>NW_027507748.1:237359855-237772355 GCF_037356315.1 Lithobates pipiens | reverse complement strand
AGTCTCTTGGCTTCTCACCGCAGGCAAGACAGCACAGGACCACCCCTGGATCGGTAGGCCCCAAGACTTTTGGGCCTACCCTTCCAGTTGCAAAGCCTCAGGCCAGCTGGCCCCGAGACACAGGAACAGGCAGCCCACACCACAGTCCAGGAGGGCCATGAGGTTGGGATAATGAACCCCGGAAAAGAGACCCTCAAAAATGGCGTCAGTACCTTAAGTACCCCCACCCGGAATGCACAGCGGGTGAACCACTCCCACTGGGCAATTTCCAAGTAAATGGGGTATTCAATGCATTCAGCCTGTTGCATTTACAACACATACCGGTGGTGACAGCGACACCTACGGCCAAGTGGAAACCAGCACAACCCAGCTGAACTGGCACAGAAAATCAGAACTTTGAAATAATTAGCCTGAGCCAAACTGCAGCTTCAGACAACTTAAATTTGCAAAAACAATAGCGTCTGCTCATTAGGAGCAGGGAGCTACATTTATATTTTTTAAAAGCTCTTTTTTAAAAGGATTGAAATTCTCTTATTAACGTCAGCATATTTGGTAGAGTAATCCTTGGTTGTTATACATAACATATCTGCACATGCAGCCAATTAGTGTTCCATTCCCCTTTATTTTTACACCATATATGTTTGGATTTAACCACACCATCGAAAGAGAGGGTTCTATAGAAAGCATAAAATTAGTGACAATAGACACCCCTGACGTGTCATTTTTAAGCGTAAAATTATCGCTCAATAGGCAGTTTAATTCAGGAGTTTGGTTGTACATATAAAGATGCAGTTCAATGGAAACTTCAAAGTTATCAAATATTGCCAGTCCTCCCTGTCAAATGCTTTTTCGGCGTTGGTTGAAAGTAACAGGGTGGGCTGGGAACTGCCCCTGAAAAAAAAAAAAAAAAAAAAAAAGAGATGAAAGACAGAGTTCATAAAGAATTATCCCTAGCTTCACCACCAGGGACAAAACCTGTTTGGTCTGGTCCTCAGTGCGTGATCCGAGAGAGTAGTCTAGTAACCAAGACTTTCGGGTACCACTTTACATTATTAAATATTAAGTACCGTAATGAAATTGGATGAAAATTTCCACAGCTACATAAATCTTTCCCTGGCTTAGGCAACACGGATATATGTGTGGCAAGTGATTCAGATTGAAAGCCCTCTGACCCCGCAATGGAGTTGGCATGAGATCTGGGACGAGAATTTATTTAAATCTTTTATAAAGAAAATGGTATACCCATCTGGTCCAGGTGATTTACCCAACAGTTGTTGATTTTAAAGCTGTATAGAATTCTTCTTTCGTAATCTCAACCTCCAGCTTTTGAAAGGACTGAGTAGAAAGTTTGGGGAGCTGTGCATATTGCAAATAATTCAGAAATTTCCTGTTTTTCCCTTTGTGGATTTAGGGGTTAGCCCTCAAGTACATATCCGCAAAAAAATAGCAGAAGGTCTGTGCAATAGGAGGAAACGTGTGCACAAATTCCCCAGAATAGGATTTAATCTTAGAAATAAAGCAGTTTTCTTTTCTTGTAATGAACGAGCCAACATTTTACCTGGTTTATCTTCCCATTCGTATCATCTCTGGGACACAAGCTACGAGCACTTTTTGAAATCCAATTTGAGTAGCAATTTACCCACTTCAGCCCCAGAAGGGTTTACCCCCTTAATGACCAGGCCATTTTTTGCGCTATGGCACTGCAATATTTTAACTGACGATTGCGCAGGTGAGCGACGGTGTACCCAAATAAAATAGAAGTCTTCTTTTTCACCACAAATAGAGCTTTCTTTTGGTGGTATTTGGTCACCTCTGTAGTTTTTAATTTTTTGCGCTATAAAAAACAAAAGAACGACCATTTTGAAAAAAACTAAAATAAATATTTTATAAATTCTGCTATAATACATATCCACAAAAAAAAAAAAAAAATCCCAATAAAGCGTATATTGATTGGTTTGCACAAAGGTTATAGCGCCTACAAAATAGGGGATATTATTTTTTATTTTTACTTGTAATGGTGGTGATCAGTGATTTTTAGTGGAACTGCGACACTGTGGCAGACAGATCGGACACCTAGATTACACGTTTGACACTTTTTTGGGAACCAGTGACATGATTACAATGATCAGTGCTAAAAATATACACTGACGCTGTATAAATGACAGGGAAGGGGTTAACATCATTGGTGAGCAAAGTGTTAACTGTATGGGGGATGGGCTCACTGCATGGGCACTCTGATCAATGTTCCCGATTAGCAGGAACACTAGATCAGAGTGTCCATGCCTGACAGCATGGCGGTCTGCTTGTTCTGTCTCTGTGGAAACTGATCACGGGTGGCCGGACCCACTGATTGGCTCCCCCTGTCAATCAGTGCGCAATCGTGGCTCCGGTGGCACGTAACCCCTAGTGGGCATTGACAAAATCACGTACAGGTACGTGATTTTGCACAATAGAGCCACCTGGCCACAATATCCATGTAAAGTTTACTAAACAGCTTTTTGAAGGGAAAGTTTGTGCCCTTTCCAAATCAGCTACCTGTACCAGCATTCTAGATGAGGTCTTGGAATGTATGTTGCATGCATGCTTCCAGCACTCAAGTGCATAACTTTACATTTATCAACATTAAACCTTGTTTGCCTCATAACTGCCCAGTGCATAATGTCTGCTCATAAGTTAGAGACATCCTGTAAGGGCATTATTTTGATGCACAGCTTTGTGTCATCTGCAAACACAGAAATGGTATTTGCCAAACTCCATATTTATGAATAGGTTCAAATTTAAAGGGTCCCAACACTGAATCTAAGACCAGCTTAGTTAGGGAGACATGTTGGTCCAAGGGACAAGCTTGATGCCTGTCCAAATTGTAGATCATCTTTCTCAAAAGGGGACAGCATGAGAGGAAGAACCATGTAAAACTGAATTTGACAGGACGCTAGGCTTAATGCCAAAATCAATGTACCAGGTATCTTAAATTTCTTGATAGAAAAAAATAAATAAAAAATGAAAAGCTCAGTTGAAGGTTTACACTTGACTAACCTCCAAACCGGTTCCATATATATTTATTTTTAAGCAGGTCCAATGGGACCCAAAGATGCAGTAGGTGGGTCTAAATGGACATAAAAGTCGATTTACACCTCTCTGTCCATAGGGGTGAATGGACCTTACAATCAGTTCCGCCCAAACAGAAACATTCTGATTCCATGATTGACTCAGCCTCCAACTGATCTCGCTTTCAGACTACCCTTGTCTGCGGTCTATCTTTACTACCGACCTTGACCTGGATTACTGACTGCACGGTTACCTAGCAAATTCATATCTTACTGCTGAACAAAAAAAAGAAAAAAATCCCAATTAGCCTGTATTGAAAGGTTTGATTTTTAGCAGGACTGTGACATTGCAGCAGACAGATCGGCCATGTGACAGTTATACAGTGATCAGTGCTATAAAAATGCACCGATTACTGTATAAATGGTATTGGCATGGAAGGGGGTCAACAGAGAGAATCTCTGTGGAGCGATTGCCGATTGGCTCCCCACACTAGCGAATGGACATGCGCGGCCAAGCGGTTAAATGACAGAGGCTTGTGACTTGTTTATTTTTCAGCAAGCGTGGAGTTTTTAAAAGGAAATTTCAGTGCCATTCAGAAAAGGATAACCTTTGAACTAAAAAAGATAATGCTTTTTGACACAAGACATTGGTCTTAAAGCACAGCTTCATTTTCTAAATCAATAACACGTATTTTTATGACCATTTTCACCTCTCACTCTCCTCTTTCTATTCTATAACCTAATCTTTACTCCTTATCTGACTCACTTTTATTGCCTTGTTTTTCCACACTTCCTTAACAGGTGATATAATCGTAGAATCTGTCTTGGCATTTGGCAATGTTTGAAGCACTACTGCTTGGATCAGAAGAAGGAAGTGAATCTGCTAAACAAAATGTTAGTACAAACTAAAGGAACACACACACACACGGTATTCAACTGTGTCGTTACAAATATTCTTTTGATCGGATAGCATCAAGGTATGGCTAGGATTCTAGAGGACCTTGGGCACACTTTAAAATAGTTTCGGAATACAGAACAACCAGCAACAGTTGAGATAATGAACAGGAGACTGCAATATACTGTAGTACAGAGTATGAAACATACATGCAGGCAGCTGCAGTCTACTTTCTCCACTGCAGGTGGCACTTATTCACAGCGGCACTGCAGAGGAAGTCAAAAGGAACAGGATTCCTCTATGGTTTCCTGGGTCATTGGAGAAGCTATCCGGTTGGATGATGCTGCCCCATGTGACTGGCAGTTATCTTGGGTCAGGCAGAGTCTATTTAAGACACTGGCTCCCAGGCTTGATGCTCACGTGGGTAGTGTAGGGACAGGTCACCCATCCTTCATGGACAGTATTGCCGGTATGGAGAGGTTCCAGAGGAGTAGGGAAAGAGCAGGGACAGAAATAAAATAAATATACCATGCTTTCTCTTTAACCAGTTCTCAACCGGCGCACGACGATGTACATCGGCAGAATGGCACAGGCAGGCAAACTGGCGTACAGGTACGTCCAGTTGAAAATTGTCGCCCTGCCATCACGTGCATGCCGGCGCTCCAGTCAGGACCCCCCCCCCCCGTGAGTCTGGTCGCAGGTGCCGTGGACTCGATCGATGCGGGGATACCCGCGATCGTCTCACGGGGAGGCTGAACGGGGAGATGCCGATGTAAACAGCATCTCCCCATTCTGCCTAGCAACAAGTGACACTGATCTCTGCTCCCTGTGATTGAACACACAGTCCAGCCCCCCACAGTTAGTAACATGCCCCTAGGACACACTTAACCCCTACAATGCCTCCCCCTGGTTAACCCATTCGCTACGAGTGTCATTTACACATGAATCAGTGCATTCGTATAGCACGGATTGCTGTATAAATGACAATGGTCCCAAAAATGTGTCAAAAATATCCGATGTGTCCGCCATGTCGCAGTCACAATAAAAAAAAAAAATATATATATATATATATATATATATATATATATATATATATATATATATATTAATAAAAAGGCCATAAAAGTATCCCCTATTTTGTAAACGTTATAAATTTTGCACAAACCAATCAATAACCGCTTAATGCGATTTTTTTTTACCAAAAATATGTAGAAGAATACATATCGGCCTAAACTGAGGAAAAATTTATAAAAATTTATTTATTTTATTTATTTATAAAAAAGTAAAAAAGAATGCGTTTTTTTCAAAATCGCTCTTTTTTTGTTTATAGGGCAAAAAATAAAAACCAGAGGTGATCAAATACCACCAAAAGAAAGCTTTATTTGTGGGAAAAAAAAGGACATCAATTTTGTTTGGGAGCCATGTCACACGACCACGCAATTGTCAGTTAAAGCGATGCAGTGCCGAATCACAAAAAGTGGTCTGGTCTTAAGCCAGTAAAATGGTCCGGTCTGAAAGCGGTTAAGTTGTGAAGTAGCAGCCGGCACAGCAAAGAATCAGTAGCAAATTAAAAAAAACAATAAGTGAAAAGTGCAGCGCTAATAAACGGTCTTAGAATGAACCAAGACTGAACATTTAGACAAGGTTTGCAGTATATGGGAAAACCTTGAATGGCTTACCACAAAGATTGAACCAAAACAGGCATACGCCTAATGAGTTCAATCAAGTTTGTGGCTTAATACACCAGGGGATACAAGCATCAACATACACGACCTCCGGTAAGGGGTATAAACTCCTGTGGTCCTTCACAACAATACTTCTAATGAATAGCCCTCGAAGGGGGTATTAACAGGGAGCCAGATGAATGATTTCTCCCGTATGGTTTATAGGAAGAGGAGGAGAGAGGCTACATAGTGCAATTCCATTTCAGTAAAAAGGTATTTATTAAGTATAAAAGAAATACTCACATTTGTGAAGATAAGAAGCACTTGATATAAAATATGACACAGTGGTATCAGCAGAGCCCGTCCTGGCACGTTTCATCTAAAGCCCCATACACACCATCAGTTTTTCTGCAGAGTTTTTCCTTCAGATTTACCAAAACCATATAATATGAGGTCAAACCTTAGGAGTTTCAATATGTATGCAATCAGGCAGGCCCTTACACTACATGGTTTTGATAAACCCGAAGGAAAAACTCAGCAGAAAAACTAATGGTGGGTATGGGACTTAACAGGGGCGTAACTATAGGGGGTGCAGCAGTCGCGATCGCAACTGGGCCCTGTGCTGCAGGGGGCCCACGCAGCCCCCTTTACATATGGCAGGCAGCAGCATAGGCAGCTAGGGGTACCAGTGCACCATGCACACGGGTGGCTGGAGGTGGAGGGCGACTAGCAGAGCTCCATGCTTGACTATCGCACTGGCTGGTCTTTAGTCTTTTTGTGCATTCCTCGCATGACCTGTGTCCTTGGCGGCTCCTCAGAGTACCCCTCTCCTGCTCCATGCATTGCCGCTCAGTCCGATGCCTGTTCTCCCCAGCCAGAGTACAACCCGCACACTGCACTGCATACTTCTCCCGGGTAAACAAACTTTAAGCACACAGATGCAGTGCAGCCCTATGAGAGCCAGCCCCCAGAGGACACGGCAGGCTTGTCTGCCACCCCCCCCTCCTTCCCCGTCGTTCGTCATACACAGATGATGAAAGGTCTTTCTGGGAGATATGCTGATCGCCCGTCCAGCACACTGGATGGAGCCCAGGCCAACATGGATGAGTGCACGGCCTGCAGCTTGGTCATGGTGAGTGAGAAGAGACCATCCCCCACACACCATTACATTCCCCCTGGGGACAGGGGCCCCTTCTCACGTGGGGACAGGGACCCCTTTTCACCTGGGGGCAGTAACTTCATCTGCCCTGGAGAAAAGGACCTCATCTCTTCTGGGGACGGGGACCCCATCCTGCCTAGGGACAGTCCTCCAATGGGGCACCTAAAAAAAAAAAATAAATACTGATGCCAGTGGTGGAACTACAGGGCTCACAAAGGTCATACCTGTGACCACGCCCTGGAGTTACACCGCCAGACTCGGAGGGAAGGGCCCTGGCTGGGGTTCAGGGGGGCTCTTCATGGTTTCTTGCATCGGGGCCCTGAAGGTTCTAGTTATGCCACTGGGGCTTAATAAGACATCTGGGGTGCTTGTTCACTGCAGCCACTGCATTATTTAGTCAAACACACTTCTCTAGAGAATTCACTGATGTGGCAAAGAAAAAAAAAAAAAAAAAAAAAAAAAACAAACACACACACACACACACACACACACACACACACACACACACACTTCTTGCAGGGGTAATAACCCACTAAATTGTTAAAAAAAAGGAAAAAGGACGAACAGGTGGATTGATAATATTAGGAGCAATTTTGCTTTGTAGGGAAGGTACTCCCCTAAAAAGACATGCTGGTATGTTAATTGGCTTCTGCCCAAAATTGGCACTAGTATATGAATGTGAGTTGGGGACCTTGGATTGTGGGCTCCTTGAGGGTAGGGACTGATGTGAGTGTGCGATGTAAGTGTGGAGCGTTGCGTAAATTGACAGCGCTATATGGGTATTAAATAAATGGGGATAATTGTAGACATGCACCCACATTCACTCAGGCTGAACTGGATGGCCTGGTATCTTTATTCAACCTTACTATGTAAAAGTGACCTTGGCTTGTTCTGGCAATACAGGGCCCCAGACTCCGTCACTTTTAAGAATGTCCCAATGCCTGTTGCTTTAATCTCTCTATGTTGGACTGAGAATGAAGTTGGTATCAACCATTTAAAGGAATCAGTCTCACGTTGCGGTTTATCAGCCAATAAGCCACTCCTATCCACTTTTAGGGTACTTCTAAATTCCAAGTCCACCTCCGCTGGGTCATAACCCTTGTCTAAAAACCTGTGGCTGAGGGTCAAGGCTTGCATTTTAAAAGTCTCAGTATCTGTACATGCGTAACCACAGAAATGGACTCCATGGAACCGGGCGAAGCCAAGATTTGTGATCTTAGGGATAAAGCCATTGCTATCAGTTGGTTTAAAATATGTTTGCAATTTAAATTGGCGGGAGCTAATCTCAAGATCCAAAAAATTTATTTTGGTACAGCCAAATTCATAAATCAAAGAGATTCCTCGATTGTTCTAGTTTAAAAAAGGAAAAAAAAAAAAAAAAAATAGAGGAAGAGGAGGAGGTCGTCTATATATCTAGCCCACAAGACTAATGATGGTCTGTCCTCTGAATAGACTACATCCTCCTCCCACTTGGCCATGAATAAATTGGAGAAGCTAGGGGCAAATTTTGGATCCATAGCGACACCCTTCTGCTGAAGGAAATATCTACGGTCAAACCAAAACCAATTGTTTTTGGTGGCAAACTATGATATCATTTCCCTGTAATTCAGTAATGGAGTCATTGCGACTTAAAAAATGGTTAACTGCTTCAATCCCCAACATGTGGGTAATATTAGGTGTACAAGGAGGCCACATCAGCTATAGCCAATATGTAGTCTCCACCTATACTTTCCAGTAACCTAATAGTATCTATGGTATCTTTAACCGTTTGCTTACTGGGCACTTAAACCCCCCCCCCATCCAGACCAATTTTCAGCTTTCAGTGCTGATGCAATTTGAATGACAATTGCGCGGTCATGCTACACTGTACCCAAATAAAAAAAAAAAATTCCCCCCCACAAATACAGCTTTCTTTTGATGGTATTTGATCACCTCTGCGGTTTTTATTTTTTGTTAAAAAAAAAAAAAAAAAAAAAAAAAAAAATCTAAAGAGACCGAATAAAAAAAAAAAAAAAAAAAGAAGAAGTTTTTTATATTTCATTATAAAATTTTGCAAACAGGTAATTTTTCTCCTTCATTGATGTATGCTGATGAGGAGGCACTGATGGGCACTGACGGGTGGCAATAATGGGCACTGATCATTACACCGATAGGCTGCACTGCTAGGTGGCACCGATTGGCATCACTGGTGGGCATTGATAGATGGCACTGGCAGTTGGCACTGGCTGGCACAGATGAGGCATAATTGCCTCTTGCTCTTCGGGACCAATGTCCCTTGCAGATAAGCTGGTGAGCGGCTTTTTTTTTCTCCTCACGTGGTAAAAAAAATAAATAAAGATTACCGAGCTTTGTTTTGCTTTGCTTTGCTTTGTTTATATCATGTTATCAGCGGTCATTAGCTGACAGCAGATCACGTGGTAAGGGGCCGTCGTATGACGGCCTCCTGGAAATCCAGGTCCGCGCTGTGGCCGCCATTCGGCTATAGCGTGGACGGCAACTGGTTAAGGAATGAAGGAGTCTGTCTGACTAGTGATTGGAGGTAGAAATCAATAAAACCACCTATGCGAGTGGTGACCAAGTCGATACCACCAATACATTTACAATACAGTTCTTCTGTTGCTGCATCTGGACTGAGTGGTTTCAGCCCCCATACCATGTTGCACCTCTCCACATACAATATAGGATACAGCAGTAGGGCTGCCATCGGGTGGGGGGGCAGCCCATACACATGTACACAACTGCCTGGAGGAGCCGGCCACCTGGCTGCCCCCCCGTGGCCCAGCAGCACTAGCAGAATGCCACTCTGCTGTTTTCTTTCAGAAGAAGCCCAGAGAACGTCTCTCAGGGGAGACCTACAGCTTCCTTTGTTTGGCCGACAGGTGGGCAGGGAATTGGTTTTCACGTGATTAGTGGGAACGAGCGTGGCACACTCAAACTTAAGCCAGAGCTGAACGGAGTGGAGCAAGTAGTGTGTGCATAGGGAACAGACAGCATTAATCACCGACTGATTCAGAGTTTAGTTGGTTGGTAGCAGGTTTGCACTGAAAAGGAAAGGTGGGTCTGTCGGAGCTTTTGTGGATCGTTGGCCTGCCCATTAAATGAAGATACTTGCTGCTGCACAATTCCTATAATGCTGAGCAGACATTCGTGCAAACTGGGGTTATGGGGATGCTAATGTGGAGCTGCATGTGTGGACGAGGTCCTCCTGTGCTGCCAGCCTGCCAACAACTGTCTCCTTGCTCCATTAGGCAATCTCTTTGCTGGATGGGTATGGTCTCTTTACTGAATGATATGGGAATGTCTTGTACAGTCATGTTCCTTCTAAATTAACCACTTCAATACAGGACACTTTCACCCTCTTCCTCAACTGTGATGGTCTTGTGTCCACAGAGGAGTTAAAGGGTTTGTTAACCCATATAACTCAAACACTGCCAGACTTAGATTCTGGCAAAGCACACTTTACCTGTCTTATTAACCACTTCAATACCAGGCACTTAAACACCTTCCTGCCCAGACCAATTTTGAGCTTTCAGCGCTTTAGCACTTTGAATGACAATTGCGCGGTCATGCTACACTACCCAAATGAAATTTTTATAATTTTTTTCCCACAGATAGAGTTTTCTTTTGGTGGTATTTGATCACCTCTACGGTTTTTATTTTTTGCGCTACAAATAAAAAAATACCGAAAATTTTGAAAAAAAAAATGTTTTTTTTTGTTTCAGTTTCCAAACTTTGTAAATAAGTACGTTTTCTCCTTCACTGATGGGCACTGATGGGGCTACACTGAAGGGCACTGATGGGCACCAATGAAGTGGCACTGATGAGGTGGCATTGATGGACACCGATATGTGGCACTGATAGGCGGCACGGATGGGCGACATGGACGGACACTGATAGGTGGCACAAATTGGCACTGATGGCTAGCACGGATTGGCATGGATAGGCGGCACAGGTGGGCACTGAAAGGCGGCACAGGTGGGCACTGAAAGGCGGCACAGGTGGGCACTGAAAGGCGGCATTGGTGTTATACTATAGTAATGGATGCCAGTGCCAAACAATAATGCATGCCAATCAGTGATGCCCATTGTGGGCACTGATTGGCATCCATTATGGGTACTGATTGGCATCCATTGTGCTGACAGGCATCCCTGGTGGTCTAGAGAGGATTACCTTTTCCCTGGTGGTCTGGTGGCGTCCCTGGTGGTCCAGTGTGGGCATCCTCGGGGGGGCTGTGCTGATAATTGATCAGCACAGACCCCCCCTGTCAGAGGAGCAGCCGATCGGCTCTCCTCTACTCGCGTCTGACAGACGCGAGTAAGGGAAAGCCGATCACCGGCTCTTCCCATTTACACTGTGATCAGCCGTGATTGGACACGTCGGAGACTCTTTACCGAGATCGTAGTTGCCGGGTGTCAGACTGACACCCCGCAACAACGATCGCCGCGATGCGCGCCCCCGGGGGCGCGCAGCGGCTCATAATCCTGATCACGTCATATGACGTCCGGTCAGGATTATGCAACCACTTTGCAGCCGTCAATTGCCTATAGGGCGGGCGGCAAGCGGTTAAAAAACGAGCACTGCAATTACCTAGCGTTGTCCTCAGGATGGCCACACGACTCGCGGCCGCTGTATAGCTATGATGGATGAATACTACAGGGAGGGACCACGATCTCCCTTTGACATCAGCTGGGGAGATCACATGGCTGCTCAGGCTCTCCTGCAGTAGCCATGGAAACCAGCTGAGAGTCATGTGACCGACCTGAAGACATTGCTAAAAACTGTATTTACAACTCAGTGTGTATAATGCCGTGTGCTCTGCCAGGATATGAAAGAGTTGCTGGCAATGAGCAAAAAAAAAAAAAAAATGTACAGTTTACTAGAAGCAGTGGGGGCGGAGACAGACACGAGCAGACATGCAGGAAGGAGGGGGAGCAGAGGGGACAGCAGCATATGACGGAGGGCGGTAATTAGACCACTGTGATCAGGGCAAAGCTGCCCTGATTTTCATGGTCCGTTTAGAGAGGGGATGCAGGAAGTGGCAGATTCTGGGTTTTTTAATTTTAATTTTTTATAGTTACATCACGGCAAATTACATAGTACAAGCGCTGCACTGTTTAATCTGATTTAAGGGTGTTTTGGGTTAAAAAACACTTTAAATAAATACATTGTGAGAATGCATAGAATTTAAACACGCCACCAAAAGCTGAACAGAAAAGGATTAGAAAATTTTAACAAAATAGTGAAAATGGGCAAACAGCACATGTACCTACTGGTCCCATCTGGCAATGAGGAGAAATCACCTGGGCTATTCAAGCAAAAGATATACAGTTCCTAATTCAACTGTAGTGACAAGATTGAAGTTAAAATTATTTGGCTGTTTCTCCCCCCCCCCCCCCCCCCCCCTACAGGAAGAACTGAATCTCAGAATGTAACACTGCCTCACCGATCCAGACACAAAGGGCTAGCTGAAAAACCAGAGCAATGAGATTATATCATACACAAGAATGAGATTGCCCTATTTTCTGTGTAATACCTTTTAAGCAAAATGTGGGATTATTTATCTTGCAGCAGGATTTGTACCAAACAATTCAAACCTGCCTAAGGTTACCAAATTCCATTCTGAACTGTGAACCACTAGGAATTTTCGCTAGTGCTTTCTGATGAGAGACCTTACAACAGTTCTCAGATTTTTGGGTATATTCTGCAGATTACATATTTTGTGAGCCTTTTATGCATATGCTGCCAAAAGATACAAAATCTGGCTTGTCAGCCAGGTTTACCAATTAATGTGGAGCAGAACTTTTGTACACATTCATACATTTCTAGATAAAAGATTAAAGCTAAAGCATATTTACACAGTGATTGATAAGTTTACAGCAGCCTGGAATCACCCAACTTTGTTTTCTCATTGTCCATTTTATCCTCAGTTTCATAGAAGTTGACATTTCAAATACTTACTAGCAGAAAACGGAATCGCTAGGAGGCTGTCCGCATTATTTGTTTCAGCTTCATCATTTGATAATCCACTGTCTTCCTCATGGTCTAAGGACTCTATAGTTTCTTCAAGAAACATCAAGCATTCTCGCTCTTCAGCGGAAAGATGATCATATCCTTCTCCACTCTAAAAGACCAAAGGCAAAAGTCTAAATAAAAGCAGTTCTTGGTTTGTAAAATGCATAAACTTTACACAGTAAGGTACAGGGTTGCCAAGCTCTTAAAGGTATAGCACTGGAAGATAAATGATATACTGTATGCCATTTAATTGTAAATTTCATATGTCTTTCTAAGATTATATTCCCTGGTTATACAAACTTTCTATCTTAAATTATATGTATTATAAATATGTTTTATGATGCATTGTACATTTGTAGCTAGAATATTGTTGGCAGGGAATTATTCTAAACAGTGGTGCATTGGTACCATTTCCCACCGGTGGCATCCATCTAGAGTTAGCTTTTTGAAGCATGTTGCGATTTTGTGTCCTATATTGTAAATGCTGCTCCATACCTCCCAATTGTCCATGAATTGAGAAAACTGTGCCTCTTTTGGAACCAAATCGCTTTGTCCCTCTTCCTTGATCAGCTGTCTCTCCCAAAGTAAGATTCTCTAAAAATGTACTATTAAACTATTTAAAGTGTTTTACGGTGCTAAACTTTTTATATAACAACATTTCAATTATTCCATTTGTGGTTTGAAAGGCCAAAATAAAGGCGATAAAAAAGTAGTTATAAAAAATTGCATTAAACCAGTCATTTTTTGTGCATTAATCCTCATGGTCCATGTTACTGGAGGCATGGCAGGGGAATGTCATCTGCCTATATGCTTCGTGCTATATGTCCTCCCATCCCACAAAGTTGGAAGGCATGCTGCCCTAATTACTAAATAGGAGTGATAAGTTTGCTTTTCCTTAACCAATAGGATACATACACAGTCATTTCACGTGATCATCATGTCACATGTGAATACATGTACTATCAAGCAATAAACACAAGAGAAATTGAAAGATAACCTGTGAATGTATGTTGTATAAATAGATCGAGGCTCCCCCAAATAAGTTTATTAGAAAAGGGATATGCACGCGTTTTACATGACAAAAAAGGATGCACGAGTAAGGCTAGACATTCAGTAAACAGGGAGTTTTTTTTTTCGTTTTTTTTAAAGTCCCAATTTTAAAACAGATCTGTGCAACCACACACCACCAATGAATGAAACCTACATGACTTTAAAACAGGAGTGACCTAGAATTTCAAATGACATCTACTAGATACCACTACTAGCTCCCAAATAGACGGTAACCTCAGTCTTTAACAAGATGGCGTCTATGCAACCAGAAGAGGTTTTGTGTTCTCCAATTTAGCAAGATTGAGTCCGTAATAACAGTGCAGCGTGCATTTCAACAGTTTTGGGATTCATCCACCCATGGCTAAGAACATTCAGCATTGGTATAAAACAATCTGAAGAACCGGGGTGTTTATGTAAGGGCAAGAGCCCAAGATGACCACACACACTTCAGAGAAAAATGTGCAATTAATTTTACAGGCAAAGCCTACACAAGTCGCCATGCTAGCTGAGAACATGCAATTCCTCATATGACTGTTTTTGCCGTGTGTTAAGACGTTTGCTTCTGAGGCCATACCAACTGCAAATGGTGTAAGTGAACAAAGAAAACAGAGCATATGCTCTTAGACAACACGGAGGATGACATATTCTTACAGCGGTTGATTTTTTGTGATGAAGCAACGTGTCATCAGCCACACAAACTTGTACAGCATGAGCAAGATTCAAAAATAGGTTTTGTGCAGTTTAGGTTTACAAAGATTAATGTTTTTTTTATTTTTTGAGGGAAACACTGTTACAGGAAATTCCTGTCTTGAAATGCTGAAGGACTAGCTTTTCCCACAACTTAATAAACACAGACAATTTCATTTTTCAGCAAGACGGAGCACTGCCATATTGGCACAACCAAGTTTGTTCATTTCTAAATAAAACATTGCTTTAACGTTGGATAGGTCACATGGTTGGGACCCCAAGACTTAGCACTATACTCCTGGCTCCCAAGATCGCCAGACATTACACCCTGTGACTTTTTTCTTGTGGGGATATGTAAACAACGGGTTTATGTTCCACCATTACCCACCGACTTGAATGAGCTCAAAAACAGAAACGCGGCTGCAGAAGACGACACCATATGTCGGGCACATCTGAGACCTGTTCTTCTGTAAATCATTGTTGCATTCTGTGAGTGGTCCCTGTCAGGTGCCCTCCATGGCTTGTTGTGAATTGCTGAACTTTAAAACTTTAAATACTTTAATACAAGTTCTGTGTTCTGCAATGGGATTCTGAGTGTTTACTGTCGCTGTGCCTCTCCATAACTGCCAATTTTATGTAGCCCCCAGATAGGTACCCATAAATATACTGTACATGTTTATATTAAGCTCAAACCATCTCATTATATAATTAATCTACAAAAATATACACACTCCTTTTCAAATGTCACTTAGCACATATGCACAAGATATAATATACTTACAAAAGTAGAGTGGTTGGAGGAGATGCTTTCAATACTGTCACAGCTACCAGTGCTGCCCACGCTGTTCAAGGCTTCCATACCTACATGCCTTGTCCAAAGTTTTCTCTCTTGCATCACCCAAACCAGAGAATTTTAGGATAAAAACGCCTTGATCAGTCCCAAAATAGATGCTGTAGATCAAAAGACATCCTCCAATTACTTTGCAATAACGTCACAAATAAAGTGGTAAAAATTAAACATGTCTCACAATAACAAATTTTGTAATAATGGGAGGAGAGAGGGGGGGAGGGGGAGAGGAATGGCAAAAGATGATTGAAGTGGATGCAAATATCTTTGAAAAAAATAAGTTGTTTGTTATGTTAAATATAAGTAAAAAGGCACCTCGTCTGGTTTTCCTCCATCTTCATAAAATGTATCAAAAGCATTACTCCTATCTGAAGCATGAGTGTTTTGCAAAATGCACGTTCTATGCTTTATAGAAAATGGCCACAAGGTTTGTTTGTTCTGATGCAGGACTACATTACCAATAACCCTCGATGCACAATAGCACTAGTGCAGGCATGTACTGGGGGAGGGATAGACAGGACTAAAAGATTCCCACTTTCTATCCAGAAGCTCATTGGCAGCAGCAGTAGAAATTGAGGAAATTAGGAAAGAGCGGGGTAGTAATATATACATGAGCATTTCTTCTCCAGACACACATACAGGGCTGACACCAATGCTTAGCATTTTCTTTTAAGGCAGGCCATAGGTGTGTTTTGCTCTCCTGCAGCCACAGGTTGGAGGAAAGAAACTTGCACAATTCCCCCATCAACACAGACAATGCTGACAGAGGAATCCCTCCTGCCGAGCAATTGTCTGCTCGAGGCAGGGGAAGCCATCTCCTGGGAGAAGGCATTGATTATTACTAGCAGTTAGAGCAGCCGCTAACAACCATCACAAGTGAATCTTGCAGGCTGGTTGTACCCAAGGAAAAAAAAATAAATAAATAAAAAACCGACAGACGATCGACTTGGTACATTCAGCCTGCCCACACAATTCGAATCTCGGCTAGTTCCTGCTAAACTGACCGAGATTCTAACAGTCCAAGACCGGCCTGTCAGAAACCATGAAATCAGACCGAGACAGAAGTAAAGTTAAAACACACTTGTTTAATAAGAAAAGTAAATAGAACAAAAAGGTAGTCAAAAGTTTGGTAACTGGAACCGATAGTCAGCCAAGCCAGAAAGTCAAGGAGCCAGAAGGGATGTCAGCCAAGCAAGTCTTTAAACAGGAATGCAGGGGATGTCTCTGATGTTGAACAAGGCAAAAAAGGTAGAGATCCTCTGGACTGGATGGCTTAAGAGGTCAGGACTGATGAGCAGGATATCATTAACAGGTGAGTAGCTGTGGAGAGATAGAAGGTGGCAATTAGCCTACAGCTGAGCCGCCAGCTCAGAGAAGGAAGGGCTGAGCTCAGCCCTGACAGTACCCCCTCTCCTTGATGACCCCTCCTCCTCGGAGGACCACCAGGCTTGAGGGGGGGGGGGGGAACAAAAAAATAAAAGTCTATGGAAATCATGGAGGAGGATGAGATCCAAGAGTGTTCCTCCAGACTGTACCCCTTCCAATGCACCAGGTATTGTATGTGCCCACAGAACCTACGGGAGTCAACAATGGACTGTACTTCATACTCCTCAATAGGGATGAGCCAAACACCCCCCATTCGCATGTTCTGGATGCGAACCGAACAGGCAAAAAATTTGTTCAAACACCGTTAAAGTCTGAGGGACACGAACATGAATAATCAAATGTGCTCATTTTAAAGGCTTATATGCATGGTATTGTCATAAAAGTGTTTGGGACCCGGGTCCTGGCCCAGGGGACATGTATCAATGCAAAAAAAAAAAAAAAAAGTTATAAAAAAAAAAAAAATAACAGTTTAATTATTCCTTTAAATTTCGTACGGGGGGGGGGGGGGGGTGTCAGGTATAGTATGCCTGTAAAGTGGAGCATGTCTTCCATGTTTAGAACAGTCTGACAACAAAATTACATTGCTAAAAAGGAAAAAAGTAATTTAAAACTACTCGCGGCTTTAATGAATTGTCGGTCCAACAATACACAAAATTTCATTGATAAAAAAACGCCATGCAATTTTCCCACAGGGGAACCCCGAACCAAAAAAAATTAAAAAATAAAAAAATCGCGTGGGAACCCCCCAAAAATCCATACCAGACCCTTATCCAAGCACAAAACCTGGCAGGCCACAGGAAAAGAGGGGGGGGACGAGAGAGTGCCCCCCTGAACCATAACAGGCTACATGCCCTCAACATTGGGAGGGTGCTTTGGGGTAACAGCCCCCCCCCCAAAGCACCTTGTTCCCATGTTGATGGGGAGAAGGGCTTCATCCCCACAACCATTGCCCAGTGGTTGTGGGGGTCTGCGGGCAGGGGGCTTATCGGAATTTGGAAGCCCCCCTTTAATAAGGGGAACCCAGATCCCACCCCCCATGTGAATTGGTAATGGGATACAAATGTATCCCTACCATTTCACCAAAAAAGTGAAAGGGTTAAAAAACACAAGAGACGGTTTTTGACAAGTCCTTTATTAATTTCTTCTTCCTCCGCTCTTCTTGTCCCGCATCTTGCTCCGGCTTCTTCTCCGATTACAGGGTACTCATAAATGGCCTGTTCTGGTCTTAAAACGCAGTTTTCTACGCGTCGCCCTCAATCCTCACAAAAATTGTATGGCTCTCTCAAATCAAGCTATGTGAAAACCGCCGTTCCCTTGAGGTGGTCAAATAACTCCATAATCAACAGAATCAGATAGGCATTCTTAATCGTGAAACGATTGAGACCCCTATAATCAATACAAGGTCTCAGTTCACCACTCTTCACAAAGAAGAAACCAGAACCAGCAGGAGACGAGGATTTGCGGATGAAACCTCAAGAAAGAGCATCTGCAACATATTCCTGCATGGCCTATCCTCCAAGACCGACTATGGGTAAATCCCAGCCACCTGGGGGTATGGCACCAGATTGAAAGGTCAATTGCACAATTAACTGATCCATGTAGTGATCCTGCTCATCCAATCTGGGAAAAAAATATTACCAACAGGTGGTTTGACTGAATCTTCTGAATTCATGGCCAACTGTCATAAACCATGAAATCAAACTGAGACAGAAGTACAGTTTAAGCACACTTTTTTAATAAAAGTAAATAGAACAAACAAACATAGTAAAAAACATAGCCAAAGTTCGGTAACTGGAAAGGATAGTCAGCCAAGCCAAACCCACAACGTCAGGGATCAGTGTAGTGGAAAAGCAAGCAGGATCTGGAGCCAGAAGGGATGTCAGCCAAGCAAGTCTTTAAACAGGAATGAAGGAGATAGTCAACTTCACAGAGACTAAGGCGAAGGCAGAGATCCTCTGGGCTGGATGACTGTAGGCAGGACTGACGAGCAGGATATCAACAGGCGAGTAGCTGTGGAGAGATAGTAGCTAGTAATTAGCTGACAGCTGAGCAGCCAGCTCAGAGAAGGAAGGAAGGGCTGAGCCCAGCCCTGACACGGCCTTACAGTGTCAGTGTTGTCAGCCCATAACAGGAAGTTTGCAACAGCCTGTAGTATGGGCAGAATCATGATTTTTTTTAAAAAACTACCACGGGGCAAGGGAAAATTATACTGCATATGATTTCATTCATATTTGACCAAGCATACTGTACACTTTAGCACTGGGTCCTTACAAAACAGCATTGATTTGAAAGATTTTTAAGATGAAGTAACTTCCCCCCCCCCTCCCCCCCTTTACCTGCATCAAGATAACCATAAGAAACAGATATCCATATAGTCTTTAAATGCATTGCTAATATAAACAGTGACAAAACTAAGACAAAGCGACATATAAAATGAGGGAGAAACTGTAGGCCGACTGCATATCCTCACATGACCAAAATGCACACATTAAGAATCTCCTGATTATTGAATTATGAGAAAAACTTCAAGTCTTAAAAAAAAAAAAAAAAAAAAATTAAGATCTAATAAAAATAATATGAAAAAGTAGTGATTGAAGAACTAAACATTCAAGTCTAATAGGAGCCAAATTAAATTCAATGTTGTAAAGACCATTGATATTTTCATAGAATAATGGAGGCTACAAGAAAAGGCACACCACTTGAAATACATAAAAACAAAGTTATAGAAAAAAAAAATGCAAAATATATCAGATATGACAGGACAAATATACACATATGCAATCATACAGACTAGATACACAACTCTGGCCCCACAGAATGAAGCCAAAGTTCAAAAAATAGCAGTCAAGAGAGCTGCACCTTCAGATTAAGCTTGTTTTTTTGAATTGAAGCACAACAGGAATTGAAGTAAAAGGGGTAAAATTTAAAAACATGGAGTTGTAGGTTTTAGCCAATGGCAGAATACTGGAAACACTATTGAACAAGTGATTAGTGGCGTCAATATATTAGGCATACTGAACACCTCATCTGGTCACAGGAGTCTCAGAAATTGAGAACTATGGTCAATATAGGTCACACGAAGGGGTAAAGAGGTTGGAGATGGTAAAGGAAGACGCAGAAGGAGTGAACAGACTGAAAATATTCAATGTATAAAACAAAAAAAAAAAAAAACATTTATTCAGTTTTGCATTTTATATGGCGTACAAATGTAAGCTATAAAAATTTGATTATACGTTCCCTTCCCAAAAGTGCGGTTACATGATGTCCTTCCTAAACAATCTGTATCACATGGAAATAATAGAACAAAGCTTCCTTGAAGAACATCATTAACAGCCTAATAAAGTCAAACAACGTGACCAACAACTGCTGGTCAGGCAAATGTCTGTACATGAAAAAAAAAGTGTTGATCATTCCCTTTTCTATTAAACAATAGAAACAAACCCCAATCCCCCAAGCATGCGTTACATAGTCATTTCTGCCAAGGGGAGGATTTAACATGCACTAAAATGGAATTGCACAGAGACATACCTGCAAGCAAAAAAAGGATAGTATATATAGTATCAGGTAATAAAGAGCTAAAGTAGATGACAAAACAGAAATAGCAGTTTAACTAGTGTCAGCTTCATATCAACATTAATGTGGTCATGTGTCACAGACTTAACTTGACAAACCGGGTTTACTAGGTAGTGTACACAGGGTGTGTAACATGGGGAGAGGATATGACGTACGTAATAAAGCAGTAAGAGAAAAAATAAATAAATAAATAAGGAATGCAGTTGAATCTTTCTGATCAGTAGCATTTTACGCGGTAGCAATAAAGTGGATACAAATGGTAGTACAACATATTAAAGCGGGATTCCGCTGCGTTTTTTTGTTTTTTTTTACCTGTGTCACTGGTGGGCGATTCCTACGGTGTCTTTGCAGTCACGATCGGCGTCTTTTTAACCCCCAGCGTGACGATTTCATTGCTAAGGAAAACTTTTAAAAAAGCAGTCCGGCGGTTTCCATTTTCACTGTGGGTGTTTGAAGCCCACAGGCATTTACTTCCTGGATGTGATAATGCTGAGCTCCCAGCATCCACCGCTCCATCTCGCACATGCTCATTGAGTGTCCTCTTTGTTTTCCTTCCTCTTGCCTCATGTGCTATAGTGGTAATGGCAGATAGAGCTGCCTGCCCACTTTCAAAATGGCAATTTCGGACATGCCCTCGTCACGTGACCAGCGTCCTCCTTCCGAAATCTCACGAGATTTCGGCATGACTGTGTCCCCCACTGATTCCTGGGAAATAGCTAAAAAAAGTTCCCAGGGACCATTGCGAAGCCGATAAACACGCCTACTCCCACGGGAGGAGAGCCCAGAAGTCGGCATAAACATTAAAAATAAAAAGGTAAATACTGCATATTATTTTATTTCAATGGTCATAACTGCATCTATGTTCCAAAGCCATTTGAATAAGATGAACTTGCAATTTTCTGTACAAAACCGCTTTAACCACTTCAATACCGGACACATAAACACCTTCCTGCCCAGACCAATTTTGAGCTTTCAGCGCTGTCGCACTTTGAATGACAATTGCGCGGTCATGCTACACTGTACTCAAATGACATTTTTATAATTTTTTTCCCACAAATAGAGATTTCTTTTGGTGGTATTTGACCACCTCTACGGTTTTTATTTTTTGCGCTACAAATAAAAAAATACCGAAAATTTTGAAAAAAAAATTTTTTGTTTCAGTTTCAAAACTTTGTAAATAAGTACGTTTTCTCCTTCACTGATGGGCACTGATGGGGCTACACTGCTGGGCACCAATGATGTGGCACCATTGAAGTGGCACTGATGAGGTGGCATTGATGGACACTGATATGTGGCACAGGTGGGCACTGATAGGCGGCATTGTATGTTATACTGTACTAATGGATGCCAATCAGTGCCAAATAATGCATGCCAATCAGTGATGCCCATTGTGGGCACTGATTGGCATCCATTATGGGCACCGATTGGCATCCATTGTGGCACTGACTGGCATCCCTGGTGGTCTAGGGAGGATTACCTTTTGCTGGGCATCCCTGGTGGTCTGGTGGCGTCCCTGGTGGTCCAGTGTGGGCATCCTCAGGGGGCTGTGCTGATAATCGATCAGCACAGACCCCCCCCCTGTCAGAGGAGCAGCCGATCGGCTCTCCTCTACTCGTGTCTGACAGACGCGAGTGAGGTAAAGCCGATCACCGGCTCTTCCTACTTACACTGATCAGCCGTGATTGGACACGGCTGATCACGTGGTAAAGAGTCTCCGTCAGAGACTCTTTACCGAGAGAGTAGTTGCCAGGTGTCAGACTGACACCCCGCAACAACGATCGCCGCGATGCGCGCCCCTGGGGGCGCGCAGCGGCTCATAATCCTGATCATATGGTCATATGACATCCGATCAGGATTATGCAACCACTTTGCCACCGTTAATTGCCTATAGAGCGGGCGGCAAGTGGTTAAGTACTTCAATAATGGCTTTCTGAATCAGAACGTACATTAAAAAAATTGTACCAACAGTATTTCATGAGGTCTACACATAATGGGTTCTAGGACTATAGCAGTTTTAACCACTTCCAGACCGCTGCACGTCGATATACGTCCTAAGTTTGAAAAGGAATATTGTGGTTATGGTAGCAGCTGGCTGCCATAACCTCAGTGTCCTCTTTTTGTCCAGCGGTCCAGCTTCCGATAACAGTGGTCTCTGCGAGATCACTTAATTGGCCACTTACTGGAGCCGTCATGGATGTTGATCCATGCTGGGTATGGAGACCAATGAGGGAGAAGATGGTTGCCACCCATCTCCATACTATTGCTGGGCGGAAGCGACGTCAAAAATGTCAATAGCTCTTAAAATGGCTTTTTTATTGCATTTTAGTGTAAATATGAGATCTGAGGCTTTTTTGACCCAAGATCTCATATGTAAGAGGTCCTGTCATCCTTTTTTCTATTACAAGGGATGTTTACATTCCTTGTAATAGGAATAAAAGTGACAATAATTTTTTTTTATTTTTTTTTTAAACCGTGTGAAAATAAAAACAACAAAAAAAAAAAAAAAAAAAAAAAAAAAAAAAAAAAAAGGTAAAATAACCACTTCAGCCCCAGAAGAATTTACCCCCTTCCTGACCAGATCGTTTTTTGCAATTCAGTTTTAACTGACAATTGCGTGGTCGTGCGACGGGTCTCCTAAACAAAATTGACATTTTTTCCCCCATAAATAGAGCTTTCTTTGGTGGTATTTGATCCCCCCTGCACTTTTTGCTATAATAAAACCCCCAAAAATGTATAAAAAAAAAAAAAAAAATCCCCTCAGTTTAGGTCAATACGTATTCTACTTTTTTTTTTCTTTTTTTTTTTTTTTTTTTTTTTTAAGCGATTATTGGATTGGTTTGCGCAAAAGTTATAGTGTTTACAAAATAGGGAATAGTTTTATGGCATTTTTATTAATAATTTTTTGTTTTTTTTTTTTTACTAGTAATGGTGGCAATCAGCAATTTTTATCTTGACTGCAACATTATGGCAGACACAGAGGACAATTTTGACACATTTTTGGGACCATTGGCATTAATACAGCGATCGATGCTATAAAATTGCATTGATTACTGTAAAAATGTCTGGCAGTGAAGGGGTTAACCACTAGGGGAGGGAGGGTTCAACCACTAGGGGAGGGAGGGGTTAAGTGTTCCTAGGGGCGTGTCTGTCTGGGGGCGTGGCTGTGTGTGACATCACACTGATCGCTGCTCCTGATGACAGGGACGATCAGTGTGCTGTCAATACTCAGAACGGAGAGATACTGTTTACAATCGGCATCTCCCCGTTCTTGAGCTCCATGACACGTTCGCAGGTATCCCCACGGAGCTCGCGGCAGGCGCACGCGGGCACGACGGGGAATTCAAAGTGACGTACGGGTACATTACTTTGCCCAGCCGTGCCATTCTTGCAACGTATTTATACAGGAGCCGGTCGGGAACCTGATAAATAAGAAGAGAATTTTTTTTTAAATGTGCTCCGTCCGGTCGATCTCGCATGCAGAAGCAAACGCATACGTGAGTAGCGCCCGCATATCTTCTAGATTGTAAGCTCTAACAAGCAGGGCCCTCTGATCCCTCCTGTATTGATTTGCATTGCAAGTGTACTGTCTGCCCTCATGCTGTAAAGTGTTGCGAACACTGCTAAAAAAAAACGCTATATAAATCCTGTATAATAATAATAATAATAATAATAATAATAATAATAATAAAATAAATATGAAAAAAAAGGTGTTCAAACCACACATGTAAGGCATCGCCATGATTGGTAGAGCAAGAGCAAGAATTCTAGCCCTAGACCTACTCTAACTCAAAACATGCAACCTGTAGAAATTTTTTAAACGTCGCCTATGGAGGTTAAGGGTAAAAGTTTCTCGCCATTCCACGAGTGGGCGCAATTTTGAAGCGTGACATGTTTGGTATCAATTTACTTGGCGCAACATTATCTTTCACAATATAAAAAAAAATTGGGCTAACTTTACTGTTGCCTTATTTAAATTAAAAAAAGAAAAGAAGTGTATTTTTTTTTTCCCAAAAAAAAGTATGATTGCAAGACCGCTGTGCAAATGCGGTTTGACAGAAAGTATTGTAATGACCGCCATTTTATTCTCTAGGGTGTTAGGGGAAAAACGTATAACGTTTGGGGGAAGCAAAATGATTCCCCAGCTCTACTGCCAATATGATGATCTATGAACTGTGGACCGGTGCTCTAGCCAGGATGTTCAGGCCCCAAAATGCAGTACTTGAATCAGAAAAAGGCTGGCGACTCGGATGTTTTTGAATAAAAAAGTCCTTTATTTCGTTACATTGGTACGCGGATACAGGCTACGCCAACGCATTTCGGATAAGAAGCTTTCATCACAGCATACATGTTTGATTTAAAAACTGATATTTATAACAGAGTAAGCACTCCAAATAGGACAGGTGCATCCTAATCAGAGCAACCAAAACAATAAAAAACACATGGAGAGAAGCACAGTAGGAATATGAGGGACATATCATGAACAAATAAAGCATATTCAAAATGGTGCAATAAATGTATCAAACAATGTGACTATGTTAAAAAAAAAAAAAAAAAAAAAAAAAAAATGAAGAAGATGTCCATCCTATCCTTTAAACCATATATGGTTTTCTATTACTGAGGGTGTGGATCCACCGTACTTCACGCTTAAGCAAAATACGATGTGTCACCTCCTCTTTTTATTTTTATTTTTATTTTTTAACCTGTTCAGCACCAAATAAGGAAAAAGTGTCAAGATTACCATGAGGGAATTCCCGGAAATAGTTTGACACATTTGAGATATTTTTAGCATTAATATTTGTAGTGTCATACACATGTTCCGAGATTCTAACTCTCAACAGGCGTATAGTGCACCCAACGTACTGTAGCCTGCAGGCACTACACTGAATAACATATACCACCGATTTAGAGTTGCCGTTTATGTACCGTTTGATGGTATACGTTTGCTTGGTAGAAAAAGAAAAAACTGAGGTGCTTTTTTTATGGTCTAGGACACTGCCTACAGGTGTTGTGGCCACACATGTAGGAACCTACAGTAGAAAGCCAGGTCTGCGATTTGTTTGACTTCTGCGAACAAAACAAGATGGCTGACAACATACTTCCCAGACTGGCCCTTCTACTAGAAAATTGGCAAACCCCCCTGGATAACAAAGTACAGATCCTTGTCAGCATACAAAAGGGGGAGAGTTCCAAGTAATTTTCTAGCAAAAAAAAAAAAAGTAATAGAGATATAGATATAGATATAGATATCTTTTGAATATACTAAAGTGATTGTATTACATGGACACCAGTCCATCCATTTCAACCTATGGGTATGTGATATTTATTTTCTAACAACTCCCATTGCCCCGTATATTCCGTCTTCTAAGAAACACATCTAAAAAGGTTGTTTAAGTTGTCGACAGTCAGCTAATACCACTTCCTGGGGGAGGAAAGTTCTATATTTTTACCGCTCTATCAGTAGAGAACTCTTTCCGCAATCCAAGGTTAAGCCTTTTTTTTCTAACCTGAAATTGATAGTTACATGACTGGATATAACTTAAAAGGGCTGACCAGGTAGGACCTCACATCATAAAAAGGTCTTGTTAAAATATATATCACATATACAGTGCCTTGGAAGAGAATTCATACCCTTGAAATTTTCCACATTTTGTCATGTTACAACCAAGAGCATACATTTATTTTTATTGGGATGTTATGTGATAGACCAACACAAAAGTGGCACAAAAATTGTGAAGTGGAAGGAAAATGATAAAATTGTTTTATTTGTATTCAGCCCACCTTTCGGTGCAATTACAACGGCAAGTCTTTTTGGGGATGTCTCTACCAGTTTTGCACATCTAGGGAGGGTGACATTTCTGTCCATTCTTCTTTGCAAGCTTTGTCAGTTTGGATGGAGAGAGTGTCTGTGAATAGCAATTTCCAAGTCTTGCCACAGATTCTCAATTGGACTTGGGTCTGGACTTTGACTGTGCCATTCTAACGCATGAATATGCTTTGATTGAAACCATTCCATTGTAGCTGTGGCTGTATGTTTAGGTGAACCTCCACCCCAGTCTCAAGGCTTTTGCAGACTCTACCAGGTTTTCTTATAAGATTGCCCTGTATTTGGCTGCATCCAACTTCCCATCAATTCCAACCAACTTCCCTGTTCCTGCTGAAGAAGCATTCCTAAAACATGATGCTGCCGCCACCATGTTTCATGGTGGAAATGGTGTGCTTAGGGTGATGGGCAGTGTTAGTTTTCTACCACATATAGCATTTTACTTTTAGGCCAAAAAGTTAAAGTTTGGTCTCATCTGACCAGTACCTTCTTCCACATGTTTGCTGTGTCCTCCACATGGCTTCTCTCAAATCTACAAACAGGACTTCTTAGGACTTTCTTTCAACAATGGCTTTCTTCTTGTCACCCTTCCATAAAAGGCCAGATTTGTGGAGTGCACGACTAATAGTTGTTCTGTGGACAGATTCTCCTACCTGAGCTGTGGATCTCTGCAGCTACTCCAAAGTTACCATGGGCCTCTTGGCTGCTTCTCTGATTCATGCTCTCCTTGCCCAGCCTGTCAGGCTAGGTGGACAGCCATGTCTTGGCAGGTTTGCAGTTGTGCCATACTCTCTCCATTGTTGGCTGAGGATTTGAAAAGTGCTCCGCGAGATGTTTATAGCTTGAGATTTTTTTATTTCCCCCCCCCCCCCATTTGTTTTCAACCCAACCCCACTTTAAAACTTCTCCACAACTTTATCCCTGACACATTACTCATGGGTGAACTCTATTTACTAATTAGGCGACTTCTGAGGGCAACTAAATGTTAGGGATATCAGAGTATAAGGGGCTGAATACAAATACACGCCACACTTTTCAGATATTTGTAAAAAATAAATAAATTAAAAACCATTTATCATTTTCCTTCCACTTCACAATTATGTGCCACTTTGTGTTGGTCTATCACATAACATACATTTACCTTTTTGGTTGCAACGTGACAAAATGTGGAAAATTTCAAGTTGTATGAATACTTTTCTAGGGGGAATCAAAGGTCTTAATAAAGGACACAAGACTAGGTCTAATGGTTCCCTTATGAATGCCCTTTTTTGCCAACCCCAAGGATACAGCAAACAGCTCATTACTATATTGCAATACAATTCTAATTTCACATCAAAAACATATAGTATATCTAAATACAAAATGTAATCTAAAATATCTGCTTTCAAATGCTGAAAATATGGCAAGCAACATGATAGAGCTTGAACTTTGATACAACACTGATCTAACTGGCGTTGCAGAATCAAGGTCTGATTCTTCATGATTGGGATGAAAATATTCCTGGCTTTTCAAGAGACCAGGCAAACGAAAAAAGTAGCGGAGTCTCTATTTGGGAGAAGTTATTTTAAAAAGGGGAATTTGAAATGCGATTGTGTTGGAGTGTGTGATGGAGCTGACGTATTATAGGAGGATTTACATATAGGTGTGCATGCTGCAATTATTGAAGTATGTCACAGGCTGCCAAGCATTACGAAAATAGAAAGGGCTGATTTCACAACATACAGTGTATGTTTTGTGCAATCAGCAGGGAATGAAAGGTTCTCAATGAGGCACATAGAGTGTCAGTTCTTCCCTGAGCCAATGAAGGTACAGATGTGCAGCGATAGGATTGCCTAAAGGCTAAGGATCCTGCTTTAGTGCCAAGGCTTCACTCACATGGCCAGCTACAGCAAGATTCCAGTAGATTGCTGTAGCTGGATTTTCAGGTAGATGTGATTGTAGATAGTTGCAGCCTGCTGAGTCTGCACAAAGTAATGACCAGCTGACCGCGGAAGCAGCTTCTGGCCAATGTAATAAGCAATTACTTATGGTTAGGAACAGATGATTGCCCATGGATACAACTAACTTGCTTGTGTCTCCAACAGATTGTGATCAGTCACTAAGTGCAGTATAGGCCAGGAACCATAGTGAAACGTAGGTGGAGGGCCTGCATGATGGGGTTTGGACAGAAAAGGCTAGCAAGAAAAGGGTTAATCAAGATAGTAAGAGTAGGGGGAGGTCAGAAAGGTGGTGTGGTCTTAAGTAAAAGGTCATTGGTGGAGGATAGGGTGTGGCAGGGTGGGACAGGGTGGTCCCTAGGGGGTTGCTATGTGGGGTGTGGGGAGCCTGAGAGCAGTTGCAGTCAGGACAGCCATGCAGGGACATTCTCCCGCCCGCCCGCCCCAATTTTAGTGAAGTTAGTGTCTGACAGGTATTTGTCAGGTTTTGTGTTGTCTTTGCTAAAGTCGTAGCAGCTGGCGGTGGTCGGAGGGTTTTTGAAGGTGGGGATGGTAAAAGGTATTCGGAGGAAGATGGGTTGGGCCCATCACTGAAACAAGTGGATCTGCCCTAAGGAGGGCAGAAGTGAGAGGTGGCTGTACCGGCTGGGTGAATTTTGCCAATTATTGTCTCTGTGCTGGCGTAAGTCACGGCTAGGGGCCGGGTAAGAGGCAAAAGGGTGTGCCGGATACAGAAAAAATTAATGTCATTGGTGCCTTCAAAAACCCTCGGCAATATGTATTATATATATATATATATATATATATATATATATATATATATATATATATATATATATATATATATATATATATATATATATATATATATATATATATATAGTTTCTGGTAATTTTGAGTTTAATGTTTTAAAGTGTTTATGTTATGTTGGGGTTTAAATGGCCATAGCAGCCTTTTATTAACCAAATACAGGTGTCTGGTATCGTTTATTTCAGGGGTTATGGGGAATGGGGTTTGGTTAGGCCTAAAATTGGACAATACCCCATACATGGTTATTATTATTATTAAATCACTCCATGTATCACTACCTCTGAACACTGTCTGGCATCTGCATCCACTATCAACCTGTCCTTCCTTTGGACACGCTCAGCAGACACATCTACATCCACCAATGAATCCAACTGCAGGATTCCACTGGGTTGAGGTTCTTGTCACAGCTGGTCCCTTTATTTTTGTGCGAAGCAGTTGCCATGTGAATGACAGAACCAAAATTAAGTGGCAAATTGCTAAACAGGAATGGAATCAGACCAAGGTTGTGGTTTGGAGAAAAAAAAAAAAAAAATTTTTTAAAAGTTTGTTGAGAACGATTATTTTTTTTTTGGGGGGGGGGGGGGGGGGATTTCCAAGTAATTTTCTAGCAAAAAAATTAGAGTTACGCTTACCGGTAACGTCTTTTCCAGTAGTCTTTCAGGACAGCCACTATGAGAGATAGACTCCTCCTCTTCCTCTGGAAACACTGCGCCAGCCCATAAATTCTTACTTCCCCTGCCGGACCTCAGTTTATATCGAGAATACCTCCGGCCAGCTGGGGAGACACAAGAACACATTAATAACATATTTATCAAATACCATTATCTTGCTGCGCTCTGGTCTTTGTAAGACACCCCCCAATTTTCGGGTGGGAACTAGGGCTGTCCTGAAAGACTACTGGAAAAGACGTTACCGGTAAGCGTAACTCTAATTTTCCCTAATCGTCTTTCAGGACAGCCACTATGAGAGGATAAGCGAGCACTTACCAGTTAGGGTGGGACTACAGCTTGCAAAACCTTTCGCCCAAAGGTCTGCTCACCTGCCGACACCAGATCCACTCTGTAGTGCTTTACAAAAGTGGAATAGCTGGACCATGTTGCTGCTCTGCAAATCTGCTCTGGCGTTGCTCCCGCTCTTTCTGCCTGGGAGGCTGCCATAGCTCTAGTGGAGTGTGCTTTAATACCCACTGGGATTTCTTTCCCTGCAACTAAATAAGCCTGCTCGATGGCTACTCTGAGCCACCTAGCAATAGTGCGCCGGGACGCCTTACAACCTTTCCTGGCCCCGGAAAACAAAATAAATAAGGAATCTGACCTTCTAAATGACTTGGTCAGTTCCAGATAGTGTAGGATACATCTCCTAACATCCAAATAATGGAATTTTAGTTCCTTCTTACCGGAGGGATTGGGACAAAAAGAGGGCAAAACTATTTCCTGGCTTCTATTAAAGCTGGATGCCACTTTCGGCAAAAAGGCTGGATCGGTCTTTAAAACTATCCGATCCGGAAAAATAATGCAAAAGGGAGCCCTGACTGATAAGGCCTCCATCTCACTGACCCTCCTAGCAGTTGTCACTGCTACCAGAAACACTGTCTTCAGAGTAAGCTCTCTCAGAAGACACTCCTTTAAAGGCTCAAAGGGGGGTCCAGTTAAGCTCTGCAAAACTAAAGATAAATCCCATCTGGGAAAGGACAGACCCTGGACCGGTCTCTGTCTGGACAGGGCCCTAAAGAACCTGACTACCCATGGGTTGGCAGCCAAATGATCCTCTAAATAAACACTGAGGGCTGATACTTGACCCCTAAGGGTACTAATGGATAAGCCCTTATCTGCCCCACATTGTAAAAATTCCAACACTGCGGAGGAGCTCCGTACTGGGAAAGAGTTCTCTGTGCACCACTTGTTGAAACGCAACCAGACCTTTTCATAGATCTGGCGAGTTTCCTTTTTCCTACTGTCCAGGAGGGTAGAAACTAGTCTCTGTGAAAATCCCTTAGATTTTAATAAACCCTCCTCAGTAGCCAGGCCGCTAACTTCCACTGGCGTACCTGTGGGCAGAGGACTGGCCCCTGAGAGAGGAGATCGTCCCGAGGGGGCAAGAGTAAGGGAGGTTCTACCGCCAACTGCTTTAGCATTGAGAACCATGCTCTCTTGGGCCAATGTGGAGCCACCAGAATCAGATGTGCTTTCCATCTGAAACTTTCTCAGAACTGCTGGCAACAACGCTGGAGGTGGGAAGGCATAGCAAGTTCTGAAGTGCCAATTCTGGCTCAAAGTGTCCACCCCTAAGGCTCCTTCTCCCCTTTTTAGGGAGAAAAAACAGGGGGTTTTTGCATTGTTTCTGGACGCGAACAGGTCCACCTCCGGAGACCCCCATCCCCTTATTATGAGATTGAAGACCTCCTGGTTGAGAACCCAAATCGCCCTCCCTCAGCCTCTTTCGGCTGAGAAAGTCTGCTACCACGTTTTTCTCTCCCCTCAGAAAAACTGCTGAGAGCGAAAGGGTGTAGGTTTCGGCCCAGGACAGGATCTCTGTCGCTAAAGACAACAGGGTTCCGCTTCTCGTGCCACCCTGTTTGTTCAAATAGGCCACTACGGAAGAGTTGTCCGACCGCACCTGAATGTGGTGACCCCGGAGCTCTTTTTTGAAGAATTTGAGGGCTAGTCCCACTGCCCTTAATTCTTTCCAGTTGGACGATCGAGTCAACTCGCCGTCCCCCCAAGTGCCCTGGGCTAAAAGGGAACCCAAATGTGCCCCCCAACCTTTTCCACTTGCATCTGTGGTTACTATCCGAGAAATCGGGATGAGCCACAGACGACCTTGCGACAGATTTGTCACTTTCCTCCACCACCAGAGGGATCTCTTTACCTGGTGTGGAATATGAACTAGGGTGTCTAGGGCCTCCTGACTGTGGTCCCACACCCCTAGGATGAAGGACTGTAGGGGACGAAAGTGTAGCCCTGCCCACTGCACTGCTGGAAGGGTGGATGTAAGGAGACCCAGTACTGACATCAGAACCCTTATGGAAACCAGCTGGTTGCTCTGAAGAGAGGCCACCGCACTGTCCAGTTTTTGTACCTTTTCTCTTGGTAGAAAAACTCTCAACAGTGTTGAGTCCAACAGGAAACCTAGATAGGAGATCTGTTGTGAGGGGATCAGGCTGGACTTTTCCAAGTTCAGAAGCCACCCCAGGTCTGTAAGGACCCCTTTGGTTAGATCGAGATCCCTGACCAACTGTGTTGGGGATGCTGCAAATAAAAGAAGGTCGTCCAGGTAGGCAATTATACATATCCCCTGGAGCCGAAGAAAGGCCATGGCTTCTGCCAGGACTTTGGTAAATATGCGGGGTGCAGAGGATAGCCCGTATGGCAGGGCCTGAAACTGAAAGTGTATTGTTTCTCCGCCCAGATCTATGGCAAGGCGTAGAAACCTCTGCGAGGCTTCCGCTATAGGGATGTGTAAATACGCGTCCCTTAGGTCCAGGGATACCATGAAACAGTTGTGGGGCAGAAGCGCCTTTACTGAAAAGATCGATTCCATGCGGAATCTTTTGTATGTCACTGAAGCGTTCAGGGGCTTTAAGTTCAGAATCAACCTGAACTTCCCTGAGGGTTTTTTCACTATGAAGATGTGAGAATAAAACCCCCTTCCCTCTTCTGCTTTTGGGACCCTGAGAATAACATCCTGATTCTCCAATTCCCTCAGAGCTTCTAGCAAGGCCTCGGCCTTTACCATGCACCTGGGTAGATGCGTGACAAGGAGCCTTTGAGGGGGTGGTCTTAGGAATTCCAAGAGGTACCCCCTTCTTATTACCCCTAAAATAAATTGATTGGGGGATATTGTCTCCCACTGTGGAAGAAAGGCCCCCAGTCTTCCTCCCACTGTAGCTGGAAAGTCACTGGGTTTTACGGGGCTGGATAGGAGGGCGAAAAATCGCCCCTCCTCTGCCCCTGCCTTTTTGGGGCCAGGTTTTCTTTTTCCCCTCTGGTTTAGAGGTTTCCCTACGCCCCTGCGGACGAAACCCCTTTTTTGTTGGTACGGGGGTTTTCCGTTTGAGAGGAAAGGACTTTTTCCTGTCCGCTGTCCGGTCTAGAACCGTCTTTAGCCCTGGGCCAAACAGGAGGTCCCCCGTCATGGGTATCCCACATAGCTTTATCTTGGAGGCATTATCCCCTGGCCATGTTTTTAACCAGAGGGCTCTTCTGGCCGAATTGGCTAGAGCCGCCGTTCTGCCCGACATGCGGACGGACTCAGCAGAGGCATCAGCTATGTAAGTGATCCCTCGCAGCATAGTAGGGAAGGATGACAGAATGGTTTCCTTATCTGTGCCTGCCTCAATATGTTGTTGGATCTGTGAGAGCCAGTGCTCTAAATTGCGAGCCACAACTGTAACTGCCATTTCAGGCTTTAAATTGCCGATAGCCGAGTCCCACGTCTTTTTAAGCAGAGAGTCAATCCTTTTGTCCATGACATCTGCCAAGGCCCCCATGTCTTCAAACGCCAAATCTGTGTGTCTGGAGACCTGGGAGAACGCGGCATCCAATTTGGGACTTTTATTCCAAAGGCATGCCGGGTCCTCTGAAAATGGGAACCTTCTTTTGAGGGATCTAGATAAAAAAGGGTTTTCTCTCCGGATCCTGCCACTCTTTTTTAACTGTTTCCATTAAAACTTCGTGTACTGGAAACACCCTTCTTTTTGGCTCCCCTAAACCTAAAATACATTTGGTCATGCAGGGTTAGGGGCTTTTTATCCGTCTGGATACCGAGGGTTGCATAAATTGCCTTTAAGAGGTCCTCTACCTCATCAAGGGATAACTTATATCTGGAGGCTTTCCTGGACCCGTCCTGGTCCTCCCCCTCGGAGCCCTCCTGGGAATCAGAAGAGGAACTGTCTGGAAGTTCCCTACCTGTCCCTGAAGGGCCTGCAACCTCTGTCCCCCCTGTACTAGCAGGTTGGACTGGAGCAGAACTCTGTGCTAGAGGTGGGGTTGTATCCTGGGGAGATGGACCCGTGGGAAGCTGAAATTTTTCAAAAAGGGACCTAAAAGAAGAGAAGGTGGACGAGAGCTCCTTGACTGAAGCTGCTAGTCCTGACTCCTGTTCTGATTCCCTTTCCCTAACGAGGGAGTCAATACAGCCTTTGCACAACACTTTGGTCCAAGATTCCCCTAAAATGTCCCTACAGGAGGCACACTTCTTTTTAGAGCTATGCGTAGACCTAGTTTTTTCCGTAGCTTTCTAAAAAAAAGGAAAAAAGAAAAAAAAACAGAAAAAGACAAAGTCAATCAAAAGCTCGGGATACAACCCTGGGAGTGCACTAGACCCTTTTTTAAAACGAAGGGATCTGAGCCTCCCCTCCCCCCTGGCCACCCCGGGGGGTCTGCCCCCCCCACCCATGATAGAACCATACATTGGGGTGGGGGGATCCTAGATAGAGAGTACCCCTCCCCAGGGTGCTCTTACCTGAGGAATGCTGGAGATAGAGTCTGTCGTTTGAGCCTCAGCTTCCGACATGACTGCAGGTGGCTGCTTACTACAGAGTTCCACGCTGCCTGTGCACGTTCTGAACTCATCTCCAGCTTGTGCCCGACCCTCCTATCAGCTCCACGACCCGGTACCGGAAGTCGATCGTATTCGAGGTCAAGCCTTCGTTTCCGCCGGATACGACGTCGCCCGTCGTTCGGCCCGCTCGGTTCAAAGAAAAAAAGGGGGCGGACTGTACCCATGTACAGGGAAATCTTCCGAACGGCTTGCCAGCTGCGTCCCTGTAGACGCGATAGGAGTCCCCCACGACCTGAAGCCGCGCTCGACTTGGAAGGGGTGGCAGTACCTGGTGAGGTAAGTAAACCGTTCGACCTGTCCGACACGCGGACGTTGGACTCGAACGGTTTGAACCCAGCTTTTTCCAAACGAAGCCCCTGCTTCTTTCAGCCGGGTTTTACGACAAAACGGCCACAGCCTCCCCGACTGATCGGCCTGGTTCCTTGCACAGTGTCTCCCCGCCGGAGGAAACACTAATAACTGAGGTCCGGCAGGGGAAGTAAGAATTTATGGGCTGGCGCAGTGTTTCCAGAGGAAGAGGAGGAGTCCATCTCTCATAGTGGCTGTCCTGAAAGACGATTAGGGAAATAAAAATGTTAAACTTGAAACCAAGTGTCAGAAAAAAGTTTAGCCTTCAAGTGATTAAACTTCCCTCATTTACACACTGAAGTCCATTCGATAGATCTCCTCCCCCCCCCCCCCCCCCCCCGATATAACCGATCACATATACTCTGCTTTCAGGTGTATAAGGAGCTCAGATTGAGTGGGGGGGGGGGGTCTCAGCCCGCTCTCCTCCAATCAACAGGCTTGTGCTGAGTAACCAGCACAGCCAGAGAGCTGGCCACACTGTGCGGGCCTGCCTAGTGTGGTACATTTTTAATAGGAAAGCAGAGGGACTGGCATGACCACGAGGGAATTCACACAAACTAAGCAATACAAAGAGGAAAAGGATACTATTCCTTACAAGTACATGGTACAGCAGGCACATATCAGGAATATGAAATGTTGGGCAACATTTTTAAAATGTGCTTTCATGGCAATTACTACTACTAACATACTGTATGCACAAAAAGATTTGTAAATCTAAAAATGTATTATTTTAGCTTCTTCAGATCAAAAATGAGGCATGGTTTTTGTACCTCATTGAGTTGGAAAATAATGGTTCCTTAGTGTGTGACGCCGAACTATCAAGCATGGAGGGAGTATGATTATTTTTTTATTTTATTTTTTAACTATTGTTGGATCCAGTGTTACATGACTGCCTAGATGGCCAGGGGTGGAACACCAGGGCAGACCACCACACAACATCAGAGGAAACGCACAGAATAGTGTACATACACAGTTTTAGGATAGAAACTCACATGGTTGATTTACTAAAGGAAAATAGGCTGTTCACTTTAAGGGCATTTTCCCTGAACACGAAGGACGCTTTCAGAAAACGTACCAAAAGCGAGGTCAACTTGCACTAAAACCTTCGGTACACTGGGCCAAACCACAGCAGATCAGTGTAAAGCCGCCCTTACTCTGCCAATGAAACTCTATACGGTTTGTGTTTGATATGCTCACATTTTGTAACTGTTCTTTCTTTGCAAGTACAGAAGCGAGATTTGTCCCTGAAAATGGATGGAAAGCTCACCAACACTATGTTATTAAAGAAATTTATTTTATTTTATTTGCATATAGTGAAGAAAGTCCTCAGTCTTTTGGGACCATGTAGGATACAGTTACTAAAAAAAATAAACAAAAAATAATAAATAATAATTTGTAACACGTCAAAATGCAAATCAAATGATGCATGTTAACATGTGCTGCAATGCACTTTGCATTTAATGTCAACACACATCGCGTGTTGCCATACATCAAGGTGCATTTTAACACTTGTGAACTACATGTAACAACGTTCAAAGCAGCAGGCAAAAAACAGAAAAAGGTGTGTTTCAAACATTAAAGGTTAAAATTCTCTTGCACTTCATGTCATGATGATCTTACCTACTAGTCTTTTCCTTGGTTTGTTTACCAGGTTTAGAAAACAAACCTGACTAGATGTTCAGGCTGAAACTGGTCAATCATAAAAATTAACTCATAGCATACTTAGCTAGAAAGCGGACTTCATTCATTTAACAAGTGCCAGGGAGGTACTTTTGGCAACAGGCCTGGACTGGGACAAAAAATTAGGCCCAGGCATTCTAAGCTGAGCAGACCATTTTCTTCTTTTTTTTTCCTAAACAAATAATGACAACCCATTTCTCAATGTATTTTAGTTATATTTAGCCTGCTTAAGTCACTGTAATTTGCATATATTTATGTCAGACAATATTTGTGCAGGGGCTTTTCAAATGCAAATTGTTTGGAAAAAATACACTTCAAATGGTTTTTAATGCACAAAGACAATATGATACCCAATTGTTTGGCAAATAAAAAAATGATAATGATGCCAAACATGTCACACTTTAAAATTGTGTCTGCCCATGGAACAGGGCCAAAATTACGTTACCTAAAAATCTCCATAGGCAATGCTTTTGAAGTCTTTGTCGGTTCACACTGAGGCAGCGCCTCAGGCGACCTGGACGCGACCTCTGTGGCGACTTGCAAAACTACTTCTCTATAGAAGTTAATGCAAGTCGCCTCAAGTGGCCCCCAAAGTCATCCAGGAACCTTTTTCTAAGTGGGAGCGACATGTGTCGCTCCGATTAGAACAGTTCCATTGTACAGAACAGAACAGGATGCGACTTAGCCCAGTGTGAACCGACCCTTACAAGTTATCACTTTAGAGTTAACACAGGAGATCTGGTGCTAGAATGATTGCTCTTGCTCTGATGTTTGTGGCGATACCTCTCACGTGTGGGGTGCGATTGCCATTTACATATGCATTCGGGACTCACATGTGCATTTAAAAAGCTTGAGCATGGAGGAACTTCAACGCTGCACCTTTAACTTTTTTTTTTTAGCATCGTTATTGCCATTTAGCCCAGGTTCACATTAGTGCGTATGTGTCATACATCGCATGCGATTTGCACCCACACCGCAGGTGCCAATCACATGCAATGTCTGAGCAATGCAATTTCAGCCATACAGTTGTATGGCTGAACCTGCATTGGATTCGCACAGAAAAAAGGACTTGTTTTTCCCCACACTAGAATCGGATTGCATGAGTGTTCTCACCTATGTGATCAGATTCATGTGTGAGTTCACAGTTAGCACTGCGATCTGTGAACTGATCTGGGGGTGTCATTAACTTTGTAATGACACTAGGGCTGCAACTAACGATTATTTTCATAATCGATTAGTTGGCCGATTGTTGTTTCGATTAATAACCTTAAAATAAAAAGTGGGTCAAATTGACGGTCATTTTCAACAACAGTGATGGGAAAATGTAGAAATAGAAAACTTCTTAGTCAAAGGAATTTTCAGACAGTATATGTGGTTTTTGTTCAGATATTACATTCATTTTAAAAACAAAGTGAAAATTTCAAACAAAATTCTTTCATTCAGCAAATGTACAAAGATTTTTAGTCTGAATATTCTCATCTGAAAATTGATCTGTGAGGCCAGCATAAGGCTCAGTACACACCTATGCAGTTTGCTTTTGATCTGTTTCTGCAGTGCCTTTTGCACGCGTGATTTTACTGCAATTTGCATTTTTGCGGGCAGATTAAAAAACACAAATTTCTGCAAAATGTATTACATGCTTTTCTGCAGCTTCTCCATTTAAGTATATTGAACCAATAAAGAAACATTTTGCGTTAAAAGTCCCTGACCCTTTCAGATGTGAACGTGTCCCATAGGAAACCATGTAAATGAGCTGTAGTGAATTTCTGCAAAAAGCACCAAAAAACACGTAAATGTGAACCAGATCTAAGACGTTTAACAAAATGGGGTTAAAAACAAAACAAAAAAAACAAAAAACAAAAAAAAACCCTTGAATTAGCCCTTTATAGTAGAAAAAGCAGATAATCACTACTGTAAGGGGCTCATTTCAGTTTTTTTAACCCATTATGTTACTGGCCGATTAATCGATTATGAAAATAGTAATCAATTAATCGATTAGTTGTTTCAGCCCTAAATGACACCCACAGCGGTTTGCAGAAGGCAGTGTGAACTGCCTGCAGGAGAGATGCGATGCAGGAACAGGCGCTGGAATGACGCTGGTTCCCACATTGCACAAGTCTGAACCTAGGCTTATTGTGATATATTTAGTATGAGCAGAGTTAAAAAAAATAAAAAAATAATAATAATTAAAAAAAAATATTTATATATATATATATATATATATATATATATATATATATATATATATATATATATATATATATATATATATATCATATATAAACCTTTAAGTCCAGGTTCACACTGATGCGGGATAGAAATCGTGCGAGTTTAGCTCAACGCTTTTAAACCAGCAATGCAGTCTGACTTCGGGGGGGGCAATTTCACAGCAATCTCTGTGGGTTTATACACAGATGTCTATTCAAAGTCAGCAAAAGTAGTACAGGAACTACTTTTGGGAATTGTTGCGTTGCACTGATTTGGCCAGTGCCATTGCCGGCAATAGCCACCAATTTTTCATGCAATTTGACATGTCAAATCACATTCCAAATGTGAACCTAGGCTCAATGCAGGACACTTTTTGGGCCCAAGAACTGTCCCTCTCTCAAACAAGGTCTGACTGATACCATCACTTTACCTTCTACCCTTATTCAGCATCACTCACATTGTGTAAATGACTGACCAAAGCATGCTTTCATCAAAAACATGGCATTTTTGTCAGGCAAGCTGGCAAGGGCATACTGCCACTTACTTTTTTAGTAGTCCAGGCCCTGGTGTCTGCGGCTGCAGAAGGGGACTCCTCCAGCTCCTCCCCCTAAAGAGTCACCTGACTTCTTCATTTCCGCCCCCCTCCCCGAGCTGAAAGAGGCTGGACGGCTGCGGAGCCGTCCGCAGAAAGGGCGCGTGAGCGGCGCCAGCACAAGAAGCAGCTCAGCTGCCTTAGGAGTGGAAACTGGGGACTTGGGCAGAAGGACATGCGGCTCTGTCCGTGGAGCCGGCCGCAGAGAGGTTGTTGTTTAAATATTTTACCACTTACATTCGCTCTACCCTCACTATCCTGCCGTAAACCTCGACCCCCCCCCCCCCTTTTTATGAATAGCCGACTTGCCTATAATTTTGTATACTCTACAAGTTTCAATAATACTAAAGTTTTTTTTTGTTTTTTGTTAAAACATAAACATGTTACGCGTACATGCTCTGTGTAGTGATTTTGCACAGAGCAGCCCAGGGCCTCCTCTTCTCGGGTCCCACTTCGGCACTCTTGGCCCCTCCCTCCTGCTGAGTGCCCCCACAGCAAAGAGCTTGCCATGGGGACACCTGAGGCTCCCTGTGTCCATTCAGACACAGAGCTGCAGCCCGGCCCCACCCCCTCCCCTCATTGGCTCACTGACTTTGACTGACAGCATCGGAAGCCAATGGCGCTTCGCTGCTGTCTCAACCAACGAGGAAGGAAAGTTCCGGACAGCCGAGTCTCTCATGCAACATCGCTGGATCAAGATAGGGTTCAGGTAAGTATTAGAGGGGCTGCACACAGGGTCCCTTACCTTAATGCATCGCAATAAAAAAAAAAAAAAAAAAAAAAAAAACCTTCTGCCTTTACAACAACTTGAACATTTCCAAATGTTGACTCCTTGTGTATTGCGCACCATTATTTAAAGTTATGCTATTCTCTTAACAAGGATCAATAAAAAAACAAAAAAAACAAAACCATACATACAATTTTTTTTTATTATTATTATTATAGCATCTGCCGTGACTGATATTTCCTCTAGATTACTATACACAGTCAAAATCACCAATTCCTATATCAGGACATAAGACAAAAAGCGCTGCAAGAGCGGTCGTAAATGGTGCTTGACGTTAGTGTTTGAATGCCCCCTACAGTATGTCAAATTCAAATCTGCTATGCTGGCAATAAAATGCATAAAAAAATAAAAATAACTTTGCTAATAGCTACTTTAATGAAAGTTTATTTTAAAAAGGTCTGCTGTGATGACCCTATGAGGAAAATTTAAAAAACTTTAAAGAAAACAAAAAAACCTATAAAATCTGGCTTAGTTCTGCAAGGCTTAAGTGATAAAATGTGGTTATGCAACAAATACATTTACATACCAAGCACACTGGCTGTATCTGGATTGAAGCATTACAGATACCAGTTTTTATACAGATACAAATGCAGTGCAGATTTAGTAGCCAACCATATACTGTGTAAATGTAATAAGAAAAACAGAAAACTATGTTAATATACAACCACAAACTGGGTCTCTGGCGGTCAATGCTGTAAAAAGCTTAATCACATTTCCGTTCACCACTCCAGTCACATGTGTAAAATATGCACACTGTGCTCTCCAGCCGCAGTAACTGGGAGTCTTGCAGCTGGAAATGACAGATGACAAATGACACAAAATCTGGCTAGCTGTGCAGATGGTCAAGAATAGCTGTCGAAACCTTGTCATTACATTGTGCAGGCTCAGTGCAGCTTTTTACACACACACACACACACACACACACACACACACACACACACACACACGTAGAATCATATTTTTGCCATGGTAAAGCATTGTGTTTGTAATCGCTGGTGTGAATGGAGCCTAATGTGAACCCAAACTGCCTGAAAAAGTAATAAGAAAAAGAAAAAAGAAAAAAAAAAAAAAAAAAAAGTATAAAAAGTAAGTAAGTATAAAAACACCACTAACAGGAAGATTATCATACAAAATATATTACCAAAAGTATTGGCATGCCTGCCTTTACATGCACATGAACTGCATCAAAGTCTTAGCTCGTAGGGTTCAATATTGAGTTGGCCCAACCTTTGCAGCTAGAACAGCTTCAACTCTTCTGGGAAGGCTGTCCACAGGGTTTAGGAGTGGGGATGTTTGACCATTTGTGAGGTCAGACACTGAGGTGGACAAGGCCTGAATCGCAGTCTCCAATACATCCAAAAGATGCCCCCCCATCCCAAAGCACTTTGATGATAGGGACAAGGGCCTCTTTTCCACAACTCTGGGCAGTGGTTGGGGGGGGGGGGGCTTATCGGAATCCGGAAGTCCCCTTTAATAAGGGGGCATCCAGATCCCACCCCCCCCTTAATTGAATGAGTATGGGGTAAAATTACTGCGGTCCACAGGGTTCACATACGATCTATAAAACAGAATCAAGTTGATTGCTGCACATAAAACGTATTGAACAAAGTGTCCATACATATTAAATGTATTACAGTTTCGAGCTCAAAAGCTCACACCCTCCTTCAGATCAGAACACAAATACACACAAAGTCTTAAAAACATTTGGAATCATTCAATTAAATCATGACTTACAGTAACTTGCAATATTTGGAACCCTACCATTATTCAATGAGTATCTAAATCATCTCATACCTGGTTTGAAGTTTAACATTGTATAGTAAAACTGAAGTTTCGTTTCTGGATACACTACTACAAATGAAGGACGGAGGCATTGATAGAAACCCGTCTACTAAAAACTGACAGATCACAGACAATTGCTACATTTTAAGAGTTTTCACCCCTTAGGGGTATTCAAATCTACATCTAAGAGCCAACTACTGTAACCAGAATAGCGAGTAATCCCCTGGATAGTGAAAACAGTAAATGAAATGGAGGAGGCTCATTAGTAGAGGTTACCCTGCTACAGTAATTAAAAAAAGGAAAGGGGGATGAGCTAGTGAACCACTGAAAAATCCCAATACACCTGCCAACATTCCAATATGCAACTAGAAAGGAAATTGCCCCAACATGAACTTTGTAGGCAGGTTAGGGAAGTGTGAGACAAAAAAAAAAAAAAAAAAAAAAAAAAAAAAAGGAAGAAGAAGAAGAGAAGGAGGGTATAAAAATATACATTTTTTTCATCATAAATAGGGATGAGCTTCGTGTTCGAGTCGAACCTACGTTCGACTCGAACATCGGCTGTTTGCCCGTTCGGCGAATTCCGAACGTTATGGGCCGTTCGCGCCAAATTCGTGTGGCGCTCACGGCCCACAATGCACTGCGTCATCGCAGTGCATTGCTGGCTCATGATTGGCCAAGCATGCACTGTGACCCCGCATGCTTGGCCAATCACAGCGCCAGCAGCAAGGAGAGCCATGATTGGCCACAGGCAGGATGCCTGTGGCCAATCATAGCTCAGGCTGTGTAGTACACGCCCCACACTATATAAGGCCGCCAGCGCGGCGGCCTTGTGTAGTGTGTTGGCGTCTGAAGCAGTTAGTGGGTGTTCTGTGTACCTTCAACACAGTATACACCGATCGTTATCGGCCGATTTTCGATCTTGCTCTTCTGTAGTGGTTGTTGTCTGCGTGCCCTGACCGCAGTATACACCGCTATATTCACCTCACCTATATAGCTAGTGATCTATCTTTTATAATAGAGCTTGCAGTCAGTAGTGTTAGGAGCTTGTGCGTGCTGTCTGTGTGCTCTGTACCCAGTACACACCGCTATATCCACCTACATAGCTCTTCTCTATTTGAGCCATCTGCCATCTGCAGGAGTTATTGGAAGTTGTGTGTGCCTCCAGCACAGCATACATATGTATATACCCCTTTATCTCTGGTGTTCTATAATAAAGGCATCTGCAGGAGTTGGTGGGTGTTTTGTGCCTCCAGCACAATATACACCTGTATCTACCCTTTATTGCTGTTCTCTAATAGAGCCATCTGCCGGGCTTAGTGGGTGTTGTTTGACTCCATTACAGTATACCCCTTTATCTCTGGTGTTCTATAATAAAGGCATCTGCAGGAGTTAGTGGGTGTTGTGTGCCTCCAGCACAATATACACTACCCAACTCCCTTCAGGCCATTACCATGTCTGGAAGGCCAGCAAGGAGAGGCAGGCAGGCACGAGCCGATAAAAGAGGGCAAGCAGGCTCTGTGTCTAGAGACAACAGTGCTGGTCGTGGACGCGGTGCATTGTCATCAGCACGTGGCCATGGGACACGCTTGTCCTTTTCGGCAGCTGGACATGTTGAACCGCAACATGCCAACGACTTGGTAGAGTGGATGACCAAGCCCTCTTCATCCTCCTCATCCTCTCTCACCCAGTCTCAGGGTACTAGCAAAGCAGCTGCCAACGCATCGTCTTCCCTCGTCTCAGTGTCATCATCAGTGACTCCTTCCCTAGACCCACCACGTCCTCTTGAGGAGTCTCCTGAACTCTTTGAGCACAGTGTTGGGTACATGCTCCCGGAGGATGCCCAATGTTTTGTAGGCTCTGATGATGACACTCAGCTAGAGGAAGGCAGTAGCGTGAATGCAGAGAGAGGGGATGCTCAAGAAGGACAGCAATCTGGCAGTCATGTTTCACAAGATGCAGCATATTGCCAGGTTTGCTACAGAGATGAAGAGGGAGGGGATGATGAGGGCACTGACTCCACGTGGGTGCCTGGGAGGAAGAGGAAGAGGAGAAACATGTCCAACGAGGCAGGATGCCCTCCGGGGGCCAGCTTAGGGGCAGCACACTGACTGAATCACACCGCAGAGCTCCGCCTGTGCAGGGCGCTGCCTCTGCGCGTTATTCTAAAAGTTCTTTGGTGTGGGCCTTTTTTGAGACGAGTGCATCAGATCGCACCGCTGCTATTTGCAACATATGTCTCAAGCGTATCTCGCGTGGCCAAAACATCAGCCGCTTGGGCACCACATGCTTGACCAGACATATGTTGACCTGCCATGCAGCTCGTTGGCAAGCGTACCTCAAAGACCCACACCAAAGAACAAAGCGGACCTCTCCTTGCTCCTCATCAGCTGGCATCTCCAACCCCACTAGACCTTCAGTCCTCTCTGAAACCTGCTCTGAGAGGAATGAAGGTGTAGAATTAGGTGTGTCACAGCCAAGTGCTTCCGGGCACTCTGCTAGCAGTACACCCACGTCCGATTATAGCAGGCAAATGTCCCTGCCCCAGCTGCTGGACCGGCGAAAGAAGTTCACTCCCAGCCATCCACATGCCCAGCGGTTGAATGCTAGTTTGGCTAAATTGCTAGCACTTCAACTGCTGCCTTTTCAGTTGGTAGACTCGGCCCCCTTCCGTGAGTTTGTACAATGTGCGGTTCCTCAGTGGCAGGTCCCCAAACGCCACTTTTTCCTCACGGAAGGCGATTCCGGCTCTCTACCGGCATGTGGAAGGCAATGTCCTTGCCTCGCTGGACAGGGCGGTCAGCGGTAAGGTGCATATTACTGCTGACTCATGGTCCAGCAGGCATGGACAGGGACGTTACCTGTCTTTCACGGCCCATTGGGTCACTCTTCTGGCAGCTGGGAAGGATGCAGGACAAGGTGCAGTAGTGTTGGAGGTTGTTCCGCCACCACGCCTCCAAAATGCTACTATTGGTTGTGACACACCTCTCCTCCACCCCCTCCTCTTCTTCCTCCATGGCCTCTTCCAGTGCTCTGTCCTCAGAACCAGCGGTGCTCCGTAGGCGTTCCAGGGGCTACGCAAGTACGCAGGCAAAACTATGCCATGCCGTGCTTGCGCTGGTTTGTTTGGGGGACAGGAGCCACACTGGGGCGGATGTATTGTCAGCTCTGCAGGGGCAGGCCGAGAGGTGGTTGACACCACGCCAGGTTAAGCCAGGAATGGTGGTTTGCGACAATGGCACCAACCTCCTCTCCGCCCTCCGACAGGGACAACTGACCCATGTGCCCTGTGTAGCTCACGTCCTTAACCTGGTGGTGCAGCAGTTCTTGGGCAGGTACCCGGGCTTACAGGATGTCCTGAAGCAGGCCAGGAAAGTCTTTGTGCATTTCCGCCGATCATTTAAATGCCTGTGCTCGGCTGGCTGAGCTCCAAAAGGAGTTGAACCTGCCCAAGAACCGCCTTATTTGTGACATGCCCACCAGGTGGAATTCAACGTTGGCCATGCTGCAGCGGCTGCACACGCAGCAGAGGGCCATCAATGAGTACCTGTGCGACTACGGCACAAGGACAGGGTCAGGGGAGCTTGGTTTTTTCTCCCCCCCCCACGCCAGTGGGGCATGATCAGGGATGCATGCACTGTCCTGTCACCATTTGAGGAGGCCACAAGGATGGTGAGCAGTGACAGTGCATGCATCAGTGACACTGTACCTCTTGTCCACCTCTTGGAGCATACGCTGCGTGGAATAATGGACAGGGCACTTGAGGCAGAACAGAGGCAGGAAGAGGAGGACTTCCTTGCCTCTCAAGGCCCCCTTTATCCAGACAGTGTTCCTGCTGTGCCACCATCACACAGGAAGAGGATGAGGAGGAGGAAGAGGAGGAGGAAGAGGAGGAGGAGGATGATTGTGTCAGCATGGAGGTGGAGGCTGGCACTCAGCATCAGCAGCAGCAGTCTGCGGATCATGTTGTCCTTAGTGACCCAGAGGACTCTGGACCGAATGCCTCAGCCAACCTACGCTGCATGGCCTTCCTGATCCTGCAAAGCCTGCGGAAGGATCCTCGTATTCTTTGGATCAAGGGGAGGGATCAATACTGGCTGACAACTCTCCTTGATCCACGGTACAAGGGTAAGGTTGCCGACCTTATCTTGCCATCGCAGAGGGAGCAGAGGATGAGACATCTCCGGGGGGCCTTGCAGAAAGGTCTGTGCAACGCGTTCCCAGAGACTGGGAGGTTACAAACTCCTGGTCCTGGACAATGTGTTGCTGAGGCATCGGTCAGAAGGAGCGGTGGAGAACGTGGCCGTCTGACTGATGCTTTCAGAAAATTTTAGTCCGCAGCCCCAAGGTATGATCGGTTCCAGCAACCATCGCCAGCGTCTGATTTACATGGTGCAGGAATACCTAGGGGCAAGGTCAGACTTGGACACCTTTCCCACCGAAAATCCTCTGGCTTACTGGGTCTTGAGGATGGATCACTGGCTAGAGCTTGCACAGTATGCAATTGAGCTACTGGCCTGTCCTGCATCCAGCGTTCTTTCGGAACGCACCTTCAGTGCTGCTGGTGGCTTTGTTACCGATCACAGGGTGCGGCTGTCTACCGAATCAGTTGATCGACTGACCTTCATCAAGATGAATCAGTCTTGGATCACCCACAGCTACCAAGCACCTGAAGCTGATGTAACCGAATAATTTTTTTTAAAATATCACATCCCTTCAAGACTGCCTATGCTGATGCTGAGTGACTGTCCTGTTATGTTGATTGTCTATCCTCTTCCTCCTCTGCTGATATGTTGGAAGAACATTTCTGATTCTGGGTGATGCCATCAGCCCAATTTTTCTGCCCCTGTTTAACAGGGACATGTAATTACAATTTTTGATATAATATTTCACAGGAGGGCCCCTTCCTGTGCCCACCCAGAGTAACGGTGAGGACTTATAGTGTTGTGGCACCAGCACCACAACCACCAAAGGTAAATTTTTCTACCACTGCTCAACAATGGCATGCAATTACAATTTTTGATATAATCGTTTACAGCAGGGCGCTCCAGCGCCCACCAAGAGTCACTTTGAGGGCTTACAATGTTGTGGCAAAACTAAAACCTTGTTCCGCCATTTCTGCAGAGCATATAGGGCAGGCCCCTACTTTCAAACATCCAACTTACAAACATCTCCTACTTGCAAACGGAAGGAGACAACAGCAAGTGAGATGAAAAAAGATGGACGACAAAACAAATTATACAGGGGTGATAACCCTTCCCTATGTTTTCCAAAAAGCTTAAAAATAGTTTTTTTGACTGGAGCTACACTTTAAAAATGTACCAGTTGAAAATTACAAACAGATTCAACTTAACACAACAAACCTACACAGTCCCTGTCTTGTTTGCACTGCCTGTATACTGCTGTTCTGAGTATATAGGGCCTGGGGGCCACACACATTTCCTTTTTTTAATATGGGTACTGGGTTCCCCTTAATATGCGTACAAGACCCAAAGGGGCTGGTAATGGGCAGGGAGGGCTACCCATGCCATTTTTCTCAATGATTTTCAACCATATTGCAGGAACCAGATATACAATTAAAACCGCAAGCAGTTTTAAATGGTGTTATTTACGTTTAATGTAATTTTGTGCAGGGACTGTTCTAAACACGGGAAACACGTGGCACTTCACAGGCATACTACAGACACCCCCCAGGCACCATATTTAAAAGGAATATTTCACTTTTTTTTTCACTTTAATCATCATTAAAATCAGTGCTCCCGCCAAAACGGACATTTTTAAAAACATTTTAGACATTGACCCATGTCCCCTGGGGCAGGAGCCAGGTCCCCAAACCCTTTTTAGGACAGTATCTTGCATATTAGCCGTTAAAATTAGCACTTTTAATTTCGAACGTTCGAGTGCCATAGACTTCAATGGGGTTCTAAAGTTCGTACGAATTTGGGGTCCGTTCGAAAGTTCTGGTGCGAACCGAACCGAGGGGTGTTCGGCTCATCCCTAATCACAAAGTAAAAAAACAAATTCCCAAAAGAGGGACCAAGTTTTGGGTTCAGCTGTGAATACTCCATCTTTGCCGGCTCGGTGCTATAGCCTACCTCACAAATTGGGTGCTTGTTTTGTATTAATTCATCTCATCATGCTTCTATGTATTTGACGATTACTCTCTTGGGAATTGTTTTTACTTTGGGACAAATAAACTTTGTTATATTTTATACCTTTGTAATACTCTTTCACACACCCCTAACCTGCCTATAAAGTCCACATTGGGCCAATTTCCATACTAAATTAAAAATTAACATATGAATTTATCAGATACTAAGGTCAGATGGAAAATGCATCAAACAAAGCATTACTAGACCTACTGATTACCAACCATACAGACCTGGTTACAGATGTGGAAATAAGGGGCAATTTAAGAAACGCCGATCACAGGTCAATTAGTTGCCGTATATAAAAAATAAATAAACCCCCACACACAAATAGAAAACATAAGGGCAATACAGAGACAGTTTCAAAACATCCCTAAACTGCGTTCTTTGCTAGAATATATTAATTTGGGATAAAATCCTGGGAACAAAGAACACAGAAGAAAAATGGGAGCGCTTTAGTAGCATATTAAATAAGGGTATTAGCCAGTGCATCCCAATGGGAAAACATTTAAAAGAGCCAATAAAAAAAAAAGTCCTGGGTGGCTTAACTTCAATGTAAAAATGCATATAAAAGCAAAAGGAAAAGGCCTTCAAAAAAAAAAAAAAAAAGATACAAGGCTGAGGGGTCAGCATCAGCATTCCCTCTTTACAAAGTATCCAATAAGAAATGTCACGGTGTAAAATTTATATATATATTTATATATATATATATATATATATATATATATATATATATATATATATATATATATATATATATATATATATATATATATATATATATATATATATATATATATATATATATATTATACACACACAGTCACATTTATTAATTTTCTCATCTTTTTGATATCTTAGTTATTCATTTATCAGACAAAAAAAAAAAAAAAAAAAGCTGGTTTTATTACTCATACCTGTATTCCGAAACATGTTGGGACTTCTATGCACACACACTTAATTTGACCTCCTTCCATGAGATCAGCTGTGTGTTTTGGCATATAGCTGTTATGTAACTATCCAGTCTGACTAAAATTTGTTTTTAGGTTTATATACCCCATGTACCTACTTTACTACCTTTTTGTATGTAATACATTTTGTATATTTTTTTTTATACACCATTTACTCCCTTTTCTGGTCAACATCCTTTGCCCATAACATTTTTGCAATTTTCTCTTTTGTACTGGGATGTGGCAAAGGTTTACAGCACTATAGCCATTAGGTGGTTTTCTTTTATCTATATTTTTTAATACATTTTATGTGCAGCAATCCTTGTTTTTTTTATATATTGCCGGTGGGATGAGCAGATTGCTTTGCTCTGTGCAATTACATTTGTGCTGCTTTCCCCACCTGTTTTGGAGAATATAGAGATAATCTATAAAAATGTGAGAAATTACATACATACATACACACACACACAGTACGTATACACAGTGGGGAAAAAACCCTGCAGATTTTGTACATTTGCCCACTTACAAAGAAATTAAGGATCCATCATTTTTATCATAGGTGTATTTTAAGTGATCAAGACAAAAGATCAACCAAAAATCCAGAAAAATAAAGAAACACATGATACAAATGTTATAAATCGAGTTGCAATTCACCGAGTAAAAGTAGTATTTGATCTCCAAGCAAAACATGACTTAGTATTTGGTGAAGAAACTTTTGTAAGACAAGACATTTTTTGTAGTTGGTTAGCAAAAGATATTTTGGTCCACTCTTTACAGAGCTTCTCTAAATCCTTAAGCCCCATACACACTAACAGTTTTTCCCTCAGATTTACCAAAACCATATTATATGAGGTCAAACCTTAGGAGTTTCAATTTGTGTGCAATCAGGCAGGCCCTTGCACTACATGGTTTTGGTAAACGTGAAGGAAAAACTCAGCAGAAAAATGCATCGAGTGTATGGGGCTTTAAGGTTTCTTGGCTGTCACTTGGCTACTCGAAGTTTCAGCTCCCGCCATACATTTTCTAGAGACTGGCCACTCCATGACCTTAATGTGCTTTTTCTTGAGCCACTCTTTTGCCTTGGTGATCTCCTCCATTAGATCTCCTGTGCCTTCGCCTGGTCAACATATCTGGATACTCTCTGCTGCATTTTCCTGTTAAAGACGGTTACCTGGCTGACTTCCCTTCCAATTCGTGATCCCGTTTACTGCCTCTACTATGCTGATCTCTGGATTCCTGTTTCACTTGCTTTTTCCGACTACCCACTCCTGTTACCGAACCTTGGCAATGTTTTGACTACGTTTCCTCAGTTTGTACCATTTTACTAAAAAAGTGCGATTTTTACTGTACTTCTGTCCCAGTCCGATTCAGGTTTTGAGATTTTTTTGTCACCTCAGCAATCTTGTAGCAGTTACAAATGGTAGTTGTATTCAACTATTTACAACACAAACAGTTCTCCCCTTACTCCAAAGTCACTGCTGTGGGTCTTCACTCAAACTCCCTGTCTTTCACTAGACTTTGGATCAAATAGCCACTAGATCCCCTGAGTTCTCCCACTTTTATCACTCAGTATCTCCCTCAAGCATCATCTCTGCTGTCCCACTGGGTCCCTGGCTTGGCATTCGCTGAAGTTTTCCCACTTCTTCACTATCCTTGGCTGGTGAGAAGACTCTGGTACTAGCTTTAGATTACTCACAGTGGTCTGCGGTAACAAGGTGGATGGTCCCTTAGTGGCGGCAGCTTCCCCTCTACCTCTGACCACAATTAGTTCCCCATCCAGCTGAATCACTACTCTCAGTTGGACTCCAATCCTGCAGTCCCAACCCTGCGCTGCTTCTCCTGCTTCTGAATAGGCCCTCAGGCAGCCTAGCAGCCAGATGTCCCTGGGATAGGCCTCAGGCTTTCAGCAGCTGTCCAGGTGGCACAGAACCCAGATCACCTGACTCCACCCAAATAAATTGGTCCCTTGGCCTGCTGGGAGAGCCTAAGAAAATCCCTGCCCATTGGCTGAAAACATCTCATCCATTCATGTCTGAGACTGCAAAGCCCCTGTCTTATCTAATGTCACCAGCATAGTAGCACCTAGTGATAGAAGAGAAAGGGTGCAACAAGTCCAGATCTAGAGAGGGATCAATTGATTTCCTAACAATTGGCCAAGGCAACTAAATTTGATAGCAACCCTGCCTAAACATCAGGGTGCTACATCTCCTTCTGGGACAGCCATACAGACCAATTTTATGCAGCGTACGGCGTATGGTCTGAGCACCGACAGGCTGACCCCTTCAACCTCTGTAGCAATGCTGGCAGCACTCCTACGTCCATTTACCAAAGACAATAACTGGATATGACGCTGAGCACGTGCACTCAACTTTGGTCAACCATGGCGGGGCCTGTTCTGAGTGGAACCTGTCCTGTTAAACCACTGTCTGGTCTTGGTCACCATGTGTTTCAGGGTCTTGGCAATCTTCTTAAAGCCTAGGCCAGGGATATGCAATTAGCGGACCTCCAGTTGTTGCAAAAGTCCCATCATGCCTCTGAGTGTCATGCCTCATGGGACTTGTAGTTCTGCAGCAGCTGGGAGGTCCGCTAATTGCATATCCCTGGACTGGACCATCTTGTATAGCAACAATTTTTTTTCAGAGCCTCAAAAAGTTCTTTGCCATGAGGCACCATATTGAACTTCCAGTGACCAGGATTAAAGAGTGAAAGTGATAACACCAAATGTAATGCACTCACTTCCCATTCAGACCCGAGACCTTGTGACACTATTGAGTCACATGACACCGGGGATGGAAAATGGCAAATTGGGCTAAATTTTGACATTTTCACTTGGGGTATACTTACTTTTGTTGCAAGCGGTTTAGACATTAATGGCTGTGTGTTGAGTTATTTTGAGGGGACAGAAAATGGTTATACAAGCTGTACATTCACTACTTTACATGGTAGCAAAGTGTCATTTCTTCAGTGTTGTCACATGAAAAGATAAAAAATATTTACAAAAATGTAAATATGAGGGGTGTACTCACTTTTGTGAGATACTGTAGAAATATTTTATATATATATATATATATATATATATATATATATATATATATATATATATATATATATATATATATATATATATATATATATATATATATATATATTTTTTGTTATATAATAGCTGAAATTTGCACAGTGTAAACAGGGAAATTCAGCACAGGAAGGTTTTATACATTTTATATACTAAAAAAAAAAAAATAAAAAAAAAAAAAAAAACAACACAACACGTATACAAGCTTATACATCTTTTAGAAAAAGCAGGTTATGAAATTACACCATCCATCTAAAACAGCCTATATTTTTCAGGGCTTTATTCTAATCAATAACACATTAATAAAAGTAAAAAAAAAAATAAAAAAATAAAATAAAAACAAAACACAGGAAAAAAGTTATCTAATCACAACTATTATACTTCTAAACACTTTATAATGAAATGTATCAATTTATATAATTTAATAACCATTTATAGAACATTTAAGTTACATGTAGCCTTAAAAGAATTGTTCATTTATCTACATTACTAGAAAATGCCCTTAAATGTGATTCTTTATATGAGGCACTTTAAATAAATCAAGAGCCCACAGTAGCATTGCCCTATAATAAAAAAAAAAAAAAAAAAAGCCTAGGCAAATTTTCCAGTTGCCAATTGCATGGTAAATGCTTCAGATCATTACGGGCTGAAAAAGTCAGTTGTTTTTTTAAACAGACAGACCTTATTAGTGAGATATAATCAGCAAAAATAATCACCTGTTTATGGCATGTAAAGCCAGTTCCCCAGGAAGGCATTGTTATTATAATTGGGAGTGTGCTATTTATAGTGCTAGGAGAGCTTTGTATATGCGAGTGTGTTTTAAAAGATTTCTACTTTACCACTGGCTTCCCTTTCTTGAAAGTAAGAGCCCATTGAATTACTGTTGCTCCTGCATGCTTGTACAATTGGAAGCTTTTACTATTGTGTTGTCCAGTATTTGCTAACCTTGAAACATTACAAACATCAGAGCTGGGTAGTGGGGTCCCCCAGGGTTCTGTGCTGGGACCAATCCTATTTATTTTGTTCATAAACGACCTGGAGGATGGGGTAAACAGTTAAATCTCTATATTTGTGGACGATACTAAGCTAAGCCATTTCTCCGCAGGATGTGGAAACCTTACAAAAAGATCTGAACAAATTAATGGGGTGGGCAACTACATGGCAAATGAGGTTTATTGTAGAAAAAAAAAAAAAAAAAAAAAAGCATTTAGGTGGAAAAAATATGAATGCATGCAATCTATACACTGGGGGTGGGGGAGGAGAACCTCTGCAGGAATGTAGGATGGAAAAGGACCTGGGGGTCCTAGTAGGTTATGGCAGCAGCTTGGCATTGCATAAAATTAGAAGAAAAAGTAGGTTTAACCTTAAACCACATAGAGGATTCTTTACTGTAAGCTGCAAGGATGTGGAATTCCCTTCCACAGGCGGTGGTCTCAACAAGGAGCATCGATAGTTTCAAGAAACTATTAGATAAGCACCTGAACAACTGCAACATACAGGGATATACAATGTAATACTGACTATAATCACACACATAGGTTGGACTTGTGTGTTTTTTCAACCTCACTTACTATGCAACTATTACTGCAAAGGCTATTATTACAAAGTGGATTAGACACTTGGGGGTCATAAATTAGCAAGGAGTATAGCTAGACTCCCAATTGCATGTCTGTCTTTTCATGCATTTTTCATTCATTCCTGTTAAAGTCTATGGGCCCTAAAACATGTACTGTAGCATCAAAAAAGCACCCGTACCTTTTCCAAGATGCATGGAAGAGAATCCAATCTTATTTAAGGAATGCGATTTTGAGTGGTGCTGCATTATATGAAGTTACCAAAAAGAGGATTTATGGAAACTATGCAGCCGCTCAAAGTGTACCGAGGATCACACCTATTCTTGCACTTCCAGAAAAAGATTGGAGCACTTTGGTATCTCACGTTATAGTAATAGTTACACCTTACAACATTTTATCTCAGAAAGAGGCTATAAAACATTTAAAATCTGCTTTAAAAATAAAAAAGCAGTACTTTCTTATGAACTAGAGGAGAACCGCTGGGCCTTTGTTCAACTTTAAGGTATTGAGAGCTCCAAAAAGAGTGACACATGAAGTCCAAAAAACATGACATTTTAGAGCTGCCCGGCTCTCAGGACCCTCTGGCAGAAAGTACAGGATAGGGTATCGGGGATCATTGGCACTCCTATCACACTTACCTTCCAAATGTGCCTCTTTGCTGATATCCCTGGTGCTACCCCCCCTGAACAAAAACTCTCCCATACCCTCTTTAGTCCAGTACACTGGTCGATTGCATTATTCTGGCGATCACCTACGGTTGCATGGGATCAGGTGCTTAAGAGGATGGCTGCAATACAGTTAATGGAGAGGATTTCCCATACAATTTTGGACATCATGCAGGTATACGACCTTAAGTGGAAGTCTTGGACCCCTTGAGGCCTTGTGCCTTCGGGCTGGGACAGTCTGGGAGTCTGCTCGCCCCTAAACGGGGTTCCGGCCTAGTTCGAGGATCTTTTAGTCCCGTACCTTTTGGAGCACTTATTTAGATATTAAACTTTAGTTTATGTTTTGTGCTATTTTTCTTGTCTTTCTTAGGTTTTCAATGGCATATCCATACTTATTCTTATTTGGTGTTACAGTCGCTACTCCAGTGCTTGGTATAGTGGGGGATGCTCTGACTCCGATTGATTCCTTGCTTTCCATACCCCCACGGGCGATGACTAATAGGTTGGGTGGCAGGTACTTTTCAGACAATCTTCTGTTATGCACTAGAAAGCCTGTTACTCCATTAACGCAATCAATGTACTGTTGTCACTCTGTTTCTTGTGATATGATGCTCATGTTCAGGAGCAATCAGTCGCTTAATGTATGTGCCTATTTTTTTCCTTTCTGTCTCAATAAAAGTTCGTATTAAAAAACAAAAAAAAAAAAAAAAAAAAAAACAACACACATGACATTCCAAAATCAGAAAGAACCACATACTCTTCCTCCAATATACCTATTCACAACTAGCCCTCCACAGCTCAATTACAAACTGCCATTGACCTAGAACAATGATGGTGACCCTTGGCACCCCAGATGTTTTGGAACTACATTTCCCATGATGCTCCACTATACTGCAGAGTGCATGAGCATAATGGGAAATGTAGTTCCAAAACATCTGGGGTGCCAAGGTTCGCCATCACTGACCTAGAATGTCAATACAGGTCAAGTACACTTGGATATCAACTGCGTTCACGCAACGGTCTTACCCTGCTCACATCAGCGCAATAGGACAGGTCAAATCGAAGCCTATTGCCGGCAATAGGACCTTCCCAAAGCAGAGCTTATTGCCAGCATTAGGAGTGTCCCAAGTGGTCAGCAGAAGATGCCATTTTTTCTATTAGATGGATTTGAGGATTATAGAAAATTAATATACCTAAACTAAGTTACTGATCATATATTTTCTGGACTTTGAATTGTGGTGGGGTGGCTTAAGCCCCATACGCATCAGTTTTTCCTTCGGATTTACCAAAACCATATAATGAGGTCAAACCCTAGGAGTTTCAATGTGTATGCAATCAGACAGGCCCTTGCACTACGTGGTTTTGTTAAAGCGGGAGTCCACCGGGACTCCGCGTTTTTTTTTTTTTTTTTTAAAAGCCAGCAGCTACAAATACTGCAGCTGCTGACTTTTAAATAGTGACACTTACCTGTCCAGCGCGCCCGCGATGTCGGCAGCCGAAGCCGATCGCTCGCTCGTGCCGCCGCCATCTTGGGTATGGGAATCAGGAAATGGAGCCTTTCGGCTTCATTTCCCGGTTCCCTACTGCGCATGCGCGAGCCGCGCGGCGCAATCCGGATGGTCCCTGCTGCCTCTGGGAGCTGTGTGTTTCCCAGCAGGCAGCGGGGCACTTGCGGAAAGGGGCGTAACGTACGCCCCTTTCCGCAGAGAGCTAGCCTGGAAGTGGGTGCAGTTACCTGGATTATCCAGGTAACTGCACCCCCCTCCCCCCTGAAAGGTGCCGATTGTGGCGCCGGAGGGGGGGGGGGGATTCCGATGAGCGGAGGTCCATTTTAGGGTGGACCTCCGCTTTAAATCTGAAGGGAAAAAAAAAAAAAAATCAGCAGAAAATCTGATAGTGTGTATGGGGCTTTAGAAGGGTCAATGATGGTTTCTATATATGCTAACCCTATTCATGCCAGGGAATACCAGAAGCCTTTTGTCTGTTTGGAGACTTGGACTATATAAAAAGGACAGCTGACAGAGTGTTTGCAGGGATAATTGCAATTAGATGATTATAGTGCTATATATAGTACTACAGCATTCTGTAAAATTATTACAGTGCGGGACCATAATCTGGGTACTATGTTCTTTATTGTGATACATAACTATCAATTGCAGTGTGTTAGGGTTCCATAATATTGTTAAAAAATTTTTTTATAATATATTATATATATATATATATATATATATATATATATATATATATATATATATATATATATATATATATATATATATATATATATATATATATATATATATATATATATATATACATACATATACATATATACACACTAGTTCCTGACACAGGCAAAGATTTGTTGCAGCACATCACCACATACAGTAACTGTATTGTTTAGTGCACCAAAAAATATTATACACAGTGTCTCACGAAAGTGAGTACACTCCCCACATTTTTGTAAAAATGTTATTATATATCTTTTCATGTGACAACACTGAACAAATGATACTTTGCTACAATGTAAAGTAGTCAGTGTACAGCTTGTATAACTCAACACACAGCCTTTAATGTCTAAACCGCTGGCAACAAAACGGAGTACACCCCTAAGTGAAAATGTCCAAATTTGGCCCAAAGTGTCAATATTTTGTGGCCACCATTATTTTTCAGCATTGCCTTAACCCTCTTGGGCATGGAGTTCACAGGTTGCCACTGGAGTCTTCTTCTACTCCTCCATGACAACATCACAGAGCTGGTGAATGTTAGAGACCTTGCGCTCCTCCACCTTCTGTTTGAGGATGCCCCACAGATGCTCAATGGGGTTTAGGTCTGGAGAGATTCTTGGCCAGTCCATCACCTTTACCCTCCGCTTCTTTAGCAAGGCAGTGGTTATACACACACACACACACACACACACACACACACACACACACACACACACACTTTTTTTATAATCATATTCACATACATAAATACATACATATATTAATCTAAGAGCAGAGTGTGTGTATCAAAAATGAAAAGCAGCCAGGACAAGGTTCCAGATCCAAAACTTGTCATAAACAAAAAAATATATAATGTGTTTACTTATCTGCCCTGTGCAATGGTTTTGACAGAGCAGCCCCGATCCTCCGAGAGCTTATGGCGCCTCCCCCTGCCAAATGCCCCATATCAAGCTGCTTGATATGGAGGGACTTGTGCATAATCACTCTTGAGCCCTACGCTGCGTCCATAAGATACAGAGAGCGGCTCAGCCCTGCCACCCTCACTGGTTGTGATTGAAAGCAGTGGGAGCAAATGGCTTCTGCATCTCAGCCAATGAGGAGAGAGTGACCCGGGAGAGTTGCTGCTCTCATACTTATTGCTGGATCGAGTTTGGGCTTAAGTGTTAGCGGGGACTGAAGGGGAAGCTGCACACTGAAGGTTTTTTAATTTATGTATTAGAATGCATGAAGGTTAAACAACCCCCCCCCCCCCCCCCCCCCCCACACACACACACACACACACACACACACACACACACACACACACACACCAGCCTTTAGAACCAATTTAAGGGCACCAAAGCACCACATCCTTAATCACTCTGTTACCATAGCTGCTAATAAAAGTTAGGCAATCCCATGTATTCTTGTATGGAGAGCCTAAAAAAGGCAGAGGTTCTTCACATGCAGTTAGTAGGGGTGGCAAGGAGATTCTGCATCCTCATAAAAAAGCAGCAATTGGGCCACCCCTTTGAGAGGTAGAGCACAAACTCCTTTATTTTCTGGCAGTGGGTTTTCTATAGAGCAGCACATTGAAGAGGTTGTGGAAGAGCCATTTTAGCCTTCCTCATATTGTTCTTCCAAGCCACAGAGCAGCAAATTTGCCAGCAGCTGTAAAATGCGCACCCTTTCTCCTCCTCTACAGTTAATCCTGTTGCCCCACAGATGGCATAGAGGAGTTAACAGATTTGAGCACAGCAAAGATTTAAAGCAAGAGAATAATATACAAAATGTTAAGGGAGAGAGCCAGGAGAAGGGGGAGGGAAGGGTGCAAAAGGCATGGAGCAACAATTACCACTGATGCCGCTTGATGCCAAGTGGGCTTGAGTGATGAGGGAGGTGAGGATGACAAGGTAGCATACCATATACGAGTGCCACAGATTATAGAGAAGGAACATGAGGGAGAGGTACAACAATCAGGCAGGACAAGGTGCAAGGGTATCTTCAAGTGTAGTGGACTGTCCTTTTCCCCCCAGATTGTTTTTTGCCCTAGGGGTGTAGGCCACTGCTATTCCCCAGCTACTCCAAAAAGCTCATCAAGCTGGGCCTTTAAACACATATACTGCCAACAGCACTGTAGGGGTTTGCAACCTCTGCTTGCAGCTCATCAAGCATGGTAAATGTACTAGCCATTTTAGGTACCACATGCCTGAGGAGACACATCGTCACCACAAATCACAATGATAGTGGGCAGCAATAGGTCCAGGCTCCCATTTCTCGCTGCTCCCTTTCCAACTCTCCCCACACTCTACAAGAATCTCCACCTGTAGCCTTGAGCATAAGAGATGGACAAGTGGTTAGATAGTTTTACCGTACGGCACATATAATGAGAAAGGAGGTTAACAAAGGGGCCCCCTTTTTTTCCCCCTCCACCATCATATGAAGGGCAATGTCCCCATGTTTCTGGATCACGCAGTCAGGGGTTGGGTCTGCAACTCTGCATATCTACAGATACGTGGTCCAGCAAGCAAGATCAGGAACTTTTTATCTAATTTACAGTGCACGTTAAAATGTTGGTGGTATAGAAGAAATTCCTCAACTTTGACTCCTTTTAGTTAACCATGACAGTTCTCACAGAGCCTTTCCTGAATGCTACAAAAATATTGCATCCAATTTACAAGAAACTTCTTTACCAGGATTTGGAGTCTTAAGTATAACTCCATGATCTATCTTCCCTAAAATGCTATGACATCCAAAATGATTAACCTGGAACATAGATTCCCACGCAAAACAAAGAAGGAGCAGAATTTGGTAGCATTGGATTATTGGGTGACGAGGAACCCCCGATTGATCAATCTGATAAATTAGGTAAAGGTTTCTGAAATGTCTCAATCTGTCCCATGTTACTCATTCTTCATATTCCTCTGTTTTTGCTGGACTGTAGGAAGTCCAAATTAAAGGATAGTGGAAGAAGGAAAGATTGCAAGTTTAGAACTTTTTGACAAATTATACCAGAGATCAACTGTTGGTGAGCTGTCTTTGGATACATGAGAATATATTCAGATTACTAAAAATAAAAATAAATTAAAAAACACACCCCACACCACTTTTTGAAAACATCTTCCAACTTTTAGTAAATATGGTAAAAAGTTGGCAGCTATGAGCACGCCTAAATATGGATTGTTGATGAAGGGAACCTTAAGGGCCATAACTTTTTTTTTTTTTGCATATTTTAGTACAGTGGTGCCCCCTGTGCTGTCAGTCTCTACCCCCCCCCCCCCCCCCCCATATTTCCTCCTCCCTATTCAGCCCGCTGGGTTTAAAAAATAAATAAAAATTTTAAGTATTAAGCTTAAAAAAGGAACCGGTCCTGGCATTTACAAGGAGTCAAGATTTAAAATAATTATGTCCAAGATATTTGACACCTTGTAGGTATATAGAGGAAGGCTTTTTAGCTTTTCAAGTTTCTCATACCAAAAGGTTTGTGGGAGTGTAATTTTGCTTATTTTTCAGGATCGCTTCCCAATTAGATATTACTGCGATTCTGTGATATCTTCAATAGGTAAAAACAACCAAAGTTCTGCATTCTTCCTGCTACATCTAAGATGTATAGAATCAAGATTCTAATATAAGAATTTACTGCCAACTCATGAGATGACCATAAATTTCAAATTCCCAGATATAAAGGCAGATGAAGATTATTAGAATTTGTCTTGCTGCTTCCAATTCCAAAGGAGTGTTACGTTTTTATGGCTTAAAGCGGTTCTCCACCCTAAAGGGGAAGTTCTACTCATCTGATCCCCCCCCCCCCCCCCCTCCGGTGCCACAATCGGCACCTTTCAGGGGGGAGGGGGGGGTGCAGTTACCTGGATAATCCAGGTATCTGCACCCACTTCCAGGACAGAATGCTGCAGACCGGCGCAGATGTCGCCCCCCCTTGTGTTCTGGGAAACACAGTTCCCAGGAGACAGCGGGGACCAGCAGAGACATGCAGCCCGACTCGTGCATGCGCAGTAGGGAACCGGGCAGTGAAGCCGCAACGCTTCACTTCCAGATTCCCTGATAGAGGATGGCAGCGGGGACAGCAGAGAGACGAGCGATCGCTCGTCATCTGCTGCCGACATCGCTGGACCCTGGGACAGGTAAGTGCCCATTTATTAAAAGTCAGCAGCTGCAATATTTGTAGCTGCTGGCTTTTAATTTTTTTTTTTTTAAAGGTGCAGAACCGCTTTAAATCCTGCATCCCAGTAAACTCCATCACTGTTAAAATGGTTTGCTTGGATCTCGTGGAGGATCTTTACTTCACAATCAAGGGAAAGTAAGGATCCTCCCAACAACAGTGGTTCTACTGAAACATCAATTTATTTGTGGAAATATTTCTCCATCCTTGCTGCTCCATAAACCCCGTAAGTATAATTGATGCAACGGGTATGAATAAGAGTAACTATTGCGAGTTGATCTCTATTACCCCACCACTCCCCCTCTTATTCTTGCTCCTTTGCTTGCACCAGGCAAATAATGTCTACCATTGCATATGGCAGACTTTACAGGGGTAGACTTCCTAGCTTTAACAACTTGCCCCTTCCTACTCAGGCCATTTTTTCCCCCCACTTTCAGCACTATAGCATTGTGAATGACAATTGCACGGTCATGCTACACTGTAACCATGTGAACGTTTTATAATTTTCTTCACACAAATATAGCTTTTCTTTAGTGGTATTTAATCACTGTTGGGATTTTTATTAAAAAAAATAAAAAAAAAATAAAAAGTTTAAAAAAAAAAAACAACAACAACACACACACCTCTGTTTGCCAATAAATTTTGTAAATAAGTAAATTTTTCTCCTTCACTGATGTGCACCGATTAGTTGGTACTGATGAGGAGCACTAATATTCTGCACTCATGGGCACCACTGACAGGTGGCACTGAAAGCCAGCACTGACTGGCATCACTATTGGGTAATGATTGCTGGCCCTGATTAGTGGCACTTCTGGTGTTCTAATGTAATCAGGGCACTGATCATCAGTGCCCTGATTAGATCTTACTGTCCCCTGTGAAGAGATGCCACTGATTGGCTCGGTCAGTGTGAGGCGAGGAGCGCCGATTACTGGCACTTCCTTGTTTACATGTGATCGGCTGTGATTGGACACAGCCAATCACATGGTTCAAGAGCCACGTCAGAGGCTCTTTACAACAGGGCACGACCACCGTGCTGTACCCCTCGCAAGAGCGGCCATTCAGGTGTGCCTTCATATGAAGTCCATCCAGACCGAGAGTCGCACGGTCCCTCCGTCCCTCAAATTTAAGACACTCCCGTCTCTTAAGACCTGGGCTTTAACATCCATGCTGTTAAAAGGGATAAGTTCACCTTTGGAAACAGGTTATATGCTCCACCCTAAAAAAAAAAAAAAAAAAAAAAAAAAAAAAAAACACCCACACAGGTGGAACCTGTAACATGTTCCCACTGCTGCAGCGTCTGCCCGTTCTCCTTGTGGCAGCAGTAATAGCTGTCACTTTTTGAAAACAGCTTGGCCATGCAGGGCTTTGGGCACATGGCCGCGTAATTCATACACAGAGTTCTGTAGTTTTCAATGATTCTTCCTGCCAAAATGGTTTAGCTTCCTCATACAAGGTACAAGCAAGCAGATACACCAATAGGTCTGCAGGAGACCTGCATGGCATCAGCGATTGGCTGATCGCTGGTGCAATGCTTTATGGGCTCCTGTAACAAAACAAACAAACAAAAAAATTAATAAGAGTTTATTCTTTAAAAAGTCAGCAAAACTATGAAGTAGGGTAAATTGTTCATTGGAAGAGAAGATCAAGATGATCAGAAGTTTGATCAGGTTGGAGTACCACATTCATACCCTCCATCTCAATCCTGTGGAGTGGATGAGGAAGGCGTTTCAGAGGAGGAAAGGAGTGGTCCAGGCTCTACCGATAACATAGTGCCACCAGAGTTCCACCAGAGAGTCTCTGCATTCGGAGATAAATCTGTCCAGTTTGTTATTGAACCTAGGACTCTAGGAGGTCCACATAGGGTATCCCCTACTTGTAATAAAGTTCCCTAAAGACTTTTAAGTGTAGGGACTAGTCCTCTGGGTCCAGGCACTGCCGGCTGAGATAGACTGACAATCGTCTACACGCAGGGCTTTTTTTTCAGCTGGAAATTAGTTCCACCACCTCCAGCTTAGGCCCTCTGCTCCCTGCACACCACTATTGCTCTGTGGCAGCCAAGCTGCCACTTGTAAACACAGAAGCCGGACTTGGCTCCCTCAGATCCAAAATCCTGAGTGACTCCCACTGAGTGCAGGATGGGGAGAAGGGGGATGCAGGTGCCCAGGGTGTGTGCAGGGCATGGTTGAGTTTCTGCACCTATTATCTGGGGAAAAAAAAGCCCTGTCTACATGAACAGTTGTCCAAGTAAGGAGTATACCTGTCTTTGGGCCAATCCCAGACTAGTAACAGCACTGTTAAAAGCTATAGGCTTTTCTTTCATCCTTACAAAAAGGTGCTACACACTTTTGCAAGCCAGAACTGATAAAAGGTATCTTTAAGCCTGGGAACTATGGCAGATGCATGCAGCTCCTCAGGCACAAAATCTTCTATTATAGCTTTGCGAGACTGACAGATAGAGCCTCTGCAGCAAAAGGCTCAGGAGGTCACTACAGCTGTAAGCATGTCTGACAATGATTTTGGAGGAGTCTCTGCATTCCTCATCAGCAATCACATTTGTAATTTGCCCATATAATGGAGGGTAGGTTGACTCCAACGGGGTGTGTGTGTACTCAAGCAGGGGACAAAGATACATGTTTTCAGTGTCAGGGCCATGAGGAGGAATACTGCAGGCTGTCCTGGAACACAGATCATGAGCTGGAGAGACCTGATGCAGCAGGACTAATCGCCTGCCCATTTTGATTTTACCAAAAAACACCAGATAAAAATAAAAAATAAAAAAAAAAGTGGGTACTCACAAATCCACTGCTGAAAGAAGGATACGTCTAAATGCCTGGGAGGTGACTAGGTCACTGTAAGCAGCAGCAAGGACTAACCAAGCTGGAACAGCATGTCTCATGGAAACAGGAGCAATGTCAGAAAGTTTCTACCACATGCTGGAAAGGCAGGTACAGAGTGCAAAAGGGTGACAGCACTTAAATCCTTAGTGCGTTAACCTTTTCCATCGAAACCAATTTAAACTGGGATAAGAATGGCACTTAAAGTTTCCAATAAATATAGTAGCTCACGATGCTCTGCCCACATGGCATTCTCCTTAAAGAGTATTCAGAGACTTGGTCACATCAGAGGCAGTGCCACAGCTCTGGATGTAGCTAGTACTCTCTGTGGCTAACTTACACACTACACAAAAGGTCTGGAAAGTGTCACAGAGCCAAGCTATCACATTCCAGGTAGGCCCTGCAATCTTAAGTCCAGCGAGGTTCAGGTAGGGCCTTAAAAAAAAAAAAAAAAAGGAAGATAAACGTTTTTGAAATGGGCAAGTCTCGACCTGATACTGCATCTATGACAACTTAAGTACCATATTTGAACTAATCTACAAACATAAAATTATGGATCAAAAAGCGTCTGAGCTGCCACAATGACCATTTCTTGACTTGAGTGGCATAAAATCTGTATTCTTCAAATTCCAACAGCATTTAGATGGTCCGTTGATCATATATCCAACACATATCTTTTTTTTTTTTCACAATCAGAGGTTTTTATTGAGTGAAAATGTAACAAACATTGCCAAATAAACCAGAGCTAGTCATATACAAGGCGTAAAACATGGAAAAAGATGAAGTTCTGTCATCATTTACAATAAAATATCATAGCATATTCCATTACTTTTGTGTCTTTGGCTTGACTATATAAAGGCAATTATATAATGTTCGGAGGGAGAGGGCAAGGGTAGATTGTGCAGGGGGGGGGGGATGTGGGATAGGCAAGTAGGGAAGGATATGGGCTAGGAGGGGGGTAGTTGCAAGGAGTAAGGGAGGAGTAGGGGTTAGATGGGGAAAAAAAAAAAAAAAAAAAAAAAAAACACACACACACACACACACACACACACACACACACACACACACACACACACACACACACACCTAACACTGTAGTGAATTTTTTAAAAGGTAATTTAATATTTTTTTTTTTCCCTCTCTTCAAAAAAGAGTTTTTATTTATACACTGTGACAGACAAATGCAATAATGCATTACATGTGTACATAAAAACGGGAAAAAGTCAGTCTTCACAAGTAACGCATACGGTTACATAATCACGGCCAACAACTGGCAGCAGTGGTTACCTATCTGATGCTAGTTGAACATTGTAAGTGCATCGATATAGTTATCAACTAAATAAAGTAACTTGAAAATAGGAGCCACTAGGGGACTGATAGTGAAAGGAAAGAGCGGGGGGGGGGAAGAGAGATTAAGAGATCATCAGATTGGTTTATCTACCTGTTCAGAGTGGATCATCCCGGAGGTGCCACAGCTCCCAGACCTCATCATGGACCTCTAGTCTGTTCTGTATTTTAGCAGTCATTTTAATCCTGGCATGCAGTGCCTCGGGGGAGGGAGGGGGAGCACCATTTCCAATTTAGTGCCACGAGACAGTAGGCCGCTGTGAGGATATGACGTACCAGTTTCTTATAGGGTACTGGGATCTTCAGTGGTGACAAACCCAGTAGGAAGAATTTCGGAGCGATAGGGATCGGCCCTTTGAGGGGGCGGGCCAGCAACTGCTGGTCTAAGGTCCAAAAAAGGAGCGATCAGTGGGCAGCTCCAATAGGTTTCAAAAAGAGGGTACCCCTTTCCCCCAGGCAGCGCCAGCAGCAATTGGAACTAGTAGGGTAAATGGCATGGAGTACATCTGGGGTCATGTACCAGAAGTGAAGGATTGTTTATGTATTTTCCCTTGTCAAATGTACAGAGCGAGCTTTTTGCTGCCTGGGACCAGATCACCCGCCATCGTTCCATAGGGATCTCCACGCCAAGAGCCTTTTCCCATCTAATCATATAGGTGCATTTGCCCATAGTTTCCGAGGGATATGCGTTCAGTATTTTGTGGTATATTAAGCCCTTCTGGGCAGAACCCACCAGTACTAGGTTTTCAAAGGGGGTTGGGGGGGAGAATTGCAGGTTTGGTGCACTAATCGGGGGATTATGGACGGATTTGGAGATACCCATAAAACTCCTGGCGTCGCAGATCAAATTTGGCCTGTAGTTCAGCAAAAAAAAAAAAAAAAAAAAAAAAAAAAGGTAGAAATTTGCGAGACTGAGGATCCACTAGGTTCCCAAAGTGGAAAAGATTCCGCGTGGTCCACAGCAAGGACATTCGATGGGTTAGGCTATCTGGCACCTTGGGATTGCAGACAAATGAGGTCAGGAGCAAACTGTCAGAGGACAACTTATGCTGGTGTATCAGTTATTGGAACGCTGAGTAAACCAAGAGGCTATTGCCCGCAGCTGGGCCACCTGGTAATATTTAATAAGGTTAGGGTAAGCCAGGCCCCTATCTGAGTGTGCCACCATTAGTACCAAACAAAGGATTCTGTGCCTTTTGTAATTCCAAGTATATTGGAGCAAGTCAGTCTGAAACTTTCTCAGGTGACCATAGGGTATAGGAATTGGCAGGGTTTGGAACAGGTACAATAGTTTTGGCAGGACTGTCATCTTTATGGAGGCAATCTGCCCCAGTAGGGAAATGGGGCGTTTTTATCCACTGCAGTAGGAGTCTGATGGAGCGATAAGGGGGAGGAACATTTTCCTGGTACAGGGTAGCAAATTTTGGAGCGATATAGATCCCCAGTTACTTCAAGGTCGTGAGTTTCCAGCTGTAGGGAAGTTGGCCCTCAGGTGGGCCGTCTCTACGTTAGGAATGTTAACTGGAAGGGCCTCAGATTTAGATGTGTTTACTTTGTATCCAGAAAGAGCTCCATAGTGATAACATTCCGCATGGAGGTTCGGAAGGAAGCTCTAGGTTGGGTCAGCGTAAGGATAATATTATCAGCAAATAGTGAAATTTTGAACTCCCTTTCTCTGACCAATATGCCCTTTATGTCCGGGTTTCCACGAGTGGCGGCTAGGGGCTCCACGCAAAGCGGAGATTAATCAGCTTTTTAAAAATGTCCAACTTTCATGATTTTTTTTTTTTTTTTTTAAAGCCTACCATGAAGGCCCACACATTCTTTTATAGGGTGTTACATGATTAGTTGGCTCCCATTCATTGCAGGTAGGCATGCTATGGGGCAAGTTTTCCATAATGCACAATATGGCAAGAGATCTGAGGACCCAAAAGCAGAGAGAACAACACATACATACTATAAAATTGTATTAAAAGCAAAATCACTGTCACTCAGAGGCAGGGCATAAGACAGGGATATGCAATTAGCGGACCTCTAGCTGTTGCAGAACTACAAGTCCCATGAGGCATAGCAAGACTCTGACAGCCACAAGCAGGACACCTAGAGGCAGAGGCATGATGGGACTTGTAGTTTTGCAACAGCTGGAGGTCTGCTAATTGCATATCCCTGGCATAAGGTATTTTGCAACTTCTTGCCTTTGGCAGGCTTTGCACAAGGATGGTCACCTAGTAAAGCTCATGACTTGTAATATGGATGGAATTTGAAGTTCCAAAAAGTGATACATGCAGCAAATGTTCTTAACATGAGAGCAAGAGATAAAAAGGAGAGGGGAGAGAAAAAAAAAAAAAAAAAAAAAAAAAAAAGTGGCGCGTGTACTGCCATGTGCTAATTAAAATGTTAATATGTGGGCACACCTCTCTAGCACCCGGCATGTTCTATATCAAAATACAGTTTGGGTTTGAGGAAAAACTGAAAGTACTAAAAAGGTGGCATCTTTAATATTCCCATGCAGTTTTGCTCTCCATTTGCTCTGAGACATACAATAAATAGCAGATGGACTCAAAATCAGTTACAGAATCAGATCAGGCAGTTATTGCGATTGGTTGCCAGAGGTTACAGTGTATCATTACCGCTCACTGACTGGTTGCTAGAGGTTACAGCACACATTACGGCTCACTGATTAGTTACTAGAGGTTACAGCACATGATTTCTGCTTGTTGATTGGTTGCTAGAGATTACTGTGGGTATGACCTCAGGGGGGGCATGATATACATATGAATGCCGCCGACCACTATTTACATATGAATGCCAGTAATTTACATGTAAACACAGAGTCTGCAGGTGAGTCATCTGTACACAACAATAGGCCAGAGCTGGGCAATATTATTAACAGCACTTCACACTGAGATATTGGGACACAACACAGGACTAAAACCTCAAGGGACGGGGGAATTTAAACCAGGATAGCTGGCAAGTATGAGGCAGCTGCTTTGGGCCCCACAACAATGACAGGGCCCAGGGCAGCTGCCCCTTTTGCCCTGCCGTTAAAACAGGCCTGGGTGGCTACTATGCTTTGAAAAAAAGGCTGTTGTCTGGTGGTCATTGGAATATATATATATATATTTTTTTTTTCCCAAAAAATTGTGCTGGTAAGACCGCTGTTCAAATGCGGTGTGACAAAAAAATATTGCAATGACTGCCATTTTATTCTCTAAGGTGTTAAAAAAAAAATATATATATATATATATATATATATATATATATATATATATATATATATATATATATATATATATATTTTTTAACACCTTAGAGAATAAAATGGCAGTCATTGCAATATTTTTTTGTCACACCGCATTTGAACAGCGGTCTTACCAGCACAATTTTTTGGGAAAAAAAAAAAAAATATATATATATATATATATATATTAAAAAAGGCCCAGTATATATAAACGCATCGGCCTGCGGGGCGCTTCCCCCCCCCCCGACATTGCAGGTGCCCTGGACAGATAAGTGTACTTATTAAAAGATCAGCAGCTACAGTGTTTGTAGCTGCTGACTTTGAAAAAAAAAATTTAATAAATTCCGCTGGAACACCCCAGAATACTCCAAATAAAGTTTCCTTCACAAGAAATATTATCTTCTTTGTGTTTGAATTTTCTTCATGCATAAACACTTCAAAAAAGGTAATGCTATGCCCCACACCCGTGTTTCTCAAACAAACTCACCAGAGGTGAATGACCTTACTTGGTATTCAGGCCCAAAACACCTTTTCTCAATAAATCATCTCCTCCATTGAGTACGCACTTTTTCACCCGTCATTATCGCAAGACAACACAAACAAGGCTCCCTATAGTGTTCTATAATTAAAACGGTATGCCTTAAATTTACATGCACATCTTATGGTGCCAACACCCACACCGGTTTAAACAGCATATGACATAAAAATACCCTGCTGTTATGACTGCCACTGTATGACACAGCTCACCCACTCACTACAACTTCAAGCAGTTGTGAAGGCATTTTTTTGTTCTAAAATAGTAAACACGTTATACTTACCTGCTCTTACACCAAATTACCATACAGCTTTCTTGCCAGCAGCCTGTCAAGCTCTACGAGGCTGGGTTCAAACCGAATTGTTTCAAATCAAATTCGCCTGACAGGGGATTGTGACCAGCTGTGTTTCCCCACTGACATCAGCTGGGAGGACAGGGGGAGAGCAGCGTGACCGTCCCGTGGCACTGTAAATCAGGTATGTTGCTGAACCATAACCCCCCCCCCCCCACACACACACATTTGATTATAAAATGTAAGAGGGGATTACAGCATTTGTCAGTACTAATTTTAACAGCTATAGCAGCTGGAGGGGCGGTGGGAGATGGGGAACAGACAGGCAAGGAGGTGTAGCGGCGGCTCCTGAAGAGTACGCACTATGTGCATCTTGGCATTTAACCACTTAAGGACCAGGCCTCTTTTTCAGACTTGGTGTTTCCATGTTTAAAACTTTTTTTTGCTAGAAAATTACTTAGAACCCCCAAACATTTTATATTGTTTTTTTTCTAACACCCTAGAGAATAAAATGGCGGTCATTGAAATACTTTTTTTCCACACCGTATTTGCGCAGCGGTCTTACAAGCGCACTTTTTTTGGAAAAAATTCACTTTTTTGAATAAAAAAAAAAGACAACAGTAAAATTAGCCCAATTTTTTTTATACTGTGAAAGATAATGGTATGCCGAGTAAATTGATACCCAACATGTCACGCTTCAAAATTGCGCCCGCTCGTGGAATGGCGTCAAACTTTTAGCCTCAAAAATCTCCATAAGCGACATTTAAAAAATTCTACAGGTTGCATTTTTTGAGTTACAGAGGAGGTCTAGGGCTAGAATTATTGCTCTCGCTCTACCGATCGCGGCGATACCTCACATGTGTGGTTTGACCACCGTTTTCATATGCGGGCGCTACTCACGTATGCGCTCACTTCTGTGCGCAAGCTCTTCATAACGGGGTGTTTTTAAAAAAAAAAAAAAAAAAAAAAAAAAAAAAAATTTTTATTATTTATTTTAATTGATTTTATTTATTTTTACACTGTTTTAAAAAAATAAATAAAATGGATCACTTTTATTCCTATTACAAGGAATGTAAACATCCCTTGTAATAGAAAAAAGCATGACAGGTCCTCTTAAATATGAGATCTGGGGTCAAAAAGTCCTCAGATCTCATATTTGGGCTAAAATGCAAAAAAAATAAAAAAAAAAAATAAAAACTGACATTTAAAAAAAAAAAATATATACCTTTAAGAGGTATGGGCGGAAGTGACGTTTTGACGTCGCTTCCGCCCTCCTATGGTATAGAGACGAGTGGGGGCCATCTTAGCCTCACTTGTCTCTATGCCCAGCAGATGGAAGGACCCGATCGCCTCCGCCGCTACCGACGGCTCCGGTAAGCGGCGGAAGGTGCGGGAGGGCGGCGGGAGGGGGGGGGTGGCACCTCTCCCGCCGCCGATAGCTGTGATCTCGCGGCGAATCCACCGCGGAGACCACCGTTATCGTACAGCCGACCGCCGCCTGAAGAGATGGATATCTCGGTTGTGGCAGCAGCTGCTGCAGTTACCGAGATATCCCTCTTCAAAAATAGGACGTACATCGTCGTGCGGCGGTCGGCAAGTGGTTAATCTTCCTGGAACCACAGTTTGGTTTTGGGTTTAATTACTCTAAATTTTGGCCTCAGTACCAGTCTGACTGGATTGCATTCTGCTTGATCATAGGTGGCGCCATCATCCCTGGCAGGTGCTAGAACGCAGTCCAGTTGGGAGCATTAAGTGTCAGTTCTCTCTCAGAACCAGCCCAGTGGGAGTGTCACTCTTCTAGGAGAGGGTACTTAAGGTGCTAACGTCACGTACTTCAGGGTTCCGGTCCAGAAGTGCTTTCTGACCGTTTGGTCCTAGTCCTCCTGACCAGCCACCAGGGCTCTCATGGTCTGGGGTGTGGATCCAGCCGACTCCAAGTCTCGAGGCTGGCTGGCCCGTAACTGAAAGAAGGATTCAAAGGTGGTCCGATGCCGTCTCGGTTTGTGGAGAGGCCCAGCAACTGTAGAAGCATCCAGGGGAGGGCTCTTCGGGAGAAGGCCACGCAAAGGTTGGCTTTTCAGCAGGAGCCTGGAGGCTAAGTTGAAAGACCCCAAGCGAATCTGGTCTCGTATGGTATCGCAGGACTGGCTGCAAGATACTGGTACCGTACGAGGGTTCTCTGAGTTGTCTACATCTTTCAGTTTTATTCAAGTGTTCTACAAGTCTGTGGCAGAGACTGATTTAACCCCTTCCCGCCGAGCGTACGCAGATCTGCGTACTCGGCTTCCGGGGGGTATACCGGGATGATGCCCGCACCTGCAGGCATCATCCCGGTGCCGTTTTGTTCAGCGGGCGATTGGCTTTCCAGCCATAACAACCGATGCGGCTAAAAGCCGCTCGGCTGTTATGCCGGAGGAGCGGGAGGGGACATCCCCCCCTCCCGCGCCTCTCGCCGCTGTTACCGGTGCTCCCGCTCGATCGGGAGCACCGATCAGTGGTCCGACGCCTCCGGCTGCTGCGGAGGAACTGGAACGAAGCCGTAATCGGCTTCGTTCCAGTCTCCTCATCGTAAACACGGAAGCGACGTCATGACGTCACTTCCCGTTTACTCGGCTGCCAATGGCGCTGGTTTTAATAAAATATCCGGTATTCAGAATCGCCGTTTTCGGCGATCTGAATACATTGAAGTGTAAAGGAGGGGTGGGGGGTCTTTTAGACCCCCGATCCCTCCATAAAGAGTACCTGTCACCACCTATTACTGTCACAAGGGATGTTTACATTCCTTGTGACAGCAATAAAAGTGATCAAATTTTTTTTTTTTTAAAACAATTTAGTCGTTTTAAAATAAATAAAAAAATAAATAAAAAATTTTCAAAGCGCCCGCCGTCCCCGCGAGCTCGCGAAGCAAAGAAAACGCATACGGAAGTCGCGCCCGCGTATGTAAACGGTGTTCAAATCACACATGTAAGGTATCGCCGCGATCGTCAGAGCGAGAGCAATAATTCTAGCAGTAGACCTCCTCTGTAACGCTAACCTGGTAACCGTAAAATTTTTTTAAAGCGTCGCCTATTGAGATTTTTAGGTACCGTACTTTGTCGTCAATCTACAAGTGCGCGCAATTATAAAGTGTGACATGTTTGGTATCTATTTACTCGGCGTAACATTATCTTTCACATTACGCAAAAAAATTGGGCTAATTTTACTGTTTTTTTTTTTTTTTTTTATTCATGAAAAAGTGTCCCTTTTCCCAAAAAGTTGCGTTTAAAACACCACTGCGCAAATACCGTGTGACATAAAATATTGCAACAATCGCCGTTTTATTCTCTAGAGCCTCTGCTAAAAAAAAAATATATAATGTTTGGGGGTTCCAAGTAATTTTCTAGCAAAAAATATGGATTTTAACTTGTAAACACCAAATTCCAAAAATAGGCTTAGTCATGAAAGGGTTAAACACCCTGTTGGCTGCTAGGCCTGGTGATAGAAGGACTATCCGATAAGGGTGAGGATCCAGCTGTAAATGGCTTTTCTCTGGATTTCCTAATGTAAGAGACTCCTTTGTCCGTTTGATTTAGTTCAAGAGTATCTGGACTTTCCTACCTAAACCCTCTAACCCTACTTTGAGAGACTGTTTATTATTCTTTGCAAATAAAAATCCCTTAAGCGGATCTGGCGTCAATCTCTGCAGTTTTTGGGCCATCTACCTCGGGAAACCCCTAGACATACACGAGGTCAAGAAGGTAACGGTAAACACAATTAAATCAGCCGCTCCTTTGGGGGGGGGGGGGGGGGGGGTCAGTGCTACAGAGGGATGGGGAAAGAGGAGAGACAGCGGAATGATGGGATGAGGCATGTAAGCTGACCACGGTAAACAGAACAGCAGCCATGATTACCGTGGTCAGCACAGAGAGGGGACACAGAAATTGGCAGGATCAAACAGGTTTTTGGAACATAGAGAGGGAAGAAAAAAGAAAAAGAAAAAAGAAAAAAGAAAAAAGAAAAAAGAAAAAAGAAAAAAGAAAAAAGAAAAAAGAAAAAAGAAAAAAGAAAAAAGAAAAAAGAAAAAAGAAAAAAGAAAAAAGAAAAAAGAAAAAAGAAAAAAGAAAAAAGAAAAAAGAAAAAAGAAAAAAGAAGAAAAAAGAAAAAAGAAGAAGAAGAAGGACAGCACAAGCACTATGCTATTTATCATGCTTTAAACGATCATGATCAGTGTGTGGCATTCCTCACTTGACAGAAGTCGATCGCTTGATTGACTTCTGTCAAAAGGACATGTTGAAAAAAAAAAAAAAAATTCTCAAACAGCTACTGAAGCCGCTGTTCAGTGTATGCTGACAGTTGTGGGTGTAGTTCTTTTCTCATGGTTGTAGGATATCTTCTGATAACCATTGTGCTTCTGATCCTCAGATCCCTCAAATGAAAAGCAGCCGTGGCTGTCTCAATTCTGCTTGTCAATTTTCGTTTTTTAACCACAGCAGCCCGGCCAGCTGCAAATGGCAGTCACAGACAGCACCTGAACCACACAATTGCTGACTACATTGGGTCCAGGGATTATGCTGCACTTTCAGAAGCAAGGGACCCTTGGACTATTGGGTGTCCAGGCTAGACCTATGGCAGCAGCTTACACCGTATGCATTGGAACTTCTGGCTTGCACTACAGCCAGTGTGCCTTCAGCACAGCAGGAGGGTTTCAAAGAAGTGAACCTCCCTGTCCCCAGGCAGAGTGTATGGTCTTCATACCATTAAAATTAACTGGTCCTTACCATTGACTACAAAACCCTTGCCCCTCTTCTTAAAAAAAAAAAAAAAAAAGTCTAACTTTTTTTCTCTTTTGCGATCATGTAATTAAACAAATAAGGGAACAAAGCACTTATTTGTTAACTGACTGTACTGTATATAATCATGTAATTAAAAAGATAAATATAATAGGGTAATAGTGGTGCAGAGACAGAGAATCCATCGCAGGTGTGAACCCAGCCTGAGAGTCTGACAACTGCTATGGCTAGATGGGGCTGGGTGCCTGGAACACAGACTGTTTGCTTTATAGGCATTCATTCCTGGATGCACACATCCCTAAACGTACATACTGCAAAGTAATGTCAAAAGTGTCATCCTTTCGGTTTAGTGCCTGTTTCACTTGGTACTTGATTATGTATCCTCTCTTATGCTCAAACTTTGTTTTTTTTTTGTTTTGTTTTTTTCTTAATATCTCTGTAAGGGCCGGTTCACACTGCAGGCGAGGCGAGGCGACACCGACTTGCCTCGCCGCGACCTCAGCGGCAACTTGCAGATGACTTCTGTATAGAAGTCAATGCAAGTCGCCCAGAAGTAGTACAGGAACCTTTTTTCTGAGTCGGAGCGACTCGAGTCGCTCCTCTCAGAACGGTTCCATTGTACAGAACGGGGGCGACTTGTCACACTGCGGCGAGGCGAGTCGTGTCGCCTCGCATCGCCCGCAGTGTGAACCGGCCCTAAAGGTTTACTAGATGGTACAGTGAAAGTCCATAAGGGTTATGTTTACAATATAATGTCACATATCTAAGATCCAATAAAAGCTGTTTACAATATATATGTAGCACTAACCCCCAAAAGGAGCTGCTGGTTAGATTTGGGCTTACCGTTACCTTCTCGTTGTTCGTCTAGGGGTTCCCATGGTAGATGACCCAGTAACTTGAGAGACCGACAACAGATCCACTTGAATGGATTTTATTTGCAAAATGTAGACAATAAACAGTTTCTTAAATTGGGATCAGAGGGTTGGAAAGGAAGTTCAGTTACTCTTAGTGTCAAAGTCAAATTGTTGAAGAACTTGCTTGCTTTGACTGCATCCAGAGAATAGCCATTCGCAACTGGATGATCACTCAGGTTGGATAGTACCTCTCTCACAAGGCCTAGCAGCCAACAAGGTGCCCACTCAAGAACAAGTCTCTGCAACAGACGTTGTTGTAGAACACGTAGGGAAACTAAGCTTGAAAACAGTGTAGGATACCTGGATCTTTCAGCCAGCTTGGCGATATCTACAAGACCAGATTCTCTTGGTTACTTCAGCCCTTCTTAGGATCTTACTAAGAAACCAACCCGTACGTGGTCTTCTTCTGAAGAGTCCTCCCCTGGAATGCTTGAAGTCACTGGGTCTGTCCCGAACCGGAGACGGCACCCAACCACCTCAGAATCCTTCTTTTAGTTTCCTTGCCTCAGGCTAGCCAGCCCCGAGACATCAAAATCGGGTGGATCCGCACCCCAGGCCGTAGCCTTCCTGGGGGCTGGTCGGGAGGACCAGGATCATGAAGCCAGTACATCATTCTGGACCAGAACCCAGAACCACGTGATGTCCGCATCTTAAATACACTCTCCCAGAAAGCACAGCGAGAGCGCCACTCCCAATGGGCGGGCTCCGAAAGAGTAACTCAAGCACCTAATCAGACCATAGTTCCATGCCTGCCAAAAGAGACAGTGCCCCCTGTGGCCAGGCTGAACATCTCACGGTTGAGTCAGACTGATGCTGAAGTCCAATTTAGACAACTGTACCCAAACCAAACTGCAGTTTAGGCAAAACTTTAAATTCGGAAAAACGCATAGCGCGTGCTCTTCAGGAGCCACCTCTACACATACATACACATTATAAAATTACATACCGTCAGTTATACAACACATCTTTTCACGTTAGAGCTTGCTCTAGTTGTTCCCCAAGATACCCTGTTGCACTACCAAGAAACAGAAGTCCTGTAGCCCAGTGGTCATCAACCCTGTCTTCAGGGCCCACTAACAGGCCAGGTTTTATGAATTACCTTGGGGAAATGCAGACTAAAATGCTACAATCACTGAGAAGCAAATGCTATGACCTGTGATGCATTTCAGTTATCCTGCAAACCTGGCCTGTTAGTGGGCCCTGAGGACAGGGTTGATGACCACTGTTGGGGGGGGGGGGGGGGGGGTGTTGGGTGCAGGAAGAGAGCATTCCTAAAGAAGCAAACAGCAATACACAATAGCAAACTAAATGTCATCCATTTAGGTTTTAAATCTCCTTTAAGCTGGTTCACACTATTGCGAATTCGAAGCGAGGAGCCAGCATCCAATTCGCAACAACAGGAGCCAGTTCACATATCTCTGCTGTGGCTTGGGTGTGAATTTGCACAGGAGCCCCATTTGTCTTTTGGTCCATTTCAGGTCCAAATCGAACCTGAAATGGTGAACGGGGATGTACCGGACCCCTGCTGTGAGCCGCATGTGAAGATACTGTGAACCCAGCCTGAAATATTAACACACACACACATATATACATACATATATATATATATATATATATATATATATATATATATATATATATATATATATATATATATATATATATATATATATATATATATATAAAAAAAAAAAAACCACACACACACACACACACACACACACACACACACACACACACACACACACCTTGTCTTTTTTTTCCCCCCCTCATACCAACATTCAGCAACGAAAGATATTTTATAGCATGTGATACTAGGCTACAATAAAGAGTACAATCAAGTGTCAGAAAGTGCCTTTCGCTTAAGAAGTCATCTTTTCATGAAGAAGTTCAATTCAAGTCAAGTATGTACTTTTCTATGTTTACTGGACTTTGTGCCAATTTGTTTCACATGATCTGCCTGCATAGCTTCAAGTGACAGGTAAATATATCAGTTAGTATCAAGTTTAAATAAAGAGTATGGCTGATGTTAGTCAAGGATTCTGTGTCCATTTCAGGATAAACCTCACCATGATCCTCACTTCTCCAAACATTGAAAATTGAGGAAAGCAAGCAAGTGATCTTAAATGACAAATTGAAGGCGTTTGAGAGAATGTGGGACCCGTGGATCAAATATCTGGGGGCTGATCACTGGACACTACCTGCTTAAAATGTTTATTGCTGATCTGTAAAAGGTTGGAGCATGGAGTTCCCAACCCTTTACTGGGTCTTCTAGCCTCTCTCTTTTCTATAGAATACTAATATATATAGTATTCTATAGAAAAGAGAGAGGCTAGAAGACCCAGTAAAGGGTTGGGAACTCCATGCTCCAACCTTTTACAGATCAGCAATAAACATTTTAAGCAGGTAGTGTCCAGTGATCAGCCCCCAGATATTTGATCCACGGGTCCCACATTCTCTCAAACGCCTTCAATTTGTCATTTAAGATCACTTGCTTGCTTTCCTCAATTTTCAATGTTTGGAGAAGGGAGGATCATGGTGAGGTTTATCCTGAAATGGACACAGAATCCTTGACTAACATCAGCCATACTCTTTATTTAAACTTGATACTAACTGATATATTTACCTGTCACTTGAAGCTATGTAGGCAGATCATGTGAAACAAATTGGCACAAAGTCCAGTAAACATAGAAAAGTACATACTTGACTTGAATTGAACTTCTTCATGAAAAGATGACTTCTTAAGCGAAAGGCACTTTCTGACACTTGATTGTACTCTTTATTGTAGCCTAGTATCACATGCTATAAAATATCTTTCGTTGCTGAATGTTGGTATGAGGGGGGAAAAAAAAAGACAAGGTGTGTGTGTGTGTGTGTGTGTGTGTGTGTGTATATATATATATATATATATATATATATATATATATATATATATATATATATATATATATATATATACATACATACATATACACACACACACACCTTCTCCATTTTACAGTTCAGGGCACAGGCTAGGTTTAGGGGTGTGCATATTGCCATTGTCACCGCCCCCCCCCCCCACAAAGGGGGCGGACAACCGTTGCACATGTGACGTGTTTTCACATCTCTTACTACTAGAAGATTAGGTATGAGCGACATGCTTTAGCATAACATATTGAGGGTTGTTGGCCTTCGGTCCGGGAGAAGACTGCATCAAAAATCAAAATGTACCCTCGTTACACGAGCGAGAACGGTATTGAGAGTATGATTCCTTAAGTCTAATCTGAATTTTGGTACACTCCTCTCAGTCTTAGAATTAACAGTATCTGAATACCCTCCCCTATGGTTCTAGGGATGAGTAATCTCTTTTGGTCTCCTCGTGCATATGTATTGTCTAATGGGAGGTTTCGCCTAATTGTCAATTTTTGCCTTTGGTTTACCATTGATAATATGTCTATTTTTTTTATACCTTTTGTTAAAATCTTTAACGAATTGAAACAAAAATTGAGGAAAGCTCAGAAAGATCTGGGGATGAAGAGTTAGCAGCAAGTTTGTCTAAAATACCTAAAGCAGAGGAGTCAGAATCATGTCTGAAAAATCAGCATGCCTGTCAAACAAACCTGCAAAGGATGTACGAGGTGAGGGTATGCAAGGGGTTAACCAATGGAGGTCAACAACTGAAGAAAAACAAATGGCTGACAACTAGTGATGGACGAACTTCCGACGGGACGTTTCGCAAACGTGGACCGCGGCCGATAGTTTGCGAACCGCAACGTTCGCGGCGGGCCCCATTGACTTCAATAGGAGGCGAGCTTTGCAAACCTACAGATCAAATTTGCAGCCACAAAATAATTACTAGCTGTGCAAACATAGTCCCACCACATGGCCAATGACATAACACATGTATGAGGTGAATCTGGGATCGACAACTACAAAGCATTCTTTTTTTTATATGTGAAATTGTTGTGACAATTCAGGACTGTGGAGCACATGAAGGCAATGGAGGAGAGGGAAGGTCAGGGTAGGCAAAGAAGAGGGTGCAGGAGATGATCACTAGCAGCGTGACATACAGCAATGACACCTGCACCGTAAGCAGCCCCAGGAGGTAGTCAGCATAGCACAGGGATGGTGGGAGCCCCTCATAATAAGCAGCCCCAGTAGAAATATGACACCGCTCAACCTCTTCAAAGAGGAGGGTACGGGCATATAGTACGGTGTGCTTTTTTTGGACAAGGAAGTGAGCCAAATGAAGAAAGAAGGTCTCAGTGCTCGATTAAAAAAAATTGTTTATAGACATATACATGGTCTACTGGTCACATGTGTTGAATTCCTCAGAGATCCATGCCTCATTCATTTTTAGAAATGTGAGGTAGTTGTCGTGAGCTAGGCGAGTACGCTTATCGGTCACGATCCCCCCTGCTGCGCTGAACGTCCTTTCGGACAGGGGGCAAGCCAACAGTTTGATTGCAAATTGGGCAAGCTCTGGCCAGAGGTCAAGCCTGCCCACCCAGTAGTCCAGGGGTTCATCACTCCTCAGAGCGTCCACATCAGCCGTTAACCCGATGTAGTCCGGATGACACCTGTCGATGGGTCGGCTGAAAGAATATCCTCATATCCGAAGTCACCAACACATCTTCAAACCGGCCTCTTCTTGCAGACGCTGTTGGATTGGTACCCGCAACTCCTTCTCTGGGAGTGGGAATTGCTCCTCTGCCAGCGCACGCAAAAGCAGAATGCAGCATTTCTCGAAGCAAGGCCTGGAAGTGCTCCATTCTGACAGCCCTCTGTGACGGTGGTAACATTTCCGCCATTTTGTGTTTGTACCGGGGGTCTAAGTACGTTGCTACCCAGTACTGGTCCTTGACCCTTATGCTTTTTATACGGGGGTCCCTATTAAAACACTGGAGTATGAAGGCCCCCCATTTGCACTAAACTGGAAGCGGTGTGGTGGCCTGGCTCCTGCTCATCATCCAGGATAATGTCGTCCTCTTCATCCTCTCCCCATCCACGCAGAACAGGGATCCCAGAAAGGTTTAAAAGCATGCTCTTCTTGCTCCTCCTCATCCGCCCCGGCACCATCCTCCTCTGACTCCTCTTCAGACTCCTATTGTTCACTTGTCTCAGATAGAGTAGCCCCCCCTGGGAATTCATCCAGCATTGCGACTGCCTCATCTTCCCGCTCCTGCTCCTCCACAGCTTGATCAATGACATGACGCAATGCATGCTCCATAAAGAAGGCATAAGGTACCATGTCACTGATGGCGCCATGGCTGCGACCGACCAGTTTGGTGATCTCCTCAAATGGCCGCAGAAGTCTGCAAGCGTCGCGCATGAGCAGCCACTGGCGCGGTGAAAAAAAAAAAAAAAAGCTCCCCAGAACCTGTTCTGCCGCAGAGTTCATACAGGTAGACGTTAACTGCACGTTTCTGCTGGAGCAGCCTATCAAGCATATAGAAGGTTGAGTTCCATCACGTCGGGCAATCGCAAATAAGACATCTGACCGGCAGATTGTGTCGCCGCTGAATGTCAGCAAGGCGAGCCATAGCCGTGTAAGATCTTCTGAAATAGGCCGAGATTTTCCTTGCCTGCCGCAAGATGTCCTGGACCCCAGGGTATTTGACAATGAATCGCTGCACAACCAAGTTTAAGACGTGTTTTTTCCTGTAATTAAATTAAAGAACTTTTGTGGACCTAATAGCTAGCGATTTGGGTCACTGCAGTCTCTCCCTGCTCCACACAGGGACCTCTCCCTATAGTGACATACGAAAGAATGTAAAATGGCCGCCGGATCGGGTCTATTTATAAGTTAGGGGGAATGTCCAAGTGTCCATGTGCTGTAATGTCTCAATTGGCTGTCCTGTACCCCATGATGGATGTGTCATCATAGGTCAAAGTTCTTTTACACAGTAAACATGGAAGCCGCCGGGCGAACGGCGGCAATAGTCCGCCGATCGGGCGGACGGCAAACAGCTGAAATTCGCCGCGAAACGACCGCCGGGCGAACTGTTCGGCCATCCCTACTGACAACCAACCAGTGCTCGGAGGATGACAGAAGAATGCATGACAGAGGTTCATGTAGTCGTAATGAGAGGAGTATGACTAACAAGTGACTAAGGTTTAGAGGAATAAAAATAATAATAATGACAGGTAACCAAAGGTTGGAGGAGGAAAACTGACAAGTTTTGGAGGTGCAGTGAGAAGGATGACGACATGTCAGACAATAGATATTTAATGGCTATTTTTAGCAAATACTTATAACAGCATGTTGTGCTCGTAGGTTAAGTGGCTCAAAATTAGTGCGCCTATGATGGCTGCCTCAGTTCATAAGCGATTTGTGTTCCCAGGGGAAAAAAAGCCCTATAGAAATACAAATTAAATTATCTACTCAGCATGCCCAAGACATCTACCTCCCCTCTCATCTGCCTCAACACCAATTTGACAAGCTATTTGGTCCATAGGGAGGAAAGCAAAATAGAAATATAGAATAAAAAAGGGTTTGTGTACACAGCCCTGCCACATCTAATAGGCATTTTTCCAGGCTACTTAAACAAAGTGGTCCTCTAGACACAAAAAGTACTTGGTTTGTTATAAAATTGTCAAACAGGTTATTTTTCTCCTTCACTGATGAGCACTGATAAGGTGGCACTGATGGGCACCAATCAGGAGGCACTGCACTGATAATCAGATCACTGATCATCAGTGTCCCGCTTATCAGTATAGATGTCCCCTTTCACGCTTGCGAGTTAGTGGCTCTCCTCCTGTGTGAGAAAGGGAATGCCAATAATCAGCAAGTGTGTTTACATTGTGATCAGCTGTGATTGGACACAGCTGATCACGTGGTAAAGGGGCGCTGTGATTGGTCCTTTACCCTGATCTGTTATCAGCTGTGTCTGATGGACACACCGTTCACAGAGCACTCTGGGGACATGGTTCTGGAAGAACGTCAATAGAAGCCCTCGCAGAGCTGGACAACAGCGCAGTAGCCGTCATTTGGCTATAGTGCGCTCGGCAAGTGGTTAAAATGGAGAATGCTGTATTTCTAGCTAAAGCATGTACTATTGTACCATGTACTAGTGGATTAAACGTTCATGCAAAAAAAATAAAAAATAAAAAATCATATGAAAATTCTCAGTACGTTCAATGACTTTATGAAATTTTGTTAAAAAGCATGTCAAATCTTTTTTGCTTTTACATTCAATTTTGGAACAAATGCACTTTAAAAATAACAATCACATATAACGTTAAAAATTTTCTTTCCTGCCCCTTTGAGTTTTCTCATCACTGCGGTGGAAAACAAAGATCAAATTTTATCCCACTAATGATTTAGGCTGGGTTCACACTGTTGCGAATTGGATACGGCTCTATGGAGCCAATTCACTCATCTCCACAGCAGCTCCGATTCGAATTGCACAGGAGTCCTGTGCATCTTTTGGTCCATTTCAGCCCAAAATTCAGAATGAAATCGGACCTGAAACAGTGAATGGGGGTGCACCATACTCCTGTTGTGAGCCGGCACTTGCTGCAGTATGAACCCATCCTAAAAAATATACAAATAAAAAAATGTATCAAAATTTCTTTAAAAAAAAAAAAAAAATCGCAAGTGAACACTGTTAGGTCACCTACAGGTAAGCTTATAATATTCATTGTACCGACAGGTAAATGTTATCTCCTAAACATGCACCGTTTAGGAGGTAGTCACCATTTCTTCAGCCGGTGATGTCACTGAGGCATGCGCACTGCGCTTTGAAGTGAGGGCATACTGTGCCGTCATCCAGCGAGCTCTACTGTAATCTTGACTCCAATGCAAATGCACAGAAGTGACATCATCATGGATCAGCTATTCAAATAGAAGGAAGACCAGGTGAAAATGGAACCCCTGACAGCACTCTGCTGGAGGGATACCTTTTACAGGTAAGTCTGTCATAATGTGCTACCATGCTACAAGAACATTCTGTCATTTACTTACAGGTGGACTTTTTTTTTTAACCACTTAAAGACCACCTACCGCACATATACTGTGGCAGGTCAGCTCTATTGTGCGAAACAACGTACCTGTACGTCATTTTGTGCAATAGATACTGGTGGCACACGCACTGATTGGACAAAGGGGGAGCCAATCAGTGGGTCCATGTCCATCGGCCACCTGCAATCCCTCCTCAGAGAGGCAGTATGGTGATCTGCCTATGTAAACAAGTAGGTCGCCGTTCTGACAGGGAAGAAGATAGAGATCTTGTGTTCATGCCAAGCAGGAACACTGATCTCTGTCTTCATCCAGTCAGACCATCCCCTACACAGTTAGCAAGCACCTCCTAGGGACACACTTAACCCTTTGATCTCCCCAGATGTCAACCCCTTCTCTGCCAGTGTCATTAGTACAGTAACAATGCATATTTTTTAGCACTGATCACTGTAATAATGTCACTGGTTCCCCAAAAAAGTGCCAGGTGTGCGATTTGTCCACCGAAACGCTGATCGCCACCATTCCTAGTAAAAAAAATTAAAAAAAAATATTATTGTGTGTGTGATATATATATATATATATCCATAAATCTATCCCATAATGTGTAGACTCTGTAACTTTTGGGCAAACCAATCAATATACGTTTATTTGGATTTATACACCAAACATTATGTAGAATACATATTGGACTAAATTGATGAAGAAATTCGTTTTACATTTTTTTTTAGATGTGTTTTATAGCAGAAAGAATAATATATATATATAATTGTTGTTTTTTTTTTTCCAAATTGTCAATCTTTAGTTTATAGCACAAAAAAAAAAAAAATAAAATAAATAAATAAAAATGCACCAAAAGAAGGCTTTATTTGTGGGGAAAAAATTAAGAAAAAAAATAAATAAAAATAGGGAAAAAAATAAAGGACATCACTTTTATTTGGGTACAGCATAGCATGACCACGCAATTGTAAGTTAAAATAAAGCAGTGCCGTATTACAAAAAAAATGGCCTGTTCATTAAGGAGTAAAACCTTCAGTGGCTGAAGTGGTTAAAGACTTCACTACCGCTTTAAGTCAGCATTCATACAACTCTGCAAACTATGCTGACAACATACTGGCAGTCCTGTAACAAAACATGTAATGGTATGTGTAACATATACACTATATAAAAAGGAGGGCACAATGACCTTAGAGGGTTGAACTTTAGATTGGAAAGTTGATTTACAAAACAAGTCATAATATTTATTTCAGATGTCCTTATCTAAAATGAATTACTGTGGATTATTAGAGAGAGCGGGGTTAGTTCAGAAATGCAAAGTTATCAAGCTCACAATTTACGATAACCCTAGGTTTATCTCAAATCCGTTTTCCAAATAAAATGCGAGTTTACGTTTTCACTTGAGTACTCTGCGTACAAAAAGGTAAAGAATATTCGAAAAATATAAGAAAGCCATTTCCAGAAATCATGAACGCAATGCAATTCCTAGTACCCTACGCAAATATAAAAAAAAAAAAAAAAAAATAGTTACTAATTAACTTACCTTGACAGCAGGATATTAAAAGCTTAAAACAAAGAAGAAAGCGAAAAAGAAGACACTCGATCGTTTCAACAGGACCCACAGGCAAAATGATTAACTACAAATTGACTCTCCTTACTAAAATCTTCATAAGTCAGTAAGTCTGGATAAAAGTCACCTGCCTCTCCCTCCCTAACCTGCTCTCTACCTTTGCTTGGTCATGGAAGGGGCGGATAGACAGGTTTTATTAACCAACCAGAAAGCTTAAAGTGCAGGTACACAAGGAATGCTGAAGGAAGTTAACCCTGTACTCTCTGTTGATGACGTGATTGGAAACAAACAGCCAATTCCTGTATGACACACTGTCCAAAGAATCTAGTCTTTATGGAAATAATGTTTTGCATAAAAGATATGCAATTAAGTGTTCGATCGTCATAATAAATAATTCACAATATGTTAGATAGACACACAGGTCTTGTTGTGGTGGAATAAATAAAGTTGAGGTTTTAGCTGTGCACTAATTCATGCTTCTTAAGATGTTGTCACTGATAGCGTAGAATGAACAACACCCACATTCTTACATATTACAGTGCACAGGATTGTTACAAAGCAAAACACCTTGTCTCAAGCTTCTGCAGAAAGCTGCCAGCTTGCCGATGTAATGTTGACGGAGGCCTGATTCACACCTATGCACGTTGCATTTTTGCGTATTCCAGGTGCATTTTGCGTTTTTCAATACACGTTTTTGATCCATTGATGTCTATGGAACCAAAAAACAGAAAAAAGTCCCTGACCCTTTTCTATAAAATGTACAGATGTGAACTACAGCCATAGGAAACCATGCTAAATAGACTGTAGTGTGTTTCTGCAAAACTGAAAATACACAAAAAAATGAGGCTGCATGAGCGGCGCGGGCTCAAAGAGCCTTGTGCCCCGCATGTACTTACAGCATGGCAGCCCCGGCGCAATTGCCCGGTTTGCCCAATGGCCAATCCGGGCCTGGGTGAGGTTAAAAAAGACACATCAAGTCCAACCTATGTGTGTGATTATAGTCAGTATTACATTGTATATCCCTGTATGCTGTGGTAGTTCAGGTGCTTATCTAATAGTTTTTTTTTAAGCTATCAATGCGTCCTGCTGAGACCACCGCCTGTGGAAGGGAATGCCACATCCCTGCCGCTCTTACAGTAAAGAACCCTCTACACAGTTTAAGGTTAAATCTAATTTCTTCTAACTTTAATGAGTGGCCACGTGTCTTATTAAACTCCCTTCCGCAAAAAAGTTTTATCCCTATTGTGGGATCACCAGTACGGTATTTGTCATTTTGAAATCATATCACCTCTCAAGCGTTTCTTCTCCAGAGAGAATAAGTTCAGTGCTCACAACTTTTCCTCATAACTAATATCCTCCAGACCCTTTATTGGCTTTGTTTCCCTTGTGAACCAGGCCTGTGTCCTATAGACATGTATGTGGCCCAAGAGTCCAGATATGAGGGTTCATTTAGGCTCGATTCACACCTATGCATTTGAAGTGCTTTTTGCATTTTGCAAATTTGGACTACAGTCCATTTAAAATGGTTTCATTAATATACCTATCACATCAAGATGCATTATTGGCGCATTTTTTATGCATCTGCATCTCATTAAGGGCTCATTTGCATGTGCTTTGATCCAGCTTTCAGGTCACTCTTCAGATAGCATTTGACAGGTGGTAAAAAGGCATTGTATCTCCTCCCCACTGCCTGCTTTGACCCTAACCAGCCATAACTGTGGTCATTCCATAAGCTTCCATTCACGCTAGATGTGGTGGGACTGCACTGGGCAGTTATTCCCACAGTAGAACAAGGCAAAATGCTGTGTCTCCTCTGTGCTCGACCACAGTGAGGCCCAGAGTGAATGGAAAGTAATGGAGCTAGTAGAGGGCTGGCATGACAGGAGTGAGAAGGGGACATCAAGGGGTTAATATAACAGGGTAAAAGTGGGGAGAGGTGGATTGGAAGTAAGGGAAAGAAGGGAGGAGTTTAGTTTATTTATTGGATAGGGGGCTCCCTGGGCAGCATTGCAGGGAGAAGTCTAGACAGGGAACAGTTTGCAGCCCAGCAGCTTAGAGCAGTGGCACTTGTAGTTCACCAGCCATAGTGGACGTTGACCTGCTCTTGGCCCAGCTCCAGGTGGCTGCCACTGCCAGGGGCCTCGAGTGGCTACACAGCCAGGTGGCCCCACTGCTCTGTGACCTGGCATCCGGCTCGGTGGCGGGGGGATAGGAGCTCCCACGTGCTTGGAGGTCTAGGACCCATCAGGACCACCGGCAAAGCATCAGTCTCGTTCTGCTGTGGTGGGGCCTGGACGGAATCCTCAGCACCGACAGAGCTTGGTGGGCGGGGCTAAGGCACGGGTAGGCGCCTCTCCCCCGCTTGCTCGGCGATGCCTTCGGGAACAAACTGATTCCCCCTCTTCGGATGTGCTGGTGAGGGGGGAATCTTGGCATGGGAGGTGTTCCGTTACGGCCGCTGGGCCTTTACCAGTCCCGGCCAGCAATCCCGGGTCACCAGAAGTGCCCGCTGCCAGGAAGGTCAGGCAACAGAGGGGCACCGGTAGCGGACATGCAGCGGAGGCACAAGACCCGGGCCGCAAAGTACAGAAGAAGACCAGGTCGATGGGTGGAGCTAGTGCCGGGAGGCGTGGTCAGCAGCAGGCATCTGTATCATCCAGGCCCTCCTCACCTGGAATGCCTGACATGGAGCAGCAGCAGTCACCCGGTGATCAATCCGAGGGAGAGCTGTCTGGTTCCGGGGTGGAGGAAATATGGAACTGTCCAGCATCAGGGGATTCTGGAACAGCAGCTGCAGCCTGATGATAGCTAGAAAGAGGCTGAGGAAAAGTGATGCTACAGGTTGATACCATGAACGCTTGCCAACTGGCTGCAAGCGTTCACCATCATGGTGAGCGTTATAGAGGAAAAGAACCCCAAACATTGTTCAGCACCATTTCTGCTACATGGACGCAGTGAGGGAGGCCTACAGAGTCTACGGTGGATCTGCGTGGCTAAGGTATGATGAACAGTTTCGGCAGTGCAGGGCCGTTCATCTGTCCTTACGTTGGGATCAGGACATCAGCCTCTGGATGAGGCTCATGTCCTTGGAGAGGGTCCAGAACCATTTTTTTCCAGGGGGGCGGGGGGGTTAAGCTTCTACTGGACAACCAGCCACCAAAAAATGGGGTGTCTGCTGGCAGTACAAAGAGAGAACCTGTAAATTCAGAGGGGCATTTAATTTTAAACATGAGTGCTCCAGTTGCGGGAGCTCTCCTCCCGTGTCCCGCTGTTTTAGAAAAGGGAAGGGCTGTGCCAGGTAATTTAGTAACAAAAGGCATGACACCAGTGAGGGGGAAAAGTATACAACCTTTCCTAACTAGGTACCCAGATCGGGCGGCAGCGTGGCTGTTGGGGGTGGGATTTTCTGAGGGTTTTCATGTCCCATGCTCCTTGTCTACTGTGCCACCGGTGACAAAGAATTTACGATCGGCCTTGCTTCATTCGGGGGTGGTCACGGAAAAATTGGAAAAGGAAGTGGTATTGGGTCGCATGGCCAGGCCTTTTCAGGAGAAGCCTCTTCCAGAGCTGGTGGTTTCCCTGCTGGGATTGGTGCCCAAAAAAGAGCCTAATAAGTTTTGGCTTATACACCATTTGTCATTTCCAAAGGGCGGCTCTGTCAATGATGCGATAGATCCGTAAGAGTGTCTTACACATCCTTTGATGCGGCATTGGCCTGGTTTTGCCGCTGCAGGAAGGGGGTGCTGATGGCAAAATCTGACATAGAGTCGGCATTCTGCTTGCTCCCAGTCCATCCAGACAGCTTTTGGGGTGCTGCTGGCAAGAGGAATTTTACATTAATTATTGCTTGCCAATGGGCTGTCCATTTCCTGTGCAATGTTCGAAACATTCAGCTCCTTTTATAGAGTGGGTGGTTCGGGACATTTTAGGGCTTATTTCTTCCTTCGTCCCATGTGTGTGCGGTACTGTTATCCATGTTGCAACATATGGCAGGTATATTTGGGATTCCATTGGCGGAGGGCAAGATAGAGGGCCTGACCACCATGCTCTCAGCTTCCTAGGCATAGTGATTGACTCGGATCGCATGGAGTGTCGCTAACTGGAGGAGAAACTGGAATCGCTTAAGGGGGAGATTAGTGGGGTCTTGGGGCTCCGCAAGATTCAGCTGAGGAAGCTGCTATCCTTGCTAGGTAGATTGAATTCGCTTGCTGGATTATTCTATGGGCAGGGTGTTTTGCCGGCGGCTGTCAGCAGCCACTGCAGGGGTCTGGTCCCCCACATATTTTATTTGGGTCACTAGGGAACATCGGGAGGATTTGAGGGTGTGGTACACATTCTTGACTGACTTTAAGGGCAGATCGATGTGGATGTCCAGACCGGTGAGTAACTTTGATTTGGAGCTGTTCACGAATGCTGCTGGGTCGATGGGTTACAATGCATTCTACCAGGGTCACTGGAGCACCGGGCCTTGGCCAAGTTCTTGATTGGAGGCAGGCCTGCCAAAGGATCTGGTACTACTGGAGCTCTTTTCAGTAGTATTGGCGATAGAAATATTGGGTAAATCATTTGGGAAATTTAAAGTGAGATTGCATTGTTATAATCTGGGAGTGGTGCAAGTTATTAACTGCATCTCAGCTTCATCACAGCATGTCGTATGACTATTACGCCACCTGGTGCTGCGTTGCCTACAGTTGAATATTTTTCTGTATGTGATACACCTCGCAGGGGTGAACAATACATTGGCTGATGCCTTATCTCGCTTTCAGTGGGTCAAGTTTTGAGAGCTGGCTCCAGTGGGGGACCAACAGGGGGTTCCGTGTACCCAATGGCTGTGGGCAATCGCCTTGGACTCATTGCTGCATGGATCAGGAGGTCGGTGAGTGAGGCTACCTGGGTAGCCTACAATAAGGTATGGCGGGAATGGTGTGACTTGGTGAGGCAGGCCGGGGTGGATCCAGATGGAGCGGAGGTAAGGTTGCTAGTCATCTACTTTGTTTCCAGAAACCTGGAACAGGAAGTGTCAGTGTCAGCCATGGACCGAAAACTGGTGGGTCTGGCAATCTTGTTCAGATTTCAGGGTGGTGTCGATTTTACCAAAGATTTTTGGGTAAGACAGGCAATGAAAGGTTATCATGAGACACATAAGTGCAGGGATGTTCGGAGGCCTGTGTCTTTTGACAACCTACAACACTGGTTGTTGGGTTGGGATCATTGTGTACGTCGGCTTACGAGGTTGCATTGTTTAAAGCAGCATTTTCGTTGGCTTTTTTGGAGCCTTCAGGATTAGTGAACTGGTCAGCCCATCTAAGCGGGTCCTAGGGGCACATGATGTGGTTTGCAAGGGAAACAGCTTTCAGTTGTTGCTACGCCGGTCCACGACGGACCAGGGTGGCAAGGACGTCAAAATATAGCTGTTTTCTCTACCGGGCTCTCCAGTGTGCCCGGTGGGGGCAGTACGGGAATTCCTGGGACTTCGACCAGTTTCTGATGGGCCATTTTTATTGCACAGGGATGGGTCCACGAAGACTAAGTTCCAATTTGTGGAGTTTTTAGAAAATTCCTAAAAGCAGCAGGTTTGGATGGCACACAATATGCTTCGCACTCCTTCCGCATCTGGGTGGCAACAGAGGCCGAGCAATGTGGGTTGGACGAAGCGGCTGTTAAGCGGATTGGTAGAGGGGACTCGAAGAGATTCCGTACCTACATTTGCCCACATTTGGTGGTCGAGTAGAGCTACGACAGGAGTAAAATGGGGTGTGTGTGTGTGTGTGTGCATTTGTGGCAAGCATCCATATGTCACGTTTATCAAATGGGTTGATTATGTGGTTTTTCTGTTGGCAATCCCGTAATTTTTTGTCCCTTTCCTTTCTTTCAGGTGGAGATTAGCTGCGCCTCTCGTCTGGATCATGGGCCACTCCTACGTGTTTTGGGGGGCCAGGTGAGCAGACGTTAGGCCTAATGGCAGGCAGCTGGGGATTTACAGAGGGGAGGCACATATTTGTTGGTTGGGATAGCCGGATATGATGTGGAGTACCGGAAGTGCATCAATTTGCACGTCTGGACGGGCTACCGGACATTTTGGTGCTCCATGGGAATGATCTTTTAATGGTCCATCTGGGAGCTTTATCAAGGACATCAAGTTTGACTTCCTACGGTTGAGGACAGACTTTGCAGATATGTTGGTCATATGGTCTGACATTGTGGCCAGGACCACATGGCGATTGGCATGGTCAGTGGACAGAATCAAAGCCCATATTAAAGTGAACAAAATGATGGAACGTTTTGTGATATAGAATGGGGGTTTGGTGATAAGACATAGGGAATTGGAGAAGGATACCAGGCTTTAGCGTCCGGAAGCTAGTTGTTAGGTAATTTGGACAGGGTATAATCCCCAATCCTCATTAAATCTAATAGGTACGATGCCCTGCGGGTGTAGAGAGGCGACTTGTTGTACATCTTGCGGCATATAGGGCATGTAGGGCGGCACAGTGGTGTAGTGGTTAGCACTCTCACCTAGCAGTAAAAAGGGTCGCTGATTTGAATCCCAACCATGACACCACCTGCCTGGAGTTTGCATGTTCTCCCTGTGCCTGCGTGGGTTTCCACCGGGTACTCCGGTTTCCTCCCACACTCCAAAGACATGCAGGTAGGTTAATTGGCTTCTGTCACAAATTGGCACTAGTATATGAATGGGGACGTTGAATCTTTGAGGGTAGGGACTGATGTGAGTATGCAATGTACAGGGATAGGGACAATTGTAGACACTCACTCAGGTTGAATTGGGTGGACTGGTGTCTTTATTCAACCTTACTAACTAACTATATATATGCGTTCCTTGACCATGTGATTGAGGGTGAATACTGCTGTGCAAAATGTAAGCGCATTATTTCCATGGAAGCCCAGGTTCTGAATCTGGGGATGCAACTGTCAGCAGTGAGAAGTCTCTCCACTAAAGGAGTGCCAGGAACGTACACGGCAGGTGGCGGCAGGTGGCGGCAGGGGCCGCACAGAGGCGGGTGGAGACAAAGAGGTGCAGGCACTAGCAAAGAGTAGATGGGTGACAGTCAGGAAGGGTAGAGGGGGAAGTGCCAAGGAGGCCGATCCAGGGCTGGAGCATCCCAATAAGTACGCTCCATTGAGTGACATTGGTGAAACCAGTCAGGGACCAGCACTGCTGGAGCTGAGTGACTCTCCTAGCTACTGGGGGAAGAACTCCTCCAGTGAGAGTGGGGGGGGAGGGAAGGGAAAGGAAAGACAGATTCTGGTGGTAGGGGACTCAATTCTTAGAAGGACAGAGAGACCAATCTGTAACAAAGACCTGAAGCGCAGAACAGTATGGTTGTCTACCACGCTCTCGGGTTCGACACATCACGGATCTGGTGGACAGATTACTGGGAGGGGCTGGGGAAGACCCAGCTGTCATGGTGCACGTTGACACCAATGACAAAGTCAGAGGCAGATGGAGTGTCCTAAAGAATGATTTTAGGGACTTAGGTGCTAAATTGAGGAAAAGGACCTCCAAGGTAGTATTCTTAGGAATACTACCGGTAGATTGAGCTGCACCAGAAAGGCAGAGGGAGATTAGGGAAGCAAACAAGTGGCTGAAGAGCTGGTGTAGTAAGGAGGGGTTTTGGTTCCTGAAGGACTGGGACGACTTCTCAGTCGATAGCCGGTACTATAGAAGGGACAGACTGAACCTAAATGAGGAGGGTGCAGATCAGCTGGGATGAAGATGGCCCAAAAGTTAGAGGGGTTTTCAAACTAGGTGATGGGGGGAGGGTCCAGAGGTAGTGGTGCAGAACTTATTTCAGAGGGTAGTATTGGGGCATTAGTGGTAGGTTGACCAAAGCACAGAAATCTAAGGTAAGTATAGTAGCAAATCCTAGTTGCAATCTTGGAACAACCAATAAGAGGATAATATGCGACCGGTCTTATCTACGTGGCATGTTCACCAATACCAGGAGCCTGGCAGACAAGATCGGTGAACTAGAGATACTATTGTACGAGGAGGATTTGGATTTTGTGGGAATTTCAGAGACCTGGTTCAACAGCTCTCATGATTGGCTGGCAAACATTCAAGGGTATACCCTTTATCGCAAGGATAAAGGTAGAGCCTAAAAAAGGGGAGGGGTATGCCTATATATCAAGAATAATGTACAAGTGAATGTGAGAGATTACATCAATAAGGGAGCTAGGGAGGAGGTGGAATCCTTATGGGTAGAGCTCCAAAGGGATGAAGCTAAGGGGCAAATAATACTGAGAGTATGCTATAGACCCCCTAACCTGAGGGAAAAAATACAAGGTTCAGGGATCAGCATCAGCATGCAGACTTTATAAAGAATGCAACTAGAAATGTAAGGGTGCAATAAGGATGGCTAAGATAGAACATGAAAGGCACAGAGCGGAGGAGAGCAAAAAGAATCCCAAGAAATTCTTTAAGTATGTAAACAGTAAAAAAGGGAGGACAGACCATATTGGCCCCATAAAGAATGAAGAAGGACATATGGTTACAAAGTATGGGGAGATAGCAAAGGTATTGAGTTTATTCTTCTCCTCAGTCTTCACGAGGGAATCAGGGGGGCTTCAGTAACCAAAACTACAGTGTTTATCCTCATGACACATCACAGGAAGCACCTCCATGGTTAACAGAGGACAGAATTAAAATTAGACTTGGGAAACTTAAAGAGGAAGTAAACTCTGCTTGTCAAGATGTTGTTTTTAAAATAAACCAGTATAATAAAGTATTACAACATAATCTAGAGTATAATAACCCCTCTTCGTGTGTTACTTACTTTTTTCCAGCAGTTTTAAAATCTGTGCTTCCTGGTATAAGCCAGCATCCATTTTAAGTATGGTTTTCCGAGTCTGCATTTTAATATACTTCCACCCTCTTCTATTCCTAGCTGTAATCTCGCACATGCTCAATGCATCCTTAGCCAAGCCTCGTTCTAGCTTCGGGATTGCTATGGCAACCATGTCCTGCCTATCACAGTAGGCCTGTTCTGAGGATCCAGGTCACATGGGTATCAGACAGGTCTGAATGGGGCTAAAATAGTTACATAGTTACATAGTAGGTGAGGTGTAAAAAAGACACAAGTCAATCAAGTCCAACCTATGTGTGTGATTATATGTCAGTATTACATTGTATATCCATGTATGTTACGGTCGTTCAGGTGCTTATCTAATAGTTTCTTGAAACTATCAATGCCCCTCGCTGAGACCACCGCCTGTGGAAGGGAATTCCACATCCTTGCCTCTCTTACAATAAAGAACCCTATAGTTACATAGTAGGTGAGGTTGAAATCTCGCGGTATCTTGGCGCAGAGAGGGGAAATGAAGACGACAGATGCATATTAATGGACTAACGGCACAAATAGCATTCTGTTAATCTTGGAGAATATGTGCAAGCACGAGTGACGTCAATAAATAGAACGGGACCGATAACAAGCAAACGGAGGAGGTATAGTGATATCTACACACAGAGATTTTCAGTTTATTCACTGCTGATTAATATGGGCTAAAGTTATGTGGAAGGGTTTACAACCACTTTAACATTAATAAATCACCGGACCCAGGTGGCTTGCACCCGAGGGTACTTAGGGAACTCGGTCAAGTAATTGCCAGACCATTGTTCCTAATGTTTACTGACAGCCTGCTGACTGGAATGGTACCAGCTGATTGGAGAAAAGCCAATGTAGCACCAATATTTAAAAAGGGCCCAAAATACATCCCTGGGAATTACAGACCAGCTAGCCTAGCATCAATAGTATTTAAACTCTTGGAGGGGATGATAAGGGACTATATACAAGATATTAGTAATGAGAACAGTATCATTAGCAGTAACAAGCATGGATTCATGAAGAATCGTTCTTGCCAAATCAATCTACTAACCTTCTATGAGGAGGTGAGTTGCCAGCTAGATAAAGGAAGGCCTGTAGACGTGGTGTACCTGGGTTTTGCAAAAGCATTTGTCACAGTTCCCCATAAACATTTACTGTACAAAATAAAGTCAGTTGGCATGGACCATAGGTTGAGTACATGGATTGAAAACTGGCTACAAGGGTGAGTTCAGAGGGTGGTCATAAATGTAGAGTACTCGGAATGGTCAGGGGTGGGTAGTAGGGTCCCCCAGGGTTCTGTGCTGGGACTAATCCTATTTAATTTGTTCATAAACGACCTGGAGGATGGGGTAAACAGTTCAATCTCTGTATTTGTGGACGATACTAAGCTAAGCAGGGCAATAACTTCTCCGCAGAATGTGGAAAACTGTCAGGGCTGGCTTAGCCCTTCCTTCTCTGGGCTGGCTGTTCAGCTGTCAGCTAATTGCCAGCTCTCACCTCTCTCCACAGTTACCCAGCTGTTTCTGATCCTGTTCGTTTGACCTGCCTACTTGAAGCTGTCCAGCTCACTTCATCTCTGCCTACGCCTTGGTCACATCACAAGAAACCATCTTCTGCATTCCTGTTTAAAGACTAACTTGCTGACATCCCTTCTGGCTCCTTATCCTGCTTGCTGTGCCTCTACTTGGATCCCTGACTTCTGGCCTGGCTGATTACCCGATTTGGTTACTGAACTCTGGCCTGGCTGACTACTCGATCTGGTTACTAGACTCTGGCTATGCTTTGACTACGCTTACCCACTTATCTCTGTGCAGGCACCCCCCTCATGTATTACCTCTATAAGAGGTATGTCTGATTCTGTTCCGCTTCCCCAGCAATTTGGGGGAGATCCAGTTCAATGCAGAGGGTTTCTCAACCAGGTTGAGATTTACTTTGAGATGCTGCCCCAGGCATTTCTCACGGACAGAAGCAAAGTAGGTTTCGTGATATCTTTGCTTTCTGAGAGAGCCTTGGCCTGGGCAAACCCTCTTTGGGGGACGCAAAAACCTGTTGTCTTGAGTTACCCTGACTTTGCGGCCTCCTTTAAAAGGGTATTTGGCGTTCTCGCACGCTCCGCTTCTGCTGCCAAGTGCCTCATGTCCATCAAACAGAGTACGAGAACTGTTGCCGACTACGCCATTGAATTCCGTTTTCTGACAGAAGAGGTTGCTTGGAACAATAAGGCCCTCATGGCTGCTTTTTCTCATGGTCTCTTGGATTCCATCAAGGATGAGATAGCAGCCCGAGATATACCCACTGAGAGGGAGAGCTTGATCTTGTTTGCCATCCTCATTGACTTCAGATTCAGAGAAAGACTTTCTTTGAAAGAGCGTTTGTGGAAGCCTCCTGTCCGTTTGCCTCCGAGCCTTGCAGTCCCACCCATGTCTCCCTCACCTCCCATGCCTCCTGGTACAGAGTGGGTCAGTGAAGATGAACCCATACACTTGAGCTTCATGCGTCTCTCTGTGGATGAGAGAGCCTTTAACAGGAGGGAGAGATTGTGCCTTTATTGTGGCCCGGCGGGTCACTTTTTGAAGTCTTGTCCTACCCGTCCAGGGAATGCCCGAACCTTGAGGTCCTGTAATGGACAGACCTTAGGCAGCAATGTTTTGTCCAGAAGGATAAGCCCCTGGTTTCGGCCACCCTTTCTTGGGCTGAGTCATCTATCGAGATACATGCTCTAATTGGCTCTGGGGCTGCAGGCCTGTTCATTGATGTTGCCTTTGTATCACAGCACTCGATTCCACTGCAGTTGCATGACACTCCACTTGCCATTGAGACTCTTGACGGGAGACCTCTACGGCCTGCCCATGTGACTCATGAGACGGTTCCATTGTCCATGGCCGTAGGAGCTCTTCACTATGAGATAATGCAATTCCAAGTTATTTTCTCACCTAGGTTTCCGCTGGTTATTGGTTATCCTTGGTTACAGAGGCACACTCCCTCTTTTGATTGGCTCTGTGCTGAAGTTCTCTCCTGGTCACCACAATGCAGTGAGACATGCTTCCTGAAGGTATCCAAAGTCCTCTGTACCTCTTCACTCTCCTCCCTGTCAGAGGAGTACTGTGATTTTAGCGATATCTTTGACAAAGGTCAAGCCGGTAGTTTGCCTTCACACTGGTCTTATGATTGCGCAATTGACCTTTAACCTGGTGCCATATCCCCTCATGTCCAGGTTTACCCTTTGTCAGTCTTGGAGGATTGGGCCATGGAGGAGTATGTTGCAGACGCACTTTATCGAGGTTTCATCCGCAAATCCTCACCGCCTGCTGGTGCTGGTTTCTTCTTTGTGAAGAAGAGCAGTGAACTGAGACCTTGTATTGATTATAGGGGTTTCAATCGTGTCACAATTAAGAATGCCTACTCGATTCCATTGATTACAGAGTTATTTGACTGCTTCAAGGGAGCAAAGGTTTTCCCAAAGCTTAATTTGAGAGGGGCATACAATCTCGTGCGGATTAAGGAGGACGACGAGTGGAAAGCTGCTTTTAATACCAGAACAGGCCATTATGAGTACCAGGTAATGGCTTTTGGCCTTTGTAACGCCCCGGCAGTTTTCCAGGAATTTATTAACGATGTCCTCCGAGATTTGTTGCAGTTATGTGTGGTAGTTTATCTCAATGATATCCTCATATTTTCCAAGTCCCTGGAGAGTTACCACACAGATGTCTGTCGTGTGCTTCAGAAACTAAGAGAGAACAATCTCTATTGTAAACTGGAGAAGTGCGAGTTCCATCATGAACAGGTTAAATTCCTGGGCTCTGTCATTTCCACTGCTGGTTTTTCGATGGACCCAGAGAAACTTTCGGCAGTCCTACAGTGGCCCCGACCCGTGGGGTTACGTCCTCCTCTGCAGCGTTTCCTGGGCTTTGCCAACTACTATCGGATGTTTATTCGGAACTTCTCATCTCTGGTCAAGGCCCTGACTGATATGACCAGAAAGTACGGGAACCCACAGAGTTAGTCTCCGGAGTCCATTAAGGCCTTTGAGACTCTCAAGGCTGCCTTTCAGCTCCTGTGTTGGCACATCCTGATCCTACATTGCCTTTTATTTTAGAAGTCGATGCTTCTGAGACTGGAGTTGGCACCCTTCTGTCTCAACGTCCTAACTCTGAGAGCACTATGCATCCGTGTGGCTACTTTTCCAAGAAATTGTCACCTGCTGGGTGCAATTACTAGATTGGTGACAGAGAGCTGTTGGCAATCATTTTAGCCCTGAAAGAATGGAGACATCTCCTTGAAGGTACCACTGTGCCGGATCTCATTCTTACTGACCATAAGAATCTCACATTCTTGTCTGAGGCTAAGTGCCTATCTCCCAGAAGGGCACTATGGGCTCTTTTCTTGTCGAGTTTTAATTACATTGTCTTATTCTTACCTGGTACTAAGAATGTAAGGGCTGATGCCTTGTCACAACAATTTTCCTCCGCTTCCAAGTCAGAGTCGGTTCCGGTTCCTGTGATTCCTCCTGATCGTATCTTGGCTACGGTTTGCACCAGTCTTACTTCTCCTTTGGGTGACAAAATTCTTGCTGCTCAGTTCCATGCTCCTCCTGATAAACCTTGTGACCACTGCTTTGTCCCAGAGAGTCTCTGTTCTGCTGTGCTCCGTTCTCCCAAGGTAGCTGGTGATCCTGGGAAGAATCAACTCATTTGGGCCATTTCCCAACAATTCTAGTGGCCTAGTCTACGGGCTGATGTACTGTAACTGTCTTCGGAGCTGTCTGTCCCGTGTGTGTTCAGAATAAGACTCCATGACACCTTCCAGTGGGCCTCCTACAACCCATACCCAATGGAGAAAAGCCCTGGACCCACCTGTCTATGGATTTCATTGTGGAGTTGCCCAACTCCCAAGGCAACACTGTTATCCTTATGGTTATTGACCGGTTCTCAAAGATGTGTCATTGTATTCCACTTAAGAAGTTGTCTACTTCTAAGGACCTGGCTTCCATTTTTGCTCAGGAGATCTTTCGATTACATGGGCTACCCAAGGTGATTGTCTCGGACAGGGGCAGTCAGTTTGTCTCCCGGTTCTGGCGAGCCTTTTGTGCACAGTTGGGAATTCAGCTTGCTTTCTCTTCTGCGTATCACCCGCAGTCTAATGGGGCCACAGAGCGAGCCAATCAGTCCTTGGAGCAATTCTTACGTTGCTATATTTCTGACCACCATAACAACTGGTCAGAGCTATTACCATGGGCAGAGTTTGCTCACAACAGTGCCTTGAATTCTGCCTTCCGATTGTCTCCATTTATGGTGGATTATGGTTTCCAACCTTCCATGTTACCTGACTCGTTTGTTCCGCAGAGTATTCCTGCGTTAGAGGAGCATCTCCGCGGTCTTCGTTCCACTTAGGTACAAGTCCTGGAGGCTTTGTGTCATGTTAATGATAGGTATAGACTCTATGCTTACTGCAGACGCCTGCCTGCGCCTTCCTACCAGGTTAGGGACAGGGTCTGGCTGTCATCTCGCAACCTCCAACTTTGTGTTCCCTCACTGAAGTTTGCACCTTGGTTTATTGGGCCTTTCCGTATCCTTCACAGGATTAACCCAGTGGCTTATGCATTGGACCTTCCTCCTAGTATGCGCATCTCAAATGTGTTTCATGCCTCCTTATTGAAACCGTTGGTCTGCAACCAATTTCCCACCTCGGTGCCACGTCCTCACCCTATACAGATTGAGAACCATGAGGAGTATGAGGTACAATCCATTGTTGACTCCCGTAGGTGCCATGGGTGCATACAGTACCTGGTGCATTGGGTATGGTCCGGAGGAACGCTCCTAGGTTTCATCCTCAGACGTACATGCCCCTGCCCTCCTCCGCGATTTCCATAGATGTTTTTCACTCAAGCCCAGTGGCCCTCCGACGGAGAGGGGTCATTGAGGAGGGGGTACTGTCAAAGCTGGCTTAGCCCTTCCTTCTTTGGGCTGGCTGTTCAGCTGTCGGCTAATTGCCAGCTCTCACCTCTCTCCACCCATCCAGAGGTTCCTGATCTTGCTCATCTGACCTGCCTACTTGAAGCTGTCCAGCTCACTTCATCTTTGCCTTCGCCTTGGTCACATCACAAGAAAACATCTCCTGCGTTCCTGTTTAAAGACTGGCTTGCTGACATCCCTTCTGGCTCCTTATCCTGCTTGCTGTTCCTCTACTTGGATCCCTGACTTCTGGCCTGGCTGATTACTTGATTTTGTTAATGAACTCTGGCCTGGCTGACTACTCGATCCGGTTACTGGACTCTGGCTATGCTTTGACTACGCTTACTCTATTTACCTTTTTATTCTTTATTAATAAACAAGTGTGATTTAATTGTACTTCTGTCACGGTCCATGGTTTCTGACAAAACCTTGCAAAAAGATCTTAACAAATTATTGGGGTGGGAAACTACATGGCAAATGAGGTTCAATGTAGAAAATTTTTAAATAATGCATTTGGGTGGCAAAAATATGATTGCAATCTATACACTGGAGGGAGAACCTCTGGGGGAATCTAGGATGGAAAAGGACCTGGGGGTCCTAGTAGATGATAGGCTCAGTAATGGCATGCAATTCCAAGCTGCTGCTAACAAAGCAAACAGAATATTGGCATGCATTAAAAAGGGGATCAACTCCAGAGATAAAATGATAATTCTCCCATTCTATAAGACTCTGGTGCGGCCGCACCTGGAGTATGCTGTCCAGTTCTGGGCACCAGTCCTCAGGAAGGATGTACTGGAAATGGAGCGAGTACAAAGAAGGGCAACAAAGCTAATAAAGGGTCTGGAGGATATTAGTTATGAGGAAAGGTTGCGAGCACTGAACTTATTCTCTCTGGAGAAGAAACACTTGAAAGGGGATATGATTTCAATATAAAAATACTATACTGTTGACCCCACAATAGGGATAAAACTTTTTCGCAAAAAAGAGTTTAACAAGACTTGTGGCTACTCATTAATATTAGAAGAAAAGAGGTTTTACCTTAAACTACTTAGAGGGTTCTTTACTGTAAGAACGGCAAGGATATGGAATTCCCTTCCAAAGGTGTTGGTCTCAGCGGGGGGCATTGATAGTTTCAATAAACTTTTAGATAAGCACTTGAGCGACCGAAACATACAGGGATATACCATGTAATACTGACATATAATCACACACATAGGTTGGACTTAATGGACTTGTGTCTTTTTGCAACCTCGTCTACTATGCAACTATGTAACTTTATCTCAGGAGGGATGAGGTTTCACTTGTCTGCGGTGGGGATTGATTTATGGTCCCTGGGGTTGCAGGATGGGATTCAGGGTACTCTGAGAGTTTGGAAGGGCTCTCAAAGGTAAGGGGTCACTCTTGTTATCTGGCGGGTGTGGTCTTTGATGGTGGCAAGATAACCTACGAGATGGAAGTGTGAGGGACTCATCGTGGTATAGGCCGTATTCCTATTGATGACTTGCACCACCCCCATGTTGTCCCCATGAAAGTGCATCTTCAGATCCCTGAATGACAGTTCAACTGCCAGTATTACCGGAAACATCTCCAGCAGAACCAAATTCTTTGTGTATCCCGCTGTCACCCAGGATTGCGGCCAATGACCCCCGCTCCACTGTCCCTGAAAAAACGCTCCAAATCCAGTAGCTTCCGCTGCATCTATGCAAAGTTCCAAGTCAAAGTTGCTGACTGGTCCCAACATCCACATAGCCCTACCATTAAACGACTCCAAGAAGGTATGCCATACCTCCAGATCCTCCTTGTGCGATTTTACCAAACGCGCAAAATGAGTAGGGGATCTAATTCCTGCAGTACTAGCAGCCAACCTGTGACTAAAAACCGGCAGGCAAAATTGAGTTTTCCCAAAATGGATTGCAACGCCCGCAGCTGAACTTTGTGAGCCCCCAACAAAAACGCTATCTGCTTCCGCAAGTCCACCAGTTTTGCTTCCTACACCGGCATTTCATGGCCTCGGAATCCAGGACAATGCCCAGAAAAGTGATGATCGTACATGGCCCCTCCATCTTCTCCAGTGCCAAAGGAATGCCAAACCCCTGTGCAATATGCTGCAGTGTAGCCAACAATATCGCACAAGTTCTGGAAGCCGCAGGCCCTATACACAAGAAATCGTTGCGGTAGTGAATTATCGAATTCACTCCTGACACATCCCTCACCACCCATTCCACAAAAGAACTAAATTGTTCAAATAACGCACATGATATTGAACAACCCATTGGCAAGCATTGGTCGATGTAAAAATCATCTTCCCAATGTCACCCCAACAGGTGAAAACTATCCAGATGCACCGGCAACAACCTAAAGGCCGATTCCACGTCCGCCTTGGTCAATAGCACCCCTTTTCCATATCTGCACACCCATTGTACTGCAGCATCGAATGAGGTGTACGTCACTGAGCAAGCCTCCTGCTCGATCACGTCATTAACTGACCCACCCTTCGAAAAAGGACAGGTGGTGGATGAACCGGAACTTATTGGACTCCTTTTTTGGCACCACTCCCAACGTAGAGACCACCAAATCCGCCCACGGAGGAGCCCGAAAAGGACCACTCATCCTGCCCAATGCAACCTCCTTCCGTAGTTTCTCCGAAACTACCTCCGGGTGCTGCAGAGCAGACTTCAGGCTAGGTGACACCAGGGGAACGACCACCAACGAACAAGGAATCCTGAAACCTACCGTAAATCCCGCCTTCAGTAACTTTGGAGCTCCCCTGTCCGGTTACCTACAGAGAAACGACAGCATCTTTGCCACCATAACTGGGGTCCTCGAAATGAGTAGGGGATCTAATTCCTGCAGTACTAACAGTCAACCTGCGACTAAAAACTGGCAGGCAAAATTGAGTTTTCCCAAAATGGATTGCAACGCCCGCAGCTGAACTTTGTGAGCCCCCAACAAAAACGCTATCTCCTTCCGCAAGTCCACCAGTTTTGCTTTGTTTGTCTCCCTCTTGTTGCCAATGTCTCCAGGTCGGCCCTTTCCCTGCTTAAAGCATCTGGAAGGGGTGAGCTCCGCCGCATCCTGTACACTCATGTTTAAATCTGCAACCACTACCGAACTTACACAATCCTTTGTTGTATTGCCAACACACCCCTTTTTTGTTTCCGACCGGTTGTCCATGATCGGAAGGTCCACCACCCCCCCCCCCTGAAAAAAACTGCCCAGAAGCCCTGGCCATCATCATCAAAACATCCACAAGCTGATGTCCTTTTGGTCCCACCTCAACTCCGGTTGCCAATGTTGCCTCTTGTTGCCAATGTCTCCAGGTCGGCCCTTTCCCTGCTTAAAGCATCTGGAAGGGGTGAGCTCCGCCGCATCCTGTACACTCATGTTTAAATCTGCAACCACTACCGAACTTACACAATCCTTTGTTGTATTGCCAACACACCCCTTTTTTGTTTCCGACCGGTTGTCCATGGTCGGAAGGTCCACCGCCCCCTCCCCCCATGAAAAAACTGCCCCGAAGCCCTCGCCATCGTCATCAAACGCATCCACAAGCTGATGTCCTTTTGGTCCCACCTCAACTCCGGTCAAACCGCTCTCTGCTGCCTAAACTGCTCATCATAGCGCAGCCAAGCAGTTCCTCCATACACCCGATAGGCCTCCCCTATGGCATCTTGATAGCAAAACAATGCCGAACAATGTTCAGAGTGCTTCTCCCCATATGACGCTGGCCATGATGGCGAACACCTGCAACCAGTTAGCGAACGTCCTAGGTATCAACCGATACCTCCTTTTCTCCTCATCCTCCTCTTCGAGTCGTCTGGCTTCACTCTATCCAGATTAAATTTCTTCAGCGGCAACAGGGAGAAAATCTCTACATACTCCCCTTTCCACAGTTTTTCTTTGACCTCCTGCTTCAGATGAGCCCCCAGTGGTCCTTTGTAACACACGTAGACCTTGCATCTCGCGGCGTCCGCCAACCTCGTAAAGTCTTTCCTACCTACCTTGTCGCCACCTGCTGCGACCTTCTCACCTACCTGCGCAGTACTCGAAGTCCCGACCCCCGCCACCGACACCGTAACTCCAGTAGAGGGTTCCACGGCAGGTGGAACCCCAGTAGTGCCTGCCCTCCGGCCACACACCCCACCGGGGGCATCCATGCCTGCCACTGGCCCTGCCGGGGCCCTCTCTCCCATTTCAGTTTCTTTATCCCACCAAAAACCCCAACAATCCCAGGGACACTCCCGTGGCCCCTAACGTCCCCGGCCCCTGACCGTGCCCCACTGCTTGACCCCCAGTATCCACACCACCTGACGCACACATCACAGGTAAATGTATAGGTGACTTATATCATCAGCGGAGTGCCTGTTCCTTCCCGATGTCATCCTTCCGGATGGGGGGATCTCGTCCACCCCCTGTGATTCCACCTCTGCTCTCCACTTCTGCTAATCCTCCTCTGATGATGAAAGCCTGTCAGCCTGTCAGACAAATCCGTCCTGGTTGCCGCTGTTCCCGCTGACATTCTGCTCTTCCTACGCACCTCATGTCCTCCTACGGCTTTCCGGACAGCCTTGCCGGGACCGATGTGGGAGACCACAGTCCCGGGGGCCTCCACTCTGCCCTCTGTAGCTCCAGCTCTTTCCTTTCCAGGCACACAGGAATCCCCTGCATGGCTTCAGCTGGCCTGGGGATAGATGCTCTCCTCACCTTGATCCCACCCACTGGACAGCTCAGCCCCGATGGGGGGGGGGGGGGGCAGCACTCACATAATGCACATCTCTTTGTTCAGCTTTCCCCCTCCAGTGTCCCTTGGCAGTGCTCTGCTCCGAACTGGGGGCGGGGCCTGCACTCGCTGAAGCCCCCCTTCTCCCTGGCCTGGGCGCCATATTCTCCTCCCTGAGCCTCCCCCGCGTGGCTGAGCCAGGTTGAACTGGAGCCCTGTCCGACCTTCTACTGTGGCTAGCAGCTAGTTTTTTTGCTGGGGGTGCTGCCGCTCTCGCCGCCATGCCGCTGCCCCCCGCCCACTGTATTCCCCCCTGTCTGTACGATGAGAAACGTTTGGGCGGCCGCGATCTGCAGGCTCTAGTGCTGCTCCTGACCCCCCCCCCCCACGACCTCCTGCGCAGGCTGCTCCACCAAGTCCCCCAGGGTGTTTAGTAGCCAGTCCTCACCCCGCACAGCCGCCTCATCCCTGAGCTGAGCCAGCATCCTCTACACCGGATCCATGCTGCTGCAACCGTTCCTAACTTTTCCTCCAGGCCTCTGTTATCTCCCAGCATTCAACGGGAGATTATAAAAACTTCCTTAACCCCTCCCCCTAGGCACCTTAGTACTTCCCCCTATTCTTTTATCTTTCCCACTGTTAACATCGTCATGCCCGCCCTAGCCTAAGCCAAAGAGCTAGCTGAAGATACTGGACATATCCACTGTGCGGACTTCTACATCTCTTCTTCATTTAGCAAGAACTCAGTGTCACATTTATACTCACTAAGGAGTAACACTAACTTCTATCCTAAAGTTATATTGTTTTGCATATGGTACCACGCTTATTCAATTAGGTCCTGTGGTTTCAGGATTTCAGGGAAACAACCTGGCCTAAAAAAAAGTCACCTCCGTTCCCCCTTTATGCCTGAGCACATTCAGTGCCTTGAAAAAGTATTCGTACCCCTTGAAATTTTCCATATTTCCATTTTTATATTTTACTGGGATTTTACGTGATAGACCAACACATAATTATGTGAAGTGGAAAGAAAATGATAAATGGTTTCAAAATGTTTTACAAATAAATATCTGAAAAGTGTGACGCACCCTTTACTCTGATACCCCTAACTAAAATCTAGTGGAACCAATTGCCATTAGAAGTCACCTAATTAGTAAATAGAGTCCACCTGTGTGTAATGTATTCTCAGTATAAATACAGCTGTTCTGTGAAGCCCTGAGAGGTTTGTTAGAGAACCTTGGTGAACAAACAGCATCATGGAGGCCAAGGAACACACCAGCCAGGTCAGGGATAAAGTTGTGGAGAAGTTTAACCACTTCAATACCGGGCCATAGTCAAATGATGCCCACAGATGGGATCTCCCATCCTGGGTGAGCGTCATATGATGTCCTCGGTATTTCGCCACTCCTGCGGGCCCCCAGGGGCCGGCAGCGTGGCGATCGTGGATGAGGTTTGTCCCTCGGACACAGCTCATCCCTGATCCATGTGATTGGCATCCCCAATCCACTCCCGATACACGTGACCAGCCGTGTCCAATCATAGCCGGTTACATGTACTGTGTACATTCACGGCGCTCGTGCATGCCCCCAGGTCACGTGCAGAATGGCGATCGGGGATGCGGCTTGTCACCCTGACACATCCCAACCCAGATCAATGAAATTGGCTCTTTACCACGTGACTAGCTGTGTCCAGTCACAGCCGGTCACAGAATGTAAACAAACCGTGGTAACGAGATATTATCGGGCTCTCCTCCTCACTAGGAATGAGCTTCGTGTTCGAGTCGAACATACGTTCGACTCGAACATCGGCTGTTCGCCCGTTCGGCGAATTCCGAACATTATGGGCCGTTTGCGCCAAATTCGTGTGGCGCTCACGGCCCACAATGCACTGCGATGGCGCAGTGCATTGCTGGCTCATGATTGGCCAAGCATGCACTGTGACCCTGCATGCTTGGCCAATCACAGCGCCGGCAGCGAGGAGAGTCATGATTGGCCACAGGCAGGATGCCTGTGGCCAATCATAGCTCAGGCTGTGTAGTACACGCCCCACACTATATAAGGCCGCCAGCGCGGAGGCCTTGTGTAGTGTGTTGGCGTCTGAAGCAGTTAGTGGGTGTTCTGTGTACCTTCAACACAGTATACACCGATCGTTATCGGCCGATTTTTCGATCTTGCTCTTCTGTAGTGGTTGTTGTCTGCGTGCCCTGACCGCAGTATACACCGCTTTATTCACCTCACCTATATAGCTAGCGATATATCTATCTTTTATAATAGAGCTTGCAGTCAGTGTTAGGAGCTTGTGCGTGCTGTCTGTTTGCTCTGTACCCAGTACACACCGCTATATCCACCTACATAGCTCTTCTCTATTTGAGCCATCTGCCATCTGCAGGAGTTATTGGAAGTTGTGTGTGCCTCCAGCACAGCACAGTATACATCTGTATTTACCCTTTATTGCTGGTGTTCTATAATAAAGGCATCTGCATGAGTTAGTGGGTGTTGTGTGCCTCCAGCACAATATACACCTGTATCTACCATTTATTGCTGTTCTCTAATAGAGCCATCTGCAGGGCTTAGTGGGTGTTGTGTGCCTCCGGTACAGTATACCCCTTTATCTCTGGTGTTCTATAATAAAGGCATCTGCAGGAGTTAGTGGGTGTTGTGTGCCTCCAGTACAATATACACCTGTATCTACCCTTTATTGCTGTTCTCTAATAGAGCCATCTGCAGGGCTTAGTGGGTGTTGTGTGCCTCCAGTACAGTATACCCCTTTATCTCTAGTGTTCTATAATAAAGGCATCTGCAGGAGTTAGTGGGTGTTGTGTGCCTCCAGCACAATATACACCTGTATCTACCCTTTATTGCTGTTCTCTAATAGAGCCATCTTCAGGGCTTAGTGGGTGTTGTGTGCCTCCAGTACAGTATACCCCGTTATCTACCCTTAATTGCTGGTCTTCTATAATAAAGGCATCTGCAGGAGTTAGTGGGTGTTGTGTGCCTCCAGCACAATATACACTACCCAACTGCTGTTTTACCCAACTCCCTTCAGGCCATTACCATGTCTGGAAGGCCAGCAAGGAGAGGCAGACAGGCGCGAGCCGATAAAAGAGGGCAAGCAGGCTCTGTGTCTAGAGACAACAGTGCTGGTCGTGGACGCGGTGCATTGTCATCAGCACGTGGCCATGGGACACGCTTGTATTTCTTTTCGGCAGCTGGACATGTTGAGCCGCAACATGCCAATGACTTGGTAGAGTGGATGACTAAGCCCTCTTCATCCTCCTCATCCTCTCTCACCCAGTCTCAGGGTACTAGCAAAGCAGCTGCCAACGCATCGTCTTCCCTTGTCTTAATGTCATCATCAGTGACTCCTTCCCTAGACCCACCACATCCTCCTGAGGAGTCTCCTTAACTCTTTGAGCACAGTGTTGGGTACATGCTCCAGGAGGATGTCCAGTGTTTTGTAGGCTCTGATGATGACACTCAGCTAGAGGAAGGCAGTAGCGTGAATTCAGAGAGAGGGGATGCTCAAGAAGGACAGCAATCTGGCAGTCATGTTCCACAAGCTGCAGCATACTGCCAGGTTTGCTACAGCGATGAAAAGGGAGGGGATGATGAGGGCACTGACTCCACGTGGGTGCCTGATAGGAGGGAGGAGGAGGAGGAGGAGGCACATGTCCAACGAGGCAGGATGCCCTCCGGGGGCTAGCTTAGGGGCAGCACACCGACTGAATCACACCGCAGAGCTCCGCCTGTGCAGGGCGCTGCCTCTGCGCGTTATTCTAAAAGTTCTTTGGTGTGGGCCTTTCTTGAGACGAGTGCATCAGATTGCACCGCTGCTATTTGCAACATATGTCTCAAGCGTATCTCGCGTGGCCAAAACATCAGCCGCTTGGGCACCACATGCTTGACCAGACATATGTTGACCTGCCATGCAGCTCGTTGGCAAGCGTACCTCAAAGACCCACACCAAAGAACAAAGCGGACCTCTCCTTGCTCCTCATCAGCTGGCATCTCCAACCCCACTAGACCTTCAGTCCTCTCTGAAACCTGCTCTGAGAGGAATGAAGGTGTAGAATTAGGTGTGTCACAGCCAAGTGCTTCCGGGCACTCTGCTAGCAGTACACCCACGTCCGATTATAGCAGGCAAATGTCCCTGCCCCAGCTGCTGGACCGGCGAAAGAAATTCACTCCCAGCCATCCACATGCCCAGCGGTTAAATGCTAGCTTGGCTAAATTGCTAGCACTTCAACTGCTGCCTTTTCAGTTGGTAGACTCTGCCCCCTTCCGTGAGTTTGTACAATGTGCGGTTCCTCAGTGGCAGGTCCCCAAACGCCACTTTTTCTCACGGAAGGCGATTCCGGCTCTCTACCGGCATGTGGAAGGCAATGTCCTTGCCTCGCTGGAAAGGACGGTCAGCGGTAAGGTGCATATTACCACTGACTCATGGTCCAGCAGGCATGGACAGGGACGTTACCTGTCTTTCACGGCCCATTGGGTCACTCTTCTGGCAGCTGGGAAGGATGCAGGACAAGGTGCAGTAGTGTTGGAGGTTGTTCCGCCACCACGCCTCCAAAATGCTACTTTTGGTTGTGACACACCTCTCTCCTCCACCCCCTCCTCTTCTTCTTCCTTCATGGTCTCTTCCAGTGCTCTGTCCTCAGAACCAGCGGTGCTCCGTAGGCGTTCCAGGGGCTAAGCAAGTACGCAGGCAAAACGATGCCATGCCGTGCTTGCGCTGGTTTGTTTGGGGGACAGGAGCCACACTGGGGCGGATGTTTTGTCAGCTCTGCAGGGGCAGGCCGAGAGGTGGTTGACACCACGCCAGCTTAAGCCAGGAATGGTGGTTTGCGACAATGGCACCAACCTCCTCTCCGCCCTCCGACAGGGACAACTGACCCATGTGCCCTGTGTAGCTCACGTCCTTAACCTGGTGGTGCAGTGGTTCTTGGGCAGGTACCCGGGCTTACAGGATGTCCTGAAGCAGACCAGCAAAGTCTGTGTGCATTTCCGCCGATCATTTAATGCCTGTGCTCGGCTGGCTGAGCTCCAAAAGGAGTTGAACCTGCCCAAGAACCGCCTTATATGTGACATGCCCACCAGGTGGAACTCAACGTTGGCCATGCTGCAGCGGCTGCACATGCAGCAGAGGGCCATCAATGAGTACCTGTGCGACTACGGCACCAGGACAGGGTCAGGGGAGCTCGGTTTTTCCTCACCACGCCAGTGGATCATGATCTGGGATGCATGCACTGTCCTGTCACCGTTTGAGGAGGCCACAAGGATGGTGAGCAGTGACAGTGCATGCATCAGTGACACTGTACCTCTTGTCCACCTCTTGGAGCATACGCTGCATGGAATAATGGACAGGGCACTTGAGGCAGAACAGAGGCAGGAAGAGGAGGACTTCCTTGCCTCTCAAGGCCCCCTTTATCCAGACAGTGTTCCTGCTGTGCCACCCATCACACAGGAAGAGGATGAGGAGGAGGAAGAGGAGGATGATTGTGTCAGCATGGAGGTGGAGGCTGGCACTCCGCATCAGCAGCAGCAGCAGTCTTGTAGGGATGATTTACAGTCCCAAGAAACCCGTGGACTTGTACGTGGCTGGGAGGAGGTAGCTGCGGATCATGTTGTCCTTAGTGACCCAGAGGACTCCGGACCGAATGCCTCAGTTAACCTACGCTGCATGGCCTCCCTGATCCTGCAAAGCCTGCAGAAGGATCCTCGTATTCTTCGGATCAAGGAGAGGGACCATTACTGGCTGGCCACTCTCCTTGATCCACTGTACAAGGGTAAGGTTGCCGACCTTATCTTGCCATCGCAGAAGGAGCAGAGGATGATACATCTCCAGGAGGCCTTGCAGAAAGGTCTGTGCAACACGTTCCCAGAGACTGGGAGGTTACAAACTCCTGGTCCTGGACAACGTGTTGCTGAGGCATCGGTCAGAAGGAGCGGTGGAGAAGGTGGCCGTCTGACTGATGCTTTCAGACAATTTTTTAGTCCGCAGCCCCAAGGTATGATTGGTTCCAGCAACCATCGCCAGCGTCTGATTTACATGGTGCAGGAATACCTGGGGGCAAGGTCAGACTTGGACACCTTTCCCACCGAAAATCCTCTGGCTTACTGGGTCTTGAGGATGGATCACTGGCCAGAGCTTACACAGTATGCAATTGAGCTACTGGCCTGTCCTGCATCCAGCGTTCTTTCGGAACGCACCTTCAGTGCTGCTGGTGGCTTTGTTACCGATCACAGGGTGCGCCTGTCCACCGAATCAGTTGATCGACTGACCTTCATCAAGATGAATCAGTCTTGGATCACCCACAGCTACCAAGCACCTGAAGCTGATGTAACCGAATAATTTTTTTTGAAATATCACATCCCTTCAAGACTGCCTATGCTGATGCTGAGTGACTGTCCTGTTATGTTGATTGTCTATCCTCTTCCTCCTCCGCTGATATGTTGGAAGAACATTTCTGGTTCTGGGTGATGCCATCAGCCCAATTTTTCTGCCCCTGTTTAACAGTTGTTGATGCAATGCTTTGCAGCAGGGCTAATTCCTGCAATAAAACTAGAGTATATGGGAGAGGTTGCAGTGTGGTGGCACCAGCACCAGTGCCTAAGGCCCAATTTTTCTGCCCCTGTTTAACAGGGGCGTTTAATTACAATTTTTGATGCAATGCTTTGCAGCAGGGCTAATTCCTGCAATAAAACTAGAGTATATGGGAGAGGTTGCAGTGTCGTGGCACCAGCACCAGTGCCTAAGGCCCAATTTTTCTGCCCCTGTTTAACAGGGGCGTTTAATTACAATTTTTGATTCAATGCTTTGCAGCAGGGCTAATTCCTGCAATAAAACTAGAGTATATGGGAGAGGTTGCAGTGTCGTGGCACCAGCACCAGTGCCTAAGGCCCAATTTTTCTGCCCCTGTTTAACAGGGACATGTAATTACAATTTTTGATATATTTCACAGGAGGGCCCGTTCCTGTGCCCACCCAAAGTAACTGTGAGGACTTATAGTGTTGTGCACCAGCACCACAACCACCAAAGGTCAATTTTTCTACCACTGTTTAACAATGGCATGTAATTACAATTCTTGATATAATCGTTCACAGCAGGGCGCTCCAGCGCCCACCAAGAGTCACTTTGAGGGCTTATAATGTTGTGGCAAAACCAACACCTTGTTCCGCCATTTCTGCAGAGCATATAGGGCAGGCCCCTACTTTCAAACATCCAACTTACAAACATCTCCTACTTGCAAACGGAAGGAGACAACAGCAAGTGAGATGAAAAAAGATGTACGACAAAACAAATTATACAGGGGTGATAACCCTTCCCTATGTTTTCCAAAAAGCTTAAAAATTGTTTTTTTGACTGGAGCTACACTTTAAAAATGTACCAGTTGAAAATTACAAACAGATTCAACTTAACACAACAAACCTACACAGTCCCTGTCTTGTTTGCACCACCTGTATACTGCTGTTCTGAGTATATAGGGTCTGGGGGCCACACGCATTTCCTTTTTTTAATATGGGTACGGGGTTCCCCTTAATATGCGTACAAGACCCAAAGGGGCTGGTAATGGACAGGGAGGGCTACCCATGCCATTTTTCTCAATGATTTTCAACCATATTGCAGGAACCAGATATAACATTAAAACCGCAAGCAGTTTTAAATGATGTTATTTCCGTTTAATGTCATTTTGTGCAGGGACTGTTCTAAACACGGGAAACACGTGGCACTTTTTTTTCACTTTAAGCGTCATTAAAATCAGTGCTCCCGCCAAAACGGCCATTTTTAAAAACATTTTAGGCATTGACCCATCTCCCCTGGGGCAGGAGCCAGGTCCCCAAACCCTTTTTAGGACAGTATCTTGCATATTAGCTGTTAAAATTAGCACTTTTAATTTCGAACGTTCGAGTCCCATAGACTTCAATGGGGTTCTAACGTTCGTACGAATTTGGGGTCCGTTCGAAAGTTCTGGTGTGTTCGGCTCATCCCTACTCCTTACACACCGATCGTGTGTGAGAAGGAGATTGCAGTAACATCTCGTTACTGCTTAGTGTACACCAACACACACTGATTACCTCCCTGCCTAATAAAGAGGACCTGTCATCAGCCATCAAAGTACCTGTCATCCCCTGTCCCAGCCCATCTGAGTACCCGAGTACCTGTCACAGTCCATCTGAGTACCCGAGTACCTGAGTACCTGTCACAGTCCATCTGAGTACCTGAGTACCTGTCACAGTCCATCTGAGTACCCGAGTACCTGAGTACCTGTCACAGTCCATCTGAGTACCCGAGTACCTGAGTACCTGTCACAGTCCATCTGAGTATCCGAGTACCTGAGTACCTGTCACAGTCCATCTGAGTATCCAAGTACCTGAGTACCTGTCAGCCCATCTGAGTACCCGAGTACCTGAGTACCTGTCCCAGCCCATCTGAGCCCCCGAGTACCTGTCACAGGTATTTGTTTTCCATAATGGGGTCGTTTTGTGGGTAATTCCATTGTCCTGGTGCTCCAGGGCCTTCACAAATGTAATAAGTCATTAGGAAATTAGAGGTGTCATTTATTCTCCTAGAACGCCTGACGGTGCTCCCTGCATGTTGGGCCTTTGTATGTGGCCAGGCTGTGTAAAAGTCACATACATGTGGTATTGTCATACTCAGGATGAGTAGCAGAATGCATTTGGGGTGCCATTTTTGCTATGTACATGCTTTGAGTTAGAAATATCTTATAAACTGACCACTTTGTGTAAAAAAAAAAAAAAAAAATGTTTTCATTTTCTGTCCACGTTTTCCGTAGACTTGTGGAAAAAAATGAACTATTCAAAAGACTCATTATGCCTCAAAGAATAGAGATTGGGGTGTTTGCTTACCAAAATGGGGTCATTTTGTGAGTAATTCCATTGTCCTGGTGCTCTACAGCCTTCACAAATGTAATAGGTTGTTAGGAAATTAGAGGTGTCATTTATGCTCCTAGAACCCCTGACGGTGCTCCCTGCATGTTGGACCTCTCTGTGTGGCCAGGCTGTGTAAAAGTCCCACACATGTGGTATCGCCATACTCGGGAAGAGTTGTAGAATGTATTTTGGGGTGTAATTGGAAGTATGCATATGTTGTGTGTGAGAAATAACTTGTTATTATAAGTTTGTAAAAAACAAAACAAAAAAAAAATTCTTCTTTTTCCCAAGAATTGTGGGGAAAAATTACAACTTCAAAGAACTCACCATGCTTCTTACTAAATACCTTGGGCTGTCTACTTTTAAAGAAGGGGTCATTTGGGGGGTATTTGTACTTTCCTGACATTTCAGAGCCTCAAGAAATGAGATAGGCCATCAGTGCATCAGGTGTGATCAGATGTGATAAATTTTCAATGATTTGCACCATAGCTTGTAGACTCTATAACTTTCAAAGAGACTAAATAATATCCACTAATTTGGGTTATTTTTACCAAAGAGATGTAGCAGTATAAATGTTGGCCCAAATTTATGAACAAAAATGCCTTATTTGCAAAATTTTATCATAGAAACTAAAAAAAAGTGTTTATTTTCAAAATGTTCTCTCTTTTTTCACTGTCGCAAAAAATAAAAAAAAACAGTGGTGATTAAATACCACCAAAAGAAAGCTCTATTTGTATGAAAAAAATTATAAAAATTTCATTTGGGTACAGTGTTGCATGAGTAATTGGCATTCAAAGTGTGAGAGCGCTGAAAGCTAAAAATTGGTCTGGGAAGGAAGGGTGTATAAATGCCCTGTATTGAAGTGGTTAAAGCAGGGTTAGATTATAAAAAAAATATCCCAAGCTTTGAACATCTCACAGAGCACTGTTCAATCCATCATCTGAAAATGGAAAGAGTATGACACAACTGAAAACCTACCAAGTCATGGTTGTCCACCTAAACTGACAGGCCAGGCAAGGAGAGCATTAATCAGAGAAGCAGCCCATGGTAACTTTGGAGGAGCTGCAGAGATCCACAGCTCCGGTGGGACAATCTGTCCACAGGACAACTATTAGCCGTGCACTCCACAAATCTGGCCTTTATGCAGGGGCGTTGCTAGGTCTGCAAAAGATCTGGGGCTAGAGCCCATAGCAGTGGTCACCAACCTTTTTGCATGTCCGCGCGGGGGGGGGGGGGGGGGGGGGGGCGTTGCAAAACAATCAGGCGATGGCTGGTGTTGGTACTTCAATCACCATGGCACCATGGTTGATATAGTGTGATACAGTATAGTGATTGAAGTGCATTATTTCTGTTGTTACATTCTAATATATAATGAAGTGGTTCAACTCACCATACTGCAAAATCAGTAGGAGTCCTGGGCGTGTCACATGCCACATCTCCTGCCACAAAATGTGTCACTTGCCACCGTCGCCTATCACCAGATGCAGCATGTTACCTGCCGCTGTCACCTGCCACCATTTGTAGATTGGCAATTGCCATGTCACCTACCACCATTTTCAGATTGCCATGTCTCCTGCCACCATTTGCAGAGTGTCACTTGCCACGTCTCCTACCACCATTTACAGATTTCCACTTGCCACGTCCCCTGCCACCATTTGCAGATTGTCACTTGCCACATCTCTCTCCACCATTTGCAGATTGTCACTTGCCACGTCTCCTGGCACCATTTGCAGATTGCCACATCTCCTGCAACCATTTGCAGATTGTCACTTGCCACATCACCGGCCACCAGATGTGGGTTGTCACTTTCTAACTGACATGGATTCTCACTTTCCATGCCAGCCAGTGCCGCCAAATGTGGATTGTGCATTGACGCTGCATTGGTGGAAGGTCCACTTAGTGAGAGCAGGAGAGCGGTGATGCGGGGTGGGCAGTGAGAGATGACGCACCTCGGACATTGAAGCAAGAGGGTCTGGCTGCTAAGTGCAGCTCCAGGATGACAGGAAGTGCATGACCTCCACTCCACCGCGCTGTGAGGGCGGAAGAGCGCTGATGTGTGGCGGGCAGTGAGAGATGATGTCATCTCTTTGCTGCTCGCCGCACCTCTCTCCCAAATTGGGGTAAAAATAGTGTAGCGCTTCTACAATAGTGAATGTGATAAACACACACATAAACAAAAAAATGTATATATAGAGAAAGTGGTCACATAGGAAAGTCCATGATCATGTGAAAAAAGTCCAATTAAAATGGGTGAAAACCTCCGTGATGTGACTGGTGCAGAGATGATTAGACCGCTTCAAGGGAGATAGGGGTCTTGCTAATCAGGTACACCCGAGTAAATCGGCTTGTCTGCAGACATTAGAAAAATAGGTAAATACTCTTACCAACTGTGTTGGACTCACACGGTCTTATGACGGTTGAGTCTGGAAGGCTTGGGGTCCTAACCTAGGACCAAAGGATGGATCGATGAAGGTCCGTCAGGATGGTAAGGAAACTCCAAACAGCTGTAGACCATACGGTGTATCTCACGGATGGAACGTTAGGGTAGTTTCTTGTCCAGCTCAGACCTGACTCGATCAGCACAGGTAACCCCAAATATGGGGTAGAAGATGGTGTGGGTTTTAAGCCAGAAAAAGAAAGCTCCACATGGTGCGGGTCAGACGGTCTTAACCGGCAAATTTATTTAAAAGTCAAATAATAAAGTTTCCTTACCATCCTGACGGACCTTCATCGATCCATCCTTTGGTCCTAGGTTAGGACCCCAAGCCTTCCAGACTCAACCGTCATAAGACCGTGTGAGTCCAACACAGTTGGTAAGAGTATTTACCTATTTTTCTAATGTCTGCAGACAAGCCGATTTACTCGGGTGTACCTGATTAGCAAGACCCCTATCTCCCTTGAAGCGGTCTAATCATCTCTGCACCAGTCACATCACGGAGGTTTTCACCCATTTTAATTGGACTTTTTTCACATGATCATGGACTTTCCTATGTGACCACTTTCTCTATATATACATTTTTTTGTTTATGTGTGTGTTTATCACATTCACTATTGTAGAAGCGCTACACTATTTTTACCCCAAATTGTTGAACTTTGTTTGTTTTAAGTGTTGGCAGCTGTTCTTTTTGCTTAGTTAAGTCACAGCGCAGTGTTTTCCCCTCCTTTTCCCTCTCTCCCAAATTGAAGAGGCCCGGCTGTGAAGAGCGCTGATGAGGAGCAGGCGGCGAGAGATGTTATCTCTGCTTGTCCGCCCACTTGTTTCTCTTCTCTCCTCCGCCTCTCTCATGCAGCCAGCCTGCCCACCTCAGCAGCTTCAACCTGCTGGTTAGGCAGGGACCCTGCGGCAAGAGACTCAGGGCTATGGGCCTGTCATGGTTATGCAATACAGTTTGTCTGCTTACCTGTCTCCATGTGTTCATCTCTAGAGACCAGCCGACCCTCACCTGACTGCTTTTGTAATCCATCCTCTGGCATGGCTCCACCCTAGCTCCTATCAGAGAACTCTGTATTAACCTGTGCACTGCAGGCCAACCCTGCTGATCAACCTTTGTGTGTTTGGCTTCCTGTTACCTGCCGTGTGCTCTTCTGTTGTTCTGTTACCGACTTTGGCGTGTCCCTGACTATCCCTGTTTGCCTGTGATCCTGACCTTTTGGCATGTCCCGGACTATCCCTGTATGCTTGTGGCCCCGACCTTGGCTTTATCCTTCACTATCCCTATCCTCCTATTGCTTACTGTGGGTGTGAGCTGGGGGTCGTGACCTGGAGCCAGTTGCAGTCCATTTTAAGCTTTTTTTTTTTTTTTTTTTTACATTTCTTCAGTTGCTTCCGAGTTCCTGTCTAGGCCAAAATGATGTAACAGGTGTCTAAATGGGCATTTTCTTTTCTTTCAACTGGAGGAGAGGAGGGGATTTCACAGCAAAGCACACCTTTCTGTCTGCATGTTTTAGTTAAGGGCAGATGGATTCCAGGAAGGAAATACTAAATGATCATCTGCCCTTACTCAAAATAGCCATGGCTAGAAATCCTATTTAAAGCATGGAGACATGAATAGATGGGTGAGTTTGCTTTGAATATTAAAAATAAATAGTGTTTTCAGTTTGTAGTGCTCAGATACAGTTTAGTTCTGCTTTAACCACTTACTTACTGGGCACTTAAACCCCCCTCCTGCCCAGACCAATTTTCAGCTTTCAGCACTGATGCACTTTGAATGAAAATTGCGCGCCCATATAACACTGCACCCAAATGAAATTTTTATCATTTTTTCCCCACAAATAAAGCTTTCTTTTGGTGGTATTTAATTACAGCTGGGAGTTTTATTTTTTAGTAAACAAATAAAAAAATATGCAAAAAAAATAAAAAATCATGTTTAATAGTTTGTTATAAAATTTTGCAAACAGGTAATTTTTCTCCTTCATTGAAATGCGCTGATGAGGCGGCACTGGTGGGCACTGATAGGCTGCACTGTTGGGCACTGATAGGTACAGTTAAGGTGGCACTAATAGGCACAAATAAGGTGGCACCGATGGGCAGAGATAAGACAGTACTGATGGGCACAGATAAGGTGGCACTGATGGGCAAAGATGGGCACAGATAAGATGGCACGGATAGGTGGCACGGATGGGTGGCATGCATGGGCACTGATGGGTTTCACTGATAGATGGGACTGATGGGCACTGATAGGTGGCACTGCTGGGCACTGATGGGCGGCACTGATGGGCACTGGTAGATGACACTGATGGGCACGAATATGTGGCACTGGGGTGCAGCACTGTTTTTGCGGCAGATTGTGGGCACTGATAGGTGGCACTGTGGGCACTGATAGATGGCACTGATAGGTGGCACTGTGGGCACTAATGGGTGGCACTGTGGGCACTAATGGGTGGCACTGATAAGTTTCACTTTTTCCCCTAGTTAGGTGGCACTGGCAGGGGGCAGGTGGGCACTGATGATCTGGCCGTGATCGGGACTGAAGTCCCTCTCACGGCCGCCAGTGATCGGCTTTTTACCGATTACCGGCTCTGTTGCAATCACATGATCAGCTGTCATTGGCTGACAGTTGATCACGTGGTAAGGGGGCGGGATCGACCCCTTGCTCCGATCTATGATCAGTTGAGTCTCGACGGGATGACGTCAATAGACGTAGTCCCGGCAAAGCAGGTCCACACTGTAGCCGTCATTCGGCTATAGCGTGGATCTCTAGAGGTTAAAGAGGAAGTAAACCCATCGATCTAACAGTTTGAAAAAACAGTTACATTCCCGGCATGCCGGAAATGTTAACTGTCACATTGGTTGTGCTCTCAACCAAACTGTCAAACCATCCAATGGCTGGTGTCATAACTGATCACATGTGCAGCTTCATGGCAGTTAAAGATTAAAGGGAGGCCAAGATGGCAGCTTCCTTGGCTGAAAACGATAGGAGGGTTTACTTCCACTTTAAGTCAGGTTCCAAACCACTCTCCCTGACTTCCTTTATTTGAGTTTCTCTTTTACCAAGCCGAATACTAAGGAGACACCTGTGCACATGCATTCCTGGCTGAAGTTGTGTGTGGCCACTGAATCACATACAAGTTATGCCACTGCTCTCTCCTCACAGCAATTTGTGTGACAGCAGCAGGAGCCACTCATTCCTCTACCTCTAGTCTCTCCTCTACAACCTAGAAGGATTGCCTCAGAGCCAGCAGCGATAGCAAGGGACCACAAATAAGTGGGCACAAGAGGGTATGAAAAGTTACCGGGGCATGTTTTACATTAACGTCGTTGTAAACCCTCACATATACTTAGTGAAGTTTCTAGCCTCAGGTGATACACAGACATAAAACAAACCCTTCTACATACATTGTACCTGTTTATCTGTGGCCTCTACAGCTACTACAGCTTTCTCTACAGCCTTTCAAATTCCAGAAATTACACAGCTTGTCTGAGCTTCAGAAAGCAGGAGGTGGGGATCTGATGTCACACACTGCACAGCATTGAGAAGAGAACTGAGTGTAATCTCAGACTTGAGTGGAGAGAAAGAACACCCCCTTCCTCATCTATCACAGCATACATGAATTGTGCATAGCTGAGGCTATCATAATGGGTGGTGTGCTGGCTCTCCCCTCCCTGCCCCCCTTTAACTCTTGGAGTCAGGAAAACCTTTCAGCAATCAGTCATGCAGCTAGCAGAGAGAAATGACACTTGGTACATTGGATTGAGGCTCGGTTCACACTGGAACTGGCTGCAGATCGCAGAGGAACGCTGTGCGTCCCCATTCTCCGGTTCAGGGCCAAATCTTTGCCTGAATTCGGCCCTGAAATGGAGCCAAAGACGGACAGCATTTCTGCGCAGCGGGCTCCGCAGCCGCCCCAGACATATGTGAACCGGCTCCATGGAGAGCCAGCCACATTCTTCTGCTTTGCGACTTAGATGTGGGGAAAAACCTGCATCCAATTTGCATAGGTGTGAACCCAGGCTGAGAAAAGTACACACTATAGCAGGGATCTGCAATTAGCGGACCTCCAGCTGTTGCAAAACTACAAATCCCATCATGCCTCTGCCTCTGGGTGTCATGCTTGTGGCTGTCAGTCTTGCTATTACTCATGGCACTTGTAGTTCTGCAACAGCTGGAGGTCCACTAATTGCATATCCCTGCACTATAGAAAGATATGTTTTGTTAATTTTTTTATGTCAGAGATTGACAACCACTTTAATGCGGAGAATGCATTAAGGTAAACAAAATGCATGGAGTTTAATACTACTTTAGAGGTATGTTGTCAGGAGGAACTCTTTTGTGGTGTCAGATAATCCTGTATGAGAATTATACCAAACATAAGTGTGTGTTGATTTCTGGCATGTGGGGTGCATCTTTCTTGAAAGATATGATCTTATCGAGGAAGTCTCACTCAAAGTGCTGCACCTCATACAGATTTGATTTATAATGTGTATTTAACCTCTGTTGCATCGGGGGGGGTCTTACTTTCTGGTGCATTACTACTACTTCTATGGTGTAGTCACAGTTTTATAATTGTTAGACATAATAGAAATCTCACTTCAATTGCTGCAGATTTAAAACAAACTTTTGGTGATATTGTCTGGCAAAAACAATTTTATTTATTATGCAATTCATAGACCAAAAAAAGTTTAAAACTAAAAAAAAGCACTTTGTTTTATACTTTGATCAGTGTATATGTTATAATAGAAATTTTTCTGTCTCAAAATGAGGTTACAAATGATGATACTGATACAGATTGCAGATTAAAAAAAATAAAGGCTTTTTTATATAAAACAAAAATTCTTGACAAATTAAATTTGTAAAGAATAAATACATTTTATTGGGTAGAAAAATAGAAATAAACCAAAAAGTCATCAGTAAAATAATAGTTAAGGGGATAAAGGGAAGCAAGAGTTAAAGCGGAGCTCCAGCCCCTCCACCAAAAAAATTAAATTCAGCAGCTACGAAGACTTGTGACTTCATGGCCCGTTCCCTACTGCACATGCACAAAATCATGCTGTGCTTTGTGAAGGCAGGGGAAGGAAGGGGGGGTGAACTTCGAAGGGACCTTGCCGCAGCTAGGTCACCCGGAAATGGGGATGGGTACCTGTCAAAAAACGTTTTTTTGGGGGTTTTTTTAGGTTGATTGTTGTTTTTTTAGGTTGATTTTTAACTAACATCATCAGCAGGGGTGGACTAACCATTCAGCCACTCGGGCACTGCCTGAGGGCCCTGGGCCACTAGGGGGCCCCATGAGGGTTGCCAGCCTCAGTAAAACCAGGGACAGTATGTAAAAATCCTCTCCAGTACCTTCTCAACCAATAGAAACATGTCTGTGTATACTATGTGTACATGTATGTGTATACTGTGTGATTGTATACTGTGTGTGTGTGTTTTTGTATACTGTGTGGCCCCATAATCTCTGATTGCCTGGGGGCCCCATAATCTCCTATTGCCCGGGGGCCCCATGAGTTGTCAGTCTGCCCCCGATCATCAGCAGATCAAAGCTCAGGGGATATAAAAGTAACAATATTACTTTGTATATCTTTTTATCTTAACAATATAAATAAACTTATAAACTTGGCATCAGACAGCTCGTCTTTTGACATTATGTATATAGTGATGGCCGAACGGTTCGCCCGGCGGTCGTTTCGCGGCGAATTTCCGACATTCGCGGTCCGCACGTTCGAACGCCTTTTTCCGTCGTTCGCCGCGGCGGACTTACGTGTTTAATGTATACAAGAACTTTAACCTTTGGTGACACGTTTATCATGTGATACAGGACAGCCAATTGAGACATGACAGCACATGGACACTTGTACATTCCCCCTAACCTATAAATACACCCGATCCGGTGGCCATTTTACATTCTTTCTTCTGTTACGATAGGGACAGGTTCCTGTGTGGAGTAGGGAGAGATAAACCACTAGCTATTTGGTACACAAAAGTTCTTTTCAGGACTGGTATAGGTGTTAGGTGTTGATAGGTTTGCTGTGCTGCTGATTCTTGCAGCAGCCTGAGTGTCTTTTGTTAGTTTAGAGAAAGGGAAAGGACGGTGTATGCTACAGGGACAGCCAGATTAGTCTTTCATCATCATCATCATCATCATCATCATTAGCTGTTACTATCAAGGTCCACAAAAGAGCTGTTCCAGTAACCACTAATCGTTCTCTTTTTTTGCCAATTTGTATAGGGACAGGAAGGAAGCAGTGTTGTCAGGCAGTGAGGGTAATTTTAAAGACTTGCTGTTATTATTAGTTCCACAAAGGTTCTTTTCAGGACTGGTATCAGTGGTACAGTAATAGGCTTGTACATGTATAATATTCTTTCTTCCAAATATAGAAAGGATATTATACTTGACTGCTGCCCTTCTGCTGCAGTCTGCTAAACATTCACAACTCACTTGTTCCACAAAAGTTCTTATAAGGACTGGTAACTTGGTATAGGGTGCTACGGTACATAGGCTTGAGTGCGGTACAGTCTGCTGTTCTGTAAGGACCGCTATCGGTCCACAATAGATAGGGTTGACGTGCACCACTGCTGACCGCTCACCTATACTGCAGCAGTCCTTCAGCGGTATAGGGACTGACGTACAGTCTGCTAATCACTAACACACAACCTGCTTGTTCCACAAAAGTTCTTATAAGGACTGGTAACTTGGTATAGGGTGCTACGGTACATAGGCTTGAGTGCGGTACAGTCTGCTGTTCTGTAAGGACCGCTATCGGTCCACAATAGATAGGGTTGACGTGCACCACTGCTGACCGCTGCCCTATACTGCAGCAGTCCTTCAGCGGTATAGGGACTGACGTACAGTCTGCTAAACACTAATACACAACCTGCTTGGTCCACAAAAGTTCTTATAAGGACTGGTAACTTGGTATAGGGTGCTACGGTACATAGGCTTGAGTGCGGTACAGTCTGCTGTTCTGTAAGGACCGCTATCGGTCCACAATAGATAGGGTTGACGTGCACCACTGCTGACCGCTCACCTATACTGCAGCAGTCCTTCAGCGGTATAGGGACTGACGTACAGTCTGCTAATCACTAACACACAACCTGCTTGTTCCACAAAAGTTCTTATAAGGACTGGTAACTTGGTATAGGGTGCTACGGTACATAGGCTTGAGTGCGGTACAGTCTGCTGTTCTGTAAGGACCGCTATCGGTCCACAATAGATAGGGTTGACGTGCACCACTGCTGACCGCTGCCCTATACTGCAGCAGTCCTTCAGCGGTATAGGGACTGACGTACAGTCTGCTAAACACTAATACACAACCTGCTTGGTCCACAAAAGTTCTTATAAGGACTGGTAACTTGGTATAGGGTGCTACGGTACATAGGCTTGAGTGCGGTACAGTCTGCTGTTCTGTAAGGACCGCTATCGGTCCACAATAGATAGGGTTGACGTGCACCACTGCTGACCGCTGCCCTATACTGCAGCAGTCCTTCAGCGGAATAGGGACTGACGTACAGTCTGCTAATCACTAACACACAACCTGCTTGTTCCACAAAAGTTCTTATAAGGACTGGTAACTTGGTATAGGGTGCTACGGTACATAGGCTTGAGTGCGGTACAGTCTGCTGTTCTGTAAGGACCGCTATCGGTCCACAATAGATAGGGTTGACGTGCACCACTGCTGACCGCTGCCCTATACTGCAGCAGTCCTTCAGCGGTATAGGGACTGACGTACAGTCTGCTAAACACTAATACACAACCTGCTTGGTCCACAAAAGTTCTTATAAGGACTGGTAACTTGGTATAGGGTGCTACGGTACATAGGCTTGAGTGCGGTACAGTCTGCTGTTCTGTAAGGACCGCTATAGGTCCACAATAGATAGGGTTGACGTGCACCACTGCTGACCGCTCACCTATACTGCAGCAGTCCTTCAGCGGTATAGGGACTGACGTACAGTCTGCTAATCACTAACACACAACCTGCTTGTTCCACAAAAGTTCTTATAAGGACTGGTAACTTGGTATAGGGTGCTACGGTACATAGGCTTGAGTGCGGTACAGTCTGCTGTTCTGTAAGGACCGCTATCGGTCCACAATAGATAGGGTTGACGTGCACCACTGCTGACCGCTGCCCTATACTGCAGCAGTCCTTCAGCGGTATAGGGACTGACGTACAGTCTGCTAAACACTAATACACAACCTGCTTGGTCCACAAAAGTTCTTATAAGGACTGGTAACTTGGTATAGGGTGCTACGGTACATAGGCTTGAGTGCGGTACAGTCTGCTGTTCTGTAAGGACCGCTATCGGTCCACAATAGATAGGGTTGACGTGCACCACTGCTGACCGCTGCCCTATACTGCAGCAGTCCTTCAGCGGTATAGGGACTGACGTACAGTCTGCTAAACACGAATACACAACCTGCTTGGTCCACAAAAGTTCTTATAAGGACTGGTAACTTGGTATAGGGTGCTACGGTACATAGGCTTGAGTGCGGTACAGTCTGCTGTTCTGTAAGGACCGCTATCGGTCCACAATAGATAGGGTTGACGTGCACCACTGCTGACCGCTCACCTATACTGCAGCAGTCCTTCAGCGGTATAGGGACTGACGTACAGTCTGCTAATCACTAACACACAACCTGCTTGTTCCACAAAAGTTCTTATAAGGACTGGTAACTTGGTATAGGGTGCTACGGTACATAGGCTTGAGTGCGGTACAGTCTGCTGTTCTGTAAGGACCGCTATAGGTCCACAATAGATAGGGTTGACGTGCACCACTGCTGACCGCTCACCTATACTGCAGCAGTCCTTCAGCGGTATAGGGACTGACGTACAGTCTGCTAATCACTAACACACAACCTGCTTGTTCCACAAAAGTTCTTATAAGGACTGGTAACTTGGTATAGGGTGCTACGGTACATAGGCTTGAGTGCGGTACAGTCTGCTGTTCTGTAAGGACCGCTATAGGTCCACAATAGATAGGGTTGACGTGCACCACTGCTGACCGCTCACCTATACTGCAGCAGTCCTTCAGCGGTATAGGGACTGACGTACAGTCTGCTAAACACTAATACACAACCTGCTTGGTCCACAAAAGTTCTTATAAGGACTGGTAACTTGGTATAGGGTGCTACGGTACATAGGCTTGAGTGCGGTACAGTCTGCTGTTCTGTAAGGACCGCTATCGGTCCACAATAGATAGGGTTGACGTGCACCACTGCTGACCGCTGCCCTATACTGCAGCAGTCCTTCATCGGTATAGGGACTAAGAGTTTTGTCACAGGGTCATTTAAAAAATGACAGGCAGAGGAAGAGGCAGGCCCTTCCGCAGGGGTGGTAGGGGTAGGGCAGGAGCAACAGGCTTGAGCCAAAGTGGGAAGTTGCAGAAGGTGCGTTCAATTACTTTAAAGGATGCACCAGACTTGGTTGAGTGGCTCGCTCAGCCTTACTCTTCTGCACCCTCCTCATCCTCTCGATCTGCACCCTCTTCTTCACTCTCTGCTATGTGCACCCCCAAAGACACTACCACCAACAACACGACCACCACCACCACCACCACATACCTTCCGCTTGAGTCACTGGAATTATTTTCCGATCCATATCAAGAGGACATTTCTGATGCGCAGCCACTCTTGGTATTGGATCAGGAAGAGGAGGTAGCAACAAGCGCTACTCAGCAGTCTGACGCCAGTACCCAGATCAGCCCAAGGAGGAGGTTGGTCCCCGGTGTTGCTGCCTACTCCGAGATCTCTACTTATAGCGGTGGGGAAGGTGACGTTGATGATGACGTGTCTAGTGATGTCACGTGGGTGCCCACAAGAGAGGAAGAGGAGGGGAGTTCAGAGGGAGATATGGACCAGCAGATAGGGAGGAGAAGCAGCAATGACTTACATTGCACAGCAGGGACAAAGCAGACTGCAAATGTATCAGGAGCGAGTCATCGACCATGTACGGTCACATCTGGCGCTCCCAGGACACCGGCACATGGCTCCGCAGTGTGGGCTTTTTTTAACGTGTCCGCTGCTGACAATAGCGTTGCCATCTGCAATCTTTGCAGTCAACGCGTTAGTCGCGGTAAGCCCAATACTCACCTAGGGACGACCGCCTTAAGAAGGCACATGAGCAGCCATCACCGAGCCCAGTGGGAGCAACGGAACACACAAAGCCACACTGCAGGCTCTCACCGTCCAGCCTCGTCTTCTACTTCTCCTTCTCCTCTCTCCTCACAATTGTCCTCCACTCCACCTTCCATCACGCCAAGCTCACATTTTTCTGCAAAAAGGCAGGCTTCCGTGGGCCTAATGTTTGAGCGTAAAAAAATGATGACGCCGGATAACCCTCTTGCCCAACGGTTGGCGGCTGGCTTGTCAGAACTCATAGCCCGCCAACTACTGCCATATAAACTGGTGGACTCGGAGGCCTTTCGCAAATTTGTGGCCATTGGAACACCACAATGGAAGGTCCCAGGAAGGAAGTATTTCTCAGAGAAGGGCATCCCAGAGCTATATGGCCATGTTCAGCGGCAAGTGAATGTATCTCTGGCACACAGTGTCGGTGCCAAGATACATCTGACCACAGACACGTGGTCTAGCAAACACGGGCAGGGAAGGTATATCAGTTTTACTGCCCACTGGGTGAACCTTCTGACGGCCGTCAAGCATGTAACCCGTGGCACCCGTGTAGATTTGGTTTTACCGCCACGGATTGCATGCAGGCCTGACTCTTCTTCTCCTCCTCCTACTCCATCCTCCTCCCTCTCCTCCTCAGCTGCCTCCTCCTTTTCCGCTGCTAGCGTCTCTTCCACTGCACCGCCCAAGCTCCCCAGAACCTATTCCACATGCCAGGTGAGACGTTGCCATGCCGTGCTGCGTCTGTTGTGCCTGGAAGCAAAGAGCCACACTGGCCCGGCACTCCTTTCAGCTTTGCGTTCACAGGCAGATGAGTGGCTAACACCGCTCAATTTGACAGTTGGTAAAGTGGTGTGTGACAACGGTGCCAATCTGCTTAGCGCATTGAAACAGGGCAAAATCACGCACGTGCCGTGCATGGCACACGTCTTAAACTTGGTCGTGCAGCGATTCCTTGTCAAATACCCTGGGGTCCAGGACATCTTGCGGCAGGCAAGGAAAATCTCGGCCCATTTCAGAAGATCTTACACGGCCATGGCTCGCCTTGCTGACATTCAGCGGCGACACCATCTGCCGGTCAGACGTCTTATTTGCGATTGCCCGACGCGATGGAACTCAACCTTCTATATGCTTGATAGGCTGCTCCAGCAGAAACGTGCAGTTAACGTCTACCTGTATGAACTCTGCGAAAGAAACGGTTCTGGGGAGCTGGGTTTTTTTTCACCGCGCCAGTGGCTGCTCATGCGCGACACATGCAGACTTCTGCGGCCATTTGAGGAGATCACCAAACTGGTCAGTCGCAGCCATGGCGCCATCAGTGACATGGTACCTTATGCCTTCTTTCTGGAGCGTGCATTGCGTCGTGTCATTGATCAGGCTGTGGAGGAGCAGGAGCGGGAAGATGAGGAAGTCGCAATGCTGGATGAATTCCCAGGGGGGGCTACTCTATCTGAGACAAGTCAACAACAGGAGTCTGATGAGGAGTCAGAGGAGGATGGTGCCGGGGCGGATGAGCAGGAGCAAGAAGAGCATGCTTTAAACCTTTCTGGGATCCCTGTTGTGCGAGGATGGGGAGAGGAGAATGAAGAGGACGACATTATCCTGGATGATGAGCAGGAGCCAGGCCACCACACCGCTTCCACTTTAGTGCAAATGGGGGCCTTCATGCTCCAGTGTTTTAATAGGGACCCCCGTATAAAAAGCATGAGGGTCAAGGACCAGTACTGGGTGGCAACGTACTTAGACCCCCGGTACAAACACAAAATGGCGGAAATGTTACCGCCGTCGCAGAGGGCTGTCAGAATGCAGCACTTCCAGGCCTTGCTTCGAGAAATGCTGCATTCTGCTTTTGCGTGCGCTGGCAGAGGAGCAATTCCCACTCCCAGAGAAGGATTTGCGGGTACCAATCCAACAGCGCCTGCAAGAAGAGGCCGGTTTGAAGATGTGTTGGTGACTTCGGATATGAGGTCATTCTTTCAGCCGACCCATCGACAGGTGTCATCCGGATCCAGCATCAGGGAACGCCTAGACCGTCAGGTGTCCGACTACATTGGGTTAACGGCCGATGTGGACGCTCTGAGGAGTGATGAACCCCTAGACTACTGGGTGGGCAGGCTTGACCTCTGGCCAGAGCTTGCCCAATTTGCAATCGAACTGTTGGCTTGCCCCTCATCCAGTGTCCTGTCCGAAAGGACGTTCAGCGCAGCAGGGGGGATTGTGACCAATAAGCGTACTCGCCTAGCTCACCACAGTGTTAACTACCTCACATTTCTAAAAATGAATGAGGCATGGATCTCGGAGGAATTCAACACATGTGACCAGTAGACCATGTATATGTCTATAAACTATTTTTTTAATCAAGCACACAGACCTTCTTAATTCATTTGGCTCACTTCCTTGACCCAAAAAAGCACACCGTACTATATGCCCCTACCCTCCTCTTTGAAGAGGTTGAGCGGTGTCATATTTCTACTGGGGCTGCTTATGATATCCCTGTGCTGTGCTGACTTCCTCCTGGGGGTTCTTATTATGAAGGGATCACACTATCCCTGTGCTGTGCTGACTTCCTCCTGGGGGTTCTTATTATGAGGGGATCACACCATCCCTGTGCTGTGCTGACTTCCTCCTGGGGCTGCTTACGGTGCTGCTGTCAGTGCTGTATGTCACGGTGCTGCTGTCAGCGCTGTATGTCACGGTGCTGCTGTCAGCGCTGTATGTCACGGTGCTGCTGTCAGCGCTGTATGTCACGGTGCTGCTGTCAGCGCTGTATGTCACGGTGCTGCTGTCAGCGCTGTATGTCACGGTGCTGCTGTCAGCGCTGTATGTCACGGTGCTGCTGTCAGCGCTGTATGTCACGGTGCTGCTGTCAGCGCTGTATGTCACGGTGCTGCTGTCAGCGCTGTATGTCACGGTGCTGCTGTCAGCGCTGTATGTCACGGTGCTGCTGTCAGCGCTGTATGTCACGGTGCTGCTGTCAGCGCTGTATGTCACGGTGCTGCTGTCAGTGCTCTGTATTACGGTGCTGCTGTCAGATGCCTCTATCACGGTGCATGTGTCATTCCGGTATGTCACGCTGCTGGTGATCATCTCCTGCACCCTCTTCTTTGCCTACCCTGGTCCCTGACCTTCCCTCTCCTCCATTGCCTTCATTAGCTCCATAGTCCTGAATTGTTAGAACAATTTCCCAAATAAAATAAAAATGCTTGTAGTTATCGATCCCAAATTCACCTCATACATGTATTATGTCATTGTCCAGATGGTGGGACTACGTTTTACCCCCTAATAATTACCACGTGGCCGCAAATTCGACATGAAGGTTTGCAAAGTTCGCCTCCCATTGAAGTCAATGGGGCCCGCGGCGAACGTTCGGTTTCGCGAACGTTTGGGTCCGTTCGCATTTCGCGTTCGCGAAACGTCCCGTCGGAAGTTCGTCCATCACTATATGTATAACCAAACCCCCCCAATAGAAAAAAAATGTGAGCGCTAATGTTCACATCTACACCTTAAGCATAAATTCCCTTTTGCAAACCAAAATTCTCCCCAAACAAAAAATACAGCTCTTCCAGTTCAAATCCCTCCCTCCCAAATATCCTCCCCCCGCCACCTTCTAGCACAAATCCTCTACTCCTCAAATATCCCTAAAGAAACAGTTCAAATATGTTTACTGTAGTATCAAAACACAAGATATATATATATATATATATATATATATATATATATATATATATATATATATATATATTTACACCAACTTTGTCAAAAAATGGAAACACTCCTGTATATACCACCCTTTATCTCAAGCTTATCTAGTAAACACAATATATTGGTGTAAAGTGCCCTTAATTGTGAATGAACACAAATATTAACGTAATACAGGGACCTATGTGAGCAGATTAACAGGAGAGTAGACTCCTGGCGCTATATCTTATGTGTCAGATCTCTCCTTTCTGCCTCCTTAACTCATAGGCCAGCAAATCCTGCACAATATGGAAAACAGTATAACAATATTATATTCAATAGGATGGCTCCCTTTAGCAGTTCAATGCAATTAGAGCAGATGAGGAGAGAAGTTACTATGTAACTACTATGTTAAATAGTAACTATGTAACTATGTAAGATTATAAAAAGGTGAGAAAGGGTATTCCTTGAAATCCAGATATCTTCAGCTAGCCTCTTTATGTTGTAAATAAAGTAATTTAAAAATGGCAAAGTTAGCAAAGCTGTGATTTATTCTGGTAGTAGTATAACTTCCTTCTTTTATAATCCTAAAGATGTCATCTGATATGGATACTGAAATCAGTAATGTGTACTGAGCATAGGCATCTGCTTGCTGTGTCTGTTATAATAGAGGGTTTAACTTCTGTGGGACTATAAGTACCACCAGCTAAACTGTGTGGGTGTTGTTTAACAGTAGTGTCTCTATAACATGGGCTATGCCCGATCACCGCTCCAGATCTCAGATGGATTAGATAACGGTGCAGATGATGAGAAGACTCCAGCCGGAACTCTCTCTCTCTCTCTTTGTGTCTTTGCTCTAGATAATGGCAGGCGCCGTGCCACACTGCAGCTCACTGGAATCTGAATTGCAGGAGCCTTTGGATGACCTGGAACACCCTCCGGTACACTGCACTGAAGAAGCGATGTTGTCTGCAGAGATCCCTCTGGGTATAGCTGCCCGGCTCCCTGCTGTGTAGGGAGCCGGGAGTCTGCTCCCTGTCACACAGACCTCCTGTTGGCAGAGTCAAAATGGCATCCAGAGAGACTGACCTAGGCCACGCCAGCCCCTTTTATATCCTCTCCCAGCAGTCTGTTCTGTGCATTCAGCATTCTGTTCCTTGTAGTTCAGATCAGTCCTGCTGACAGAGTCACTTCAACATTCTGAACTTCATGTCCCATGATGCTTTGCTCTACATCCTCACACAGGAAAAGAGGAAATTCACACATAGAGTTCAGCAAACACTAGAGGGAGCTAACCCCACATTAACAACACAGAAAATGCCTCTAACTTATAAGCATAGTAGCTGACCTTGGCTACACATAAACAGCAATTCCTGGCTATCACTGACTAGCTAGGTATTGTCAGCCAAGCTGTTGTTGCACACAGTAGCAATGAGTATTAGGCACTGGAATACAGAGCGTTCTATCACTCTGCAATCTATGGCTCATTCACACTTAGGCAATACATTCACATGGAGACACTGATACATTTTCAATACTATGTGAGTGATTTGGAAAGCAGGGCCCTGGCTATAATCTGTTACTAGCTTACACATGCACATGCAGTTATCTGGTGTTAGAGGCACTTATGGCATGTGAGTGTACCCTGATCTTTTAACCTTATTTATTTATTTTTTTATAAACCTGTGAGCAGGGCCAACTCATCCATGCACATGGGGCCTCTCTCTCCTACTGGTGCATGCTCACTAATGCGTGGGACCAGGTGTGACCACATTCATGTGAATTCAACATTAAGGCAGTACACCGGATTAGAAGTGAGCCACACTTCCAGTGTAGTTGTAGCATAACTTGAGGCTTTGCTGTACATGCCATGCTGTTCCATGATACCTACACCTGTGCTTGGAATGTAACATTTTGAAGGAGACACCATAGAGCAATATCCCGTTCCACTAGACCAGATCTCATATTACCTTGTTCCCAGTGATAGAATACAGGTTCCGACATGACACAGAGCGAACCTCCTGCGTTCACAACTTAACTTGGTTAACTTCTTCAGTATCCACAGCTGAGTCCCTAGGGTCTCCATCAGTTGGATGTGGCCCAGGTAACTGGAGCATTGACCGCTCAGGATGGAGGCAGCAAACCGCTTCCCTCAATATACATGAGGTGCTCAGAATTTTTCAGATGGTTACTTACTATCTTACTGCTGGACCTTTCCTCTCCTTTTGGTTCACACCAGAACATACCGAACAGGCAAAAAAATCAGCAGAACACATGAACACCGTTAAAGTCTATGGGACATGAGCATGAATAATCAAAAGTGCTCATTTTAAAAGCATATATGCAAGTTATTGTCATAAAAAGAGTTTCAATGCAAAAAAAAAGTTTTAAAAACTGATGTTTTTTTTCGAGAGCAGTGATATTAATAATGCTTAAAGTGAAACTGTTGTATATGACTCCTCCATGTAAGAATGTACATCGCTTTCTGAGTGAGTAATAAACCCTTCCCTGGTTAAGAAGTGCATCCAACCTGTGTGTAACTTGCTGAGCAGATACTGGCAGCATTGCTAGCAACACCCTGAGAGACTCTGTGTCAAAGGGACATAACAGAAACAATAAAAATTTCGTACCTGGGGGGTGTCTATAGTATGCCTGTGAATTGGTGCATTTTCCCATGTTTAGAACAGTCCCTGCACAAAATGACATTTATAAACGAAAAAAAGTAATTTAACCACTTGAGATCCGCGCTATAGCCAAATGACGGCTACAGCGCGGATCTCCTTTTCCGGGACTACGTCTATTGACGTCGTCCCGTGTACGAGCGGCCTGCGCGCCCCCTGAGGGGCGCGCGTGGCGCGCTCTGTGATCGGCGAGTCCATGAGACTCGCCTGATCACCGATCCGTGCAAGGGGTCGATCCCGACCCCTTATCACGTGATCAGCTGTCAGCCAATGACAGCTGATCAGGTGACATAACGGAGCCGGTAATCGGCTAGTATTCCTCCTCGCGCTGTCAGCGCGAGGAGAAAAAAAAAAGCCGATCACCGGGGGCCGTGATCGGGACATCAGTCCCGATCACGGCCAGCAATGCAAGCGCCCACCTGCCCCCTGCCAGTGCCCACCTGCCCCCTGCAGTGCCACCCTAATAAAAAGTAAGTGCCCCCCGTCAGTGCCACCCAGCAGTGCCCACAGTGCCACCCAGCAGTGCCCACAGTGCCACCCACAGTGCCACCCACAGTGCCCACAATCTGCCTCAAAGGTGCTGCACCCCAGTGCCGCCCATCAGTGCCCAGCAGTGCCGCCCATCAGTGCCCAGCAGTGCCGCCCATCAGTGCCCAGCAGTTCCACCTATCAGAGCCACCTATCAGTGCCACCTATCAGTGCCCATCAGTCCCATCTATCAGTGGTACCTATCAGTGCCCATCCGTGCCACCCATCCGTGCCACCCTTCCGTGCCACCCATCCGTGCCATCTTATCTGTGCCCATCTTTGCCCATCAGTGCCGCCTTATCTGTGCCCATCGGTGCCGCCTTATCTGTGCCTATTAGTGCCGCCTTAACTATGCCTATCAGTGCCCACCAGTGCAGCCTATCAGTGCCCACCAATGCAGCCTATCAGTGCCCACCAATGCAGCCCATCAGTGCCCACCAATGCAGCCTATCAGTGCCGCCTAATCAGCGCACTTCAATGAAGGAGAAAAATGACCCGTTTGCAACATTTTATAACAAACTATTAAAACATGATTTTTTTTTTTTTTTTTGCATCCTTTTTTGTTTGTTTAGCAAAAAATAAAACTCCGAGCTGTAACTAAATACCACCAAAAGAAAGCTCTATTTGTGGGAAAAAAATGATAAAAATTTCATTTGGGTACAGTGTTGTATGCCCGCGCAATTGTCATTCAAAGTGTATCAGCGCTGAAAGCTGAAAATTGGTCTGGGACTGAGGGGGGTTTAAGTGCCCAGTAAGCAAGTGGTTAAAAGAACTCACGGCTATAATGAATTGTTGGTCCCAGCAATACAGATAAAAGTCATAGAAAAAAACGGCATGGGATCCCCCCAGTCCATTACCAGACCCTTTGGGTCCATTATGAATATTAAGGAGAACCCCAAACCAAAATAAAAAAAGTGTGGGGCCCCCCAAATTCCATACTAGGCCCTTCAGGTCTGGTCCAGTGCGCAAGTCAGTGTCCCTAATCACTGCTGTCCACTGATACTGATACTGATATCACTGATAATCACTGGGTGTCTCTGATAACCATCACACCAATTACACAGTGTCCCTGATCACTGCCACACCACTCACAGTGTTACTGAATGAATGAATGAATGAAATACTTGTATAGCGCACAATGCGAACTGAATCGCCTCTAGGCGCTGATCACCATCCATAGTGTCACCATAAGGACTTCGTATTCGTTCATATACGTGATGCTCTTTGAAGAGACATCCATACTCAGATTGCTCTTCAGAGTACATATGAAAGGCAATGAGGAGGCATAGTATCAACTCCTCACCACCTGCTGTAACTCCTTGGACGCTGCACAAATACCCAGATTCATTGAATGGGTCACGATTGGCAGGCATACAGGGAGTTTAATTCCAGCTACGGCTGTGAAGCAAAGTATCACAGCCATGCCATATGTACACCCCCAGCCAATGCCTCTGCAGCTAAAGGGGGTAGCTGTTGAGGGGCAGTAAAACCGCAGCTCAACCACAAGGTTTTAACACCCCCCAACCTCACGTGTGCATGAGCCCCAATACTGCAGCCAGTCTTAGTTCTCCAATCACCAGCCACAGTGTGACCAGACAGTGTTGCTAGAATTAGTGTTTCTGATTGCCTCACACCAGACGAGTCCAGCAACAGTTCTTCTGATCATTGACACACCATTCTCAGTATCGCCAGACCAGTGTATGTCAGCAACAGTGTTCCTTATCACTGTCGCATCAGTTTACAGTGTCACTACACCAGTGTAAGCCAGTAATGGTGTCCCTGATTGTCACCATACCAGTCCCAGTGTCACCAGACCAGTGTAAGTCAGCAAAAGTGTTCCTGATTGCTGCCACACTAGTTCCCAGTGTCACCAGATCAGTGTAAGCCAGCAACAATGTTCTTGATTGCTACAACACCGCCACACCGGTGCAGTGTTGTCTCTGCCTGCCACCTGTAACAGCCCTGGCCTGTTTATTGCTAACATTTCTGCAGTGTTTGGACCAATCTTTTGCCTGTTTGCTGACCATGTCTCTGCCTACGGCCTGAACTGACGCATCTGCACGTCTGACTGACTATGTTCCTGTGCAATATCAGTCCCAGCCATCTCATGTGGGCAACTGCACTACTGGAACTACAGGAGCTCTTTTATTCTTCCTTTCTTCAGCCTCCTGTACTTCCTGGCCAGTAAGCATGGCATTTCTAGGGGCAGCCAGGCACCAGTAGGCAATGCTTGCTTGGCTTATGGAGACTGGGACTGCTATAGGTGATGCTACACTATGCTATATTCCTTGATCACTCATATAGGGGAGACCATTACCGTATATTGGTTTTGATACAATTGATTAATTTGTGTGATAGTCCAAACAGTGGAAGAGTCTCATACATGTGGTATCATCATACACCATACAAAATGTGTTTTGGGTTGTAATCCTAAGTATCCACATGCTGTGTGTGAGAAATATCTTATTAAATTTACAATTTTGTGTAGAAAAAATGCCATAGGGAGTTTACTCTCCAAAATGTGATCATTTTGTGGGCATTTCTACTTGACTAGGGTAGCCAGATAACTTACTTCCCCAACAATACATGTAAACCTTAACTATTAACCTTAAATAAATACTCGGACACCTGCTTGGATGAAAATGGCCTCAACGGCCTTTATTTAAATAACAATAAAAAACTAAACTTTATTTTAAATATTTTAATAATACAAAAACTTGTAACAACTTCCAGTTACCCAAAAGACCCTAAGTGCTTTTTGGCTGGTCCCTGACGACCCCTTATTATTTTGAGCCTGTGATCCCCTCTTCGTTAGCATCTGTCCCCAGCTGCCAAACTTGCCTCGAGGACTCACTAACTGACCATAGACCCCCAACACATGTTAGCCATTAAACTGGACTGACACCAGCCCAAACACAATGACTCCATCTCTGGCATGGGTCCCAACCTTTTTCAAATGACCCATGCATTTCTACATATATATTTTCATATATATATATAGCAGTCGCCAAGGACCCAACGCCACCGCGGAACAAGTGTGAAACCTTACACTTGTGACCGCCGCCACGCCAACAAAGCCCGGTGTACTCCATCTTCCAGCCCTAAGGCCCACAGATCAATGCCCACAGGGTTCAAATGAACCCCGTCACCCCTCAAATACCTCCAGGTGTCCACCTCCAGCTCCCAATGACGAATGACCACCCCTCCATTCCGGGCCACAAACCTGCCCACCTCCTTGTTTACCTTAATCCTGGTTTTGTTCAGTTTTTCCCAGGACCGAGCCCCTCTCCACGACATGCAGGCCACTATATCCGACCACACCACCGTCATGTCTGGGAAAGCGGTACGGAGCCTCAAGAAATCCCACTGGATATTTTTGATCACCTGTCGCATAGGTCGGACCCCCAGATCATTGCCCCCAACATGGAGCACCAAAATATCCGGGGACCGATCCAAAGCAGCAAAACGATGTACCTCGGGGACTACCTTATGCCACATCATCCCCGGAATCTCAATCCACCTGACCGTGCCTTCCTCCCTGGTCACCCTGAGTTGTCTACCTTCAGGCCTGACATCTGCCCTCCTGGCCCCCCAAAAAACAAAAGAATGTCCCATTATCCAAACGAGACATCTTGGGGGATCTGAAAAGACATAACCAAAGGAAAAACATTCAAACCCATCAACATTAGTAATAGACAAAATTAACAAAACAAATCAGCACAACAGTTGTGGCCTAACATATAACCGGTACCTAGCCGATTCCCACCTACCAATCCTCTTAATGACTTCCGACGGAAGTCCCCATCGAGCTGCTTCAGTAGCCGCCCCTATCCTAAAAGAGTGGGAAGCATACTCACCCGAAGGAAGACCAGCCGCCTCCAGACACTTCCGAAAAACCGCAGAAAATTGGAACCTGGACAGGCAGGATCCATCTTGATGTACCAACAACGCTCCCTCCCCCGGCGGGCGGAGTGCCAAAAACCGCTGCATAGCCATAACTGGACAAAGCTGCTCCTCCACCCCTGGAAACAACTCTACCCAGGCCCCCCTGCCTTCCTGATCCATCTTCGACTTCCTAATCCAGATCCTTACCTTGCCTCCCGAGCATTGGACGTCACTCCACCGCAGTCCACCAGCCACCCTCCTGGACGGCGAGACTAGCTCCCCTATCCGAAAGGCCCCAAAGAACGCCAGCACAAATGCCGCCTTAAACAGTACTACCTCGTAACCCGTTGAACACACCTCCCCCAACACAGAACTGACCCCAGCACCGCAAAAGAAACAGGGCGCCTGGAGTCGCGTTTGTGGGAACCCCTTCTGTAACCCCGCAGAGCCCTGCAGACCAAAAATGCCTTTGTGACATCTACCCTACCTTCCATCTGAAACCAGAAGGCCAACGCAGCCATCTTCCATCCTATGGCTGCCCCAGACACTCCCCTTGCATGATTAGCACATACAAAGATCAATACCAGCATCTCCATCCCTTCCGGGCCCCCCATACCTCCTACCTCATTCACCAAGACCAACCATTCCTGCCAAACTTTCTGATAAGCCTTCCACGTTCCTGCTCTGAGAGACTGTCTGATCAATCCTGCGGTGACTCCAATGCAACCGTCCACAGCTCCTGCGGGCACAGTTCCCCTTCCCGATGTGCCTCCGGTGCCAATTTGCGAAACGTGTCCCACTGGAAACGAGACAAAGCATCCGCTAAGCCATTGTCGACCCCAGGGATATGCACAGCATATATAAACGCATTTATGCGCAAACAGCAAAGCACCAAGCGTCGCAACAACCTTATCACTGGGGGAGAAGAGGCCGAGATGTTATTAATGGCCATCACCACCCCCATGTTGTCGCAATTGAATCGCACCTTCCTGTTCTCAAAGACCTCCCCCCACAACTCCACAGCTAAAACGATGGGGAATAATTCCAGCAAGACTAAGTTTTTGAGAAAACCCGCTTCCCTCCAACTCTCCGGCCACGGACCCACGCTCCACCTACCCTGACAGTAAGCACCATAGCCACCCGAACCGGCCGCGTCCGTGAACAGGACCAGATCAGCATTGCCGACTGGCCCAACCTGCCAAATGGCCCGCCCATTGAATTCCGCCAGAAAGGAATCCCAAATCTTCAAGTCTTCCTGTAACTCCCTCGTCAACCTCACAAAGTGAGTCGGCATGCGCACCCCCGCCGTGGCAGCCGCCAATCGTCTACAGAAAATGCACCCCATAGGGATAATCCTGCAAGCAAAATTCAATTTGCCGAGCAAGGACTGCACTTCCTTCAAGCGAAGCTTACGCTTGCCGCTGGCCACACACACCTCCTGCCTCAATGCCACCAATTTGTCCTCCGGCAATCTACACTCCATTGCCATCAAATCAATCGTGATTCCCAGGAAAATCAAGTCCGATTTTGGGCCTTCGGTCTTATCCGCCGCCAGGGGGATCCCAAATCTATTCGCTAAATGCTGAACCGTCCTGAGCAAAATGCCGCAACAACGAGAATCCGGGGGGCCTATGCATAAAAAATCATCCAAATAGTGGATAATAGAACTCACCCCCGCAACCTCCCTAACTGCCCATTCAAAAAATGAGCTGAACTGTTCAAAATATGCACAAGAAATGGAACATCCCATCGGGAGACACCTGTCCACGAAGTACTCCCCCTGCCAGCAACAACACAACAAACACATGCTCTCGGGGTGTACCGGCAACAACCGAAAAGCCGATTCCACATCGGTTTTTGCCATAAGCGATCCCCTACCATATCTTCTAACCCACGCTACTGCCGCATCAAATGATGTATAGGTGCTTCTTGAATTTAGGGCCATGCTATGTGACTAGGCAGTGATTAGGGACACTGACTAGCGCTCTGCTCCGGTGATTTTACGCGGTGATCAGAGACAATGTCTAACAGCACTGACATACAGTCATATCAGAGAAGACAGCCATTGGACATGCTTGTCTGTATTCCTATTGCACACGTTCCTGGAAAACAAGACTCATCAATGGCAATAGCAATTGCTAGCTGGATCCTGGAGACATCAAGAAAGTTTATATATTCACCAGCACACCAGTTCTACATTCTACAATCACCGTCCAAAAGTTTTTATTACAGAGAGATCACATTACAAAGACAAGTGCAATGTTTCAGAGTCACGCAGGACCCCTTCATCAGGCATGTGATACCATAGCATAGTGAAACTGTGCTTGCTCTGGGGACAGCATGTAAAAAAATTAAAAAAAAAGTTGTAATCACTTTTTATGAAAAAAATTAATTTTCTATTTATTTTTTTATTACATACTATCACCAGAGCAGTGCAGTGCCACCATAGCAATACCATACTACTCTAGAGGGTTGAACGTTATTTTTTTTAATACTATGATTTCTTATACAGGTTGACTCCAGCTTGAACCCGACTACTCTTGCTTATACCTGATCCATCAGTTACTGACCTGGCCAGCCTGACCTGGCAACCCAGTGCTTACTGACCAGCCATCTGCCAGCTGGGAACTTCCCTTCCAGCTTCATACCTGCTGACCATCAGTCCACCAGTCAGATGCCTGCTGATCACCCATCTGCCAGCCTAGTGCCTGCTGTTGTTCACTTGCTCCTAGTCAGTGACTACCAAGATCCTTCCAGCCATCTCGCCAGTCCTGTTGGTACCAGCTACCATCAGCTGCCTGTCTTTGGGCTTGATTCTGAGGATGCACTGGCCACCTACCTACACCATCTGCTGGGAGAACCATTGGGTCCTTGTGCCACTCTGTGCCCTTGCACCTCTTGTTACATTACCAAAAGGCCTGGAGCTGGAGGTGTAAGAGTGGCCTTCTTCATTGCATCAGACTCCACTACAAGTTTTGTGACTGAAGTGATGAGAACTGTATAAGAAATAATTTTGTAACTGTGTTTGGCACCTTTCATATTACAATTGTTTACTACTATGATTGCTGTGATTGTTGACATATATCACATGGTACAGGACCACTGTAATTGGCCCTGTACCATGTGATAACTGTGACCAACTACAGAGATCACAGTAGTAAGCAGTAGCATCATTAATGACAGCCATTGTTTACTACTGGGCATGTGATCACTGTTATTGGTACCCCACAGATCATGCCACTGCACACCCATGGGAGCATGCATGAGGAGCGCTTCTGGGGGGGGATGTACCAGTACATCCTTCCAGAATGATGCTGCTCTTGCCTGTCCGTTTATCTACAGTGGTCAGGGGGAAAGTGGCTACAAAGTCAGTAATTGTGATGCGGTAAGTTCCACTACAGTTGATAGTGTAGTAGAAGTAGAAGTAAAGTATGATTTATTACATGATAATAAAATTACCAAGGATTTGTATAAATTGCTTTGGCATGTATGCAGATATCCTGGCCTGGTCCTCTCCAGTTCTCAGATCAGACTTAACCAGAACTAACATTTAATAATGAAGGAATGTATATTTCACCAGCACATCAATATATAGTGTGGTTATATGTATTTGCCTATATGTTCAGGGCATACAGAGCCTTATATCGCAAGATCATCTAAAAATGAAAAGTAAGTGAACCGTCTGTTTTTGCAAACAGTGGCGGCTCGTAAATAATTTTTTGAGGGGGCGACATAATGTGTAATGAAGGCGGCGACAGCGGCGACAGAAGACCGGGCCACCACTTGTAAAAAAGCTAGAAGAAGGCGCCGAGGCCCGGCAAAAAGAACCGAAGAGGGGGACAAGACCCCCGAAGTCGGAAGAACAGGGCGGCGGCGATGAAGAAGAAAGCCAAGCTCCTCCGCTAGTAAAAGAGCTAGCAAAAGAGCAGAAGATAGCGGAGGAGTCCGGCGAGAAGACCCCCGAAGACGGAAGAAGACCCCGGAGCTGTGCAATAAACTATTTTAACCCTTGTGTGTTGTGTTTTTTTTTTGTTTCACAGGTGAATGGGTAGGGGTACATTGTACCCCATACTCATTCACATAGGGTGGGGGGCCAGTATCAGGGGGCCCCCTTATTAAAGGGGGCTCTGGGATTCCGATAAGCCTCCAGTCGGCGGGAAGAGGCCCTTGTCCTCATCAACATGGGGACAAGGTGCTTTGGGGTGGGGGGGCCATGCGGCCCCCCCGTCCCCAAAGCACCCCCCCATGTTGAGGGCATGCGGCCTGGTACGGCTCAGGAGGGGGGTGCCCTTTCCTGACCGGTCGAGTTACATGCTCAGATAAGGGTCTGATATGGACCTAGGGGGGACCCCCACACCGTTTTTTCGGCGTAGGGCATCCCCTTTAACTCCATACCAGGTGACGGGGCCAGGGACGCCTCCTTTACTGGTCCCGGCTACCTGGAGCCACGCTCAAAATGAGCGGACTTTTCTCCGTGCGGGAAAAGTCCGTTAATTTCAAAAGTACAGCGGACTAGCACACACACGGCCGTATTTTCCGCCGGATTGCAAGTCCGGTGGATATATTTTGGTGCAAAACTACTTTCTTAGTCCGCCAGACTTTTGGGTAAAAAAAGTCCGCCGGAGCCCACACACGGGGGGGATTGTCCAGCGGACTTGAGTCCGCCGGACTTTTCCATCAGATTGTTTGATCGTGTGTAGGCGGCATAAGTGTATGTATGCATGTACAGTGAGGGAAAAAAGTATTTGATCCCCTGCTGATTTTGTACATTTGCCCATTGACAAAGCAATGATCAGTCTATAATTTTAATGGTAGGTTTATTTTAACAGTGAGAGACAGAATAACAACAAAAAAATGCAGAAAAACGCATTTCAAAAAAGTTATAAATTGATTTGCCTTTTAATGAGTGAAATAAGTATTTGACCCCTTTGCAAAACATGACTTAGTACTTGATGCCAAAGCCCTTGTTGGCAATCACAGAGGTCAGATGTTTCTTGTACATGGCCACCAGGTTTTCATACATCTCAGGTGGGATTTTGTCCCACTCCTTTTTGCAGATCCAAGTCATTAAGGTTTCAAGGCTGATGTTTGGTAACTCGAATCTTCAGCTCCCTCCACATATTTTCTTTGGGATTAAGGTCTGGGGACTGGCTAGGCCACGAACTTAATGTGCTTCTTCTTGAGCCACTCCTTTGTTGCCTTGGCCGTGTGTTTTTTTGGTCATTGTCATGCTGGAATACGCTCTGGGCGCTCAGCTGACATGTCAGCTCCCTTGTTTCTCCGGCTGACAGCTTTAGAGGGCGGGGCCAAGCCGTCCCGCTGACGGGACGCCGGGGTGCCACGAGAAGTTTATACAGGTACAGATCAGTTCAGTTTTTACATTACACAGGCACAGGGACAGATGTTCTAATGATATACAGAGGGGATAAGAAGATTTATGATCAGATACGAGAGGAGCAGGAGCAGGGGGGGTGGGTGCAGGTACGAGCAGGGAGGGGAGGGGGAGGAGGACCGGAGGAGACAGACACAGGAGAGCTGCAGAGAGCAGGCTGCAGCTGACGTAATCACGCAAATGATTATCGTGGTCTATTTGCAGAGGGGAGGGTATAGCCAGGCAGGATCATCCAGGTTTATTAGGGTATACAGGGGGCCAAATGACACAGCACAAGTGCTGTGCTGTATAACATGCTTTAGCACCCCTTTCACACCAGGGCGTTTTGCAGGCGCTATAGCATTAGAAATAGCACCTGCAATCCGCCCTAAAGAAGCTGCACCATTGTGTGTAGTGTGAAAGCACCGAGGGCTTTCACACTACAGCGGTGCGCTGGCAGGACGTCAGGAAAAAGTCCTGCCAGCAGCTTCTTTGGAGCAGTGAAGGAGCGGTGTGTTTGCCGCTCCTCCACCACTGCTCCCCATTGAAATCAATGGGGCAGCGCTGTATTACCGCCGGCAAAACGCCGCTATTGCGGCACATTGCTGGCGGTTTTAACCCTTTCGTGGCTGCTAGCGGGGGGTAAAAGTACCCCGCTAGCGGCTGAAATGCGCCGCAAAAAATAGTGGCGTTTTACCGCCGACGCAATGGGCGGTGTGGTGTGGAAGGGGTCTAAGGGAATAGGATCAGGTTTTTTTGGGGGGTTAACAAATGCTTTAAAGCCTATGTGCAGCCAAAATTCTCCTCCGTTCCTGCCCCTACCAATGCTGCTCTAATCTTCTGGTGTGGCAGATTTTAATACAATTAGGGGGCTGTCACAGCCTCTCATAGTTACATAGTAGGTGAGGTCAAAAAGACACAAGTCCATCAAGTTCAACCTATGTGTGTGATTATATGTCAGTATTACATTGTATATCCCTGTATGTTGCGGTCGTTCAGGTGCTTATCTAATAGTTTCTTGAAACTATCGATGCCCCCCCCCCCCCCCCCGTTGAGACCACCGCCTGTGGAAGGGAATTCCACATCCTTGCTGCTCTTGCAGTAAAGAGCCCTCTAAGTAGTTTAAGGTTAAACTGCTTTTCTTCTAATTTTAATGAGTGGCCACGGGTCTTGTTAATCTTAGTTCCGCAAAAAAGTTTTATCCCTATTGTGGGGTCGCCAGTATGGTATTTGTATATTGAAATCATATCCCCTCTTAAACGTCTCTTCTCCAGAGAGAATAATGCCGCGTACACACGACCGTTTTTTCTGTCAGAATAAACTCTGACGGTCTTTCTGACGAAGTTCCCATAGAGTTCCGCTGAAACGGACTTGCCTACACACGATCATACCAAAGTCCATTCGTTTAGAATGCAATGACGTACGACGGAACTAGAACATTTTTGGTCTGTCAGAATAGCATACAGACAAACTGTTTTCCCAATAGGAATTGATTCAGTCAGAAAGATTTAAAACATGTTCTATATTTGAAAAAAAAGTCAGATGAAGCGCACACACGATCGGAATATCCGATGAAATTATTCCATCGGACCTTTTCTGCCGTAAAGTCCGGTCATGTGTACGCAGCATAAGTTCAGTGCTCGCAACCTTTCCTCATAACTAATATCCTCCAGATCATTTATTAGCTTTTTGCTCTTCTTTGTACTTTACAGTACATCCTTCCTGTGGACTGGTGCCCAGAACTGAACAGCATACTCTAGGTGCGGCCAGACTAGAGTCTTGTAGAGTGGGAGAATTATAATTTTATTGTTTCATCAAGACAACCCGACAATGTCCACCCTTTCTATACAGTTCCTGTATTCATAGAAGCTGTACTACAGCTTCTATGAATGAAGCAGGATCTAAGAATGGAGGAGTGGAGCTTTCAATCATCCTTCCCCTCCATGAATAGATCTTGTTTCATACAAGTAGTACAGCTTCTATGAATACAGAAACTGGACAGAAAGGGTGGGCATTGTCAGGCTCTCTTGATGAGGGCCTGTGACAGCCTATTAGTTCTACTAAGCCCCGCCCCACTGGAAGATTACAGCGGCAGGATTGGGAGTGGGAGTACAGAAGAGAATTTCAAAAGAAGAGTCATCAGCACAAAGGGTACATCCTACTGACTGTAAGCTTTGTCTCTTGTGCTATTTTTTTTCTTTTTTCTTTTGGCTGCACTTAGGTTTTAAAGTGTACGAGAACCCTCACAACCAACTTCTCCCATTTGATTCCCTTAGGTTTGGTAAATCCACCTTTTAACCACTTCAATACCGGGCCATAGTCAAATGACGGCCCCAGATGGGATCTCCCATCCTGGGTGGATGTCATATGACGGCCTCGGTATTTCGCCGCTCCTGCAGGCCCCCGGGGGCCCGCAGCGTGGCGATCGTGGATGAGCTGTGCCCCTCGGACACAGCCCATCCCCGATCTGAGGGATTTTCCTCCCCATCGACCCGCCCCCCCCCCATACATGTGACCGGCCGTGTCCAATCACAGCCGGTCACATGTACTGTGCCGTTATAGGGCGCGTGCAGAGCGCCGATCGGGGATGCGGCTTGTCACCCTGACACAGCCCATCCTCGATCGCAGTAAAGAACCAATGAAATTGACTCTTTACCACGTGACCGGCTGTGTCCAATCACAGCCGGTCACAGAATGTAAACAAACCGCGGTAACGAGATGTTACCGGATTCTCCTCCTCACACACTGATCGTGTGTGAGGAGGAGATTGCGGTAACATCTCGTTACCACTCAGTGTACACACCAATCACACTGATTACCCCCCAATAAAGAGAACCTGTCGCCACTCATTAAAGTACCTGTCATCACCCATCACAGCCCATCTGAGTACCCGAGTACCTGAGTACCTGTCCCAGCCCATCTGAGTACCCGAGTACCTGAGTACCTGTCCTAGCTCATCTGAGTACCCGAGTACCTGTCCCAGCCCATCTGAGTACCCGAGTACCTGAGTACCTGTCAGCCCATCTGAGAACCCGAGTACCTGTCAGCCCATCTGAGAACCCGAGTACCTGTCAGCCCATCTGAGTACCCGAGTACCTGTCAGCCCATCTGAGTACCCAAGTACCTGACACAGTCCATTTGAGTATCCAAGTACCTGAGCACCTGTCAGCCCATCTGAGTACCCGAGGACCTGTCCCAGCCCATCTGAGTACCCGAGTACCTGTCCTAGCCCATCTGAGTACCTGAGTACCTGTCCCAGCCCATCTCAGTACCCGAGTACCTGTCAGCCCATCTGAGTACTCGAGTACCTGAGTACCTGTCAGCCCATCTGAGTACCTGAGTACCTGTCAGCCCATCTGAGTACCCGAGTACCTGTCAGCCCATCTGAGTACCCGAGTACCTGTCACAGTCCATCTGAGTATCCGAGTACCTGAGCACCTGTCAGCCCATCTGAGTACCTGAGTAACTGTCCCAGCTCATCTGAGTACCCAAGTACCTGTCCCAGCCCATCTGAGTACCCGAGTACCTGAGTACCTGTCACATCCCATCTGAGTACCTGTCCCAGCCCATCTAAGTACCGGAGTACCTGTCACCAGCCCATCTGAGTACCTGAGTACCTGTCCCAGCCCATCTGAGTACCCGAGTACCTGTCACATCCCATCTGAGTACCCAAGTACCTGAGTACCTGTCACGGCCCATCTGAGTACCTGAGTACCTGTCACAGCCCATCTGAGTACCTGTCACAGTCCATCTGAGTACCTGTCACAGTCCATCTGAGTACCTGAGTACCTGTCACAGCCCATCTGAGTACCTGAGTACCTGTCACAGCCCATCTGAGTACCTGAGTACCTGTCACAGTTCATCTGAGTACCCGAGTACTTGTCACAGTTCATCTGAGTACCCGAATGCCTGTCACCAGCCTGTCGGAGTACCCGAGTACCTGTCACCAGTCCGACGGAGTACCCGAGTACCTGTCACCAGCCCGTTGGAGTACCCGAGTACCTGTCACCAGCCTGTTGGAGTAACAGTGTACCTGTCACCAGCCCATGCCTCATAGAATACACATTGGGGTGTTTGCTTTCCAAAATGGGGTCATTTTGTGGGTAAGTCCATTGTCCTGGTGCTGTGATAGGTGGGAAAGAAAAGAGATGTGTCATTTATGCTCCTAGAACGCCTGAAGGTACCACTTCCATGTTGGACCTCTGTATATGGCCAGGTTGTGTATTAGTCTCACACATGTGGTATCGCAATACTCAGGAGGAGTAGCAGAATGTGTTTTGGGGTGTAATTTTTGCTATATACATGCTATGTGTTAGAAATATCTTATAAATTGTCAACTTTGTGTAAAAAAAAAGATTTAAATTTTCTTTCCACGTTTTCTGAAGACTTGTGTAAAAAAATTAACCACTCAAAAGACTCATAATGCTTCATAGAATATACTTTGGAGCGTTTGTTTTCCAAAATGGGGTCATTTCGTGGGTAATTCCATTGTCCTGGTGCTCCAGGGCCTTCACAAATGTAATAGGTCGTTAGGAAATTAGAGGTGTCATTTATACTCCTAGAACACCTGACGGCGCTCCCTGTATGTTGGGTCTCTGTATGTGGACACGCTGTGTAAAAGTCACACACATGTGGTACCGCCATACTCAGGATGAGTAGCAGAATGTATTTTGGGGTGTAATTTTTGCTATGTACAGTACATGCTTTGAGTTAGAAATATCTTATAAACTGACCAGTTTGTGTAAAAAAAATATGTTTTCATTTTCTTTCCACGTTTTCCAAAGACTTGTGGAAAAAAATTAACTGTTCAAAAGACTCATTATGCCTCATAGAATATACGTTGGGGTGTTTGCTTTCCAAAATGGGGTCATTTTGTGGGTAATTCTACTGTCCTGGTGCTCCAGGGCCTTCACAGGTGTAATAGGTTGTTAGGAAATTAGAGGCGTCATTTATGCTACTAGAACCCCTGACGGTGCTCCCTGCATTTTGGACTTCTCTGTGTGACCAGCCTGTGTAAAAGTCCCACACATGTGGTATCGCCATACTCGGAAAGAGTTGCAGAATGTATTTTGGGGTGTAATTGGAAGTATGCTTATGCTGTGTATGAGAAATAACTTGTTATTATGTCAATTTTGTAAAAAACAAAAAAAACAAAAAAAAAATTCTTCTTTTTCCCAAGAATTGTGGGAAAAAATGCCAACTTCAAAAAACTCACCATGCCTCTTTCCAAATACCTTGGACTGTCTAATTTTCAAAAAGGGGTCATTTGGGGGATTTGTACTTTCCTGACATTTCAGAGCCTCAAGAAATGAGATAGGCCATCAGTGCATCAGGTGTGATCAGATGTGATACATTTTCAATGATTTGCACCATAGCTTGTAGACTCTCTAACTTTCAAAGAGACTAAATAATATCCACTAATTTGGTTTATTTTTACCAAAGAGATGTAGCCGTATAAATGTTGGCCCAAATTTATGAACAAAAATGACTTATTTGCAAAATGTTATCATAGAAACTAAAAAAAAGTGTTTTTTTTTCTAAATTTTCGCTCTTTTTTCACTTATGCCGCAAAAAATAAAAAACCAAGTGGTGATTAAATACCACCAAAAGAAAGCTCTATTTGTATGAAAAAAAATGATAAAAATGTTGTTTGGGTACAGTGTTGCATGACTGAGTAACTGGCATTCAAAGTGTAAGAGCGCTGAAAGCTAAAAATTGGTCTGGTAAGGAAGCTGTATAAATGCCCTGTATTGAAGTGGTTAAAGTGTTTTATTATATACAGTATATTTAATAAAAATGTTGATCCTGCCAGAAATTTAAGCTCCTTTCTGTATTTTCTACATTGTTATCAGCTATCAGTTTTAATGTGAGCTACAAAAGGGGCAAGAGTTCAATAATCTGCCCTGCCCTAGTGTTCCTCCACAGATATAGTACAGTGAGTGAGTGCTGTCACCCTAGGACAAGAAGTGTGTTACTGATAGAATCACCAGGTGAAAATAAATGAAAAAAAGCTAAAAAAAAAAAACAACTAAAAAAATAAAACAAATGCAGCCACAACTTACTGGAACACAATACTTTATTGTTCTGGTATTTTTTTTAACCTTTAAACATTATTTTTCTTGCATGTGGTGCATTGCTATGCATATTTAGGAGATCCCAGTTTAGTACAGTATGTCATTAAGGTGGTGACTGGGATCCAGGATGGCATGGTGGCTTCATTGGTGCAAAAGTATAATATACTCAGCAAATTACAACACAAATAATATATTAACCGCTTGCCGACTGCTGCATGTACATATACATCGGCAGAATGGCATGGCTGCGCGAATGGGCATACCTGTACGTCCCTTTCAATTTGCCGCCATGTGGTCTCGTGCGCACTGATGGCGGCACGCTCGCGACCCTGCCGCGAGCTCCGTGAGTGTGATGTGGGTCCCACGGACTCGATGTCCACTGCTGGGATAACCGAAAACGGAGCTGAAGAAATGGGAAATGCTAATGTAAACAAGCATTTCCCCATTCTGCCTAGTGACACTGTCACTGATCACAGCTCCCTGTAATCGGGAGTGGTGATCAGTGATGTGTCACACGTAGCCCCTCCCCCCTTGTTAGAATTACTTCCTAGGACACCCTTAACGCCTACACTGCCCCATAGTGGTTAACCCCTTCACTGCCATTTACACAGGAATCAATGCATTTGTATAGCACTGATTGCTATATGACAATGGTCCCAAAAATGTGTCAAAAATGTCCAACGTGTCCGCCATAATGTCCGAGTCCCAATAAAAATCACAGATCGCTGCCATTACTAGTAAAAAAAATAAAAATGCCATAAAACTATCCCCTATTTTCTAGACAATATAACTTTTGTGCAAACCAATCAATAAACACTTATTGCATTTTTTTTTACTTTCAATCGTTTTTTATTGAAATTTCAAGAAGTCAATACAGAAAATAAATCTCATTAAAATGGTAAAGTATTGTAACAACATGAAATGATAGTGCAACAGTACAAATACATGTACAACAGAGCAACCACTTCAATATAAAGTGTCTCGTACCCAGAAGAGTATGCATGATTATGGTTCTTGTGTTTGGCGGGATGTGTTCTATGCCTACTGATAAGATTGCCAGGGCAGCAGAGGGAGCAATTTGCGACCCCACCAGCTTGGATATCAGGTTGAAGATTTTAACCCAGAGTGAGTGTAGAACAGGACAACTCCAAAGGAGATGCCGTAGAGTGCCAATTTCACCACATTTCCTCCAACAAAGAGGAGAGGATAGCGGGTTAAATTTATAAACTCTCTGTGGCGTTATGTACCACCGCAGCACTTTTAGTGGCCATAAAGGTAGTTTGAATAGCTTTCTGCCACTGGCCCTCAGAGAATTCCGCTCCCAACTCACGTTCCCATAGAGTGATGTTAGTGGATTTTTCAAATACATTTTTTGAATTCAGGATCCAGTAAAATAAGGAAATCCCTTTGATGTTGGAGTTATGGTTCGTTAGAAACAGTACCACTCGCCAAGGAAGTGATATTGCCAACTCGGGTGATTTTTTAAGAAAATGGGCTACTTGAAGATACCTATATTGATCACTGTCTTCTATACCATATTCAATCTGTAATGTATGAAATGTTTTGAGGGTCGGTCCTACAATCAAGTCAGTTATTTTGTGGATACCTTTGGACATCCAATGTGTGATATGCAAGCCTGGGATCAATGATGCAATACTTGACGTTGTGAGCGGTATGAGTTTTAGAATTTGGTCTGAAAAACCTACAGAAGTAAACATTGTCCATGCTTGTAGTGTTGCCCTCATAGTGACATATAGGTGTGGGTGTGTCTGTGGGAAAAAGTAGCATGTTAGAGGTAGGTCTAGTAGGCTATTTCCAGGAACCTGAGATTTTTCCAACTCCACCCATTTGGGACCCTGAATCTGAGAAAACCAGGCTCTCATTTGTGATAAGATTGCGGAAGAGGGGTAGTCTTTCTACACCACATGGCCTATCCCCCCTGAACCTTTAGTTTTAATTAATTTTTTAAAAGTGCATCTAGCTCTTTTGCCTTGCCACAGGTATTGATTTAGCATAGATTGGGCCTTGACAAATAAAGAATTGGGGATTGGGATTGGCAGTGCGATGAAAATGTACAATAGCTGTGGCAAGATCATCATTTTAGATGCCGCTAGTCGACCCGTCCAGGACAGCTCAACCTTAGAATGTTCTTGTAGTTTGTTATGCATTAGAATCAGAAAGAGAAGCACGGATTAAGGAGTGAAAGGACATAAGGAGTGCTGGGCATGACAGTGTGACTGAGGGACTCACAGGGTTAAGTTGTATAGGTGGAGCCGAGGAAAGTTTGTAGGAAGCAGGCTTAGCGAAGGGGAGGGGCCATATAAAAGGGAGGGGTGGAGCTTAAGGGATCATTCGGATCCCAGCGTGACACAGAGGAGGCAGTTTTTTTCGCTGCTCCTCTGTCATGGCCGACCTGGACGGGATCTTCGCGCGGCTGCGACGGGCGGCGGAGGTGCACGGTGCGGATTGGCTGCAGGACCGAGTCGGGGACCTGGCGGACGGCGCTGAGGATGTCGGCGAGGCAGGTGAGGTGCCGCTGCGCGCGCGTTTTTCTCCAGGGCCTACACCTCGGCCACCTCGTGACTGTCAGAGCCCGGGGGAGGACCGCTCGTTCCCCCAGGCAAAACGGAAGGTGCCTGGCTCTCCGTGGTCCGGGCGGTCATTACGCCGCCGACCGGAGGGGGGCGGGGCTTCGCAGCCGCATGGCGCTGGCTCCAGGCCGGGCCGGGACCCGGAAAAGGGGGGGAGCGTGCGGGGGGCTCTGGGTCCTGCCGCCTTGGGGGGGAGAAAAAGGGGAGGGAAACGCGGCCTGGGGTCTCCGGTATGGGGACACATGCGGTGGGGGGGCAGGGAGTGGCACGGGGGGGTCACAGCTCTAGGGAGGGGGCGGGCGGGTTGAAAAGGGCCGCCAAGGTGCCTGGCAGGGCTGGTATCGGACACCAGCATGCCGGGGGCGGTGGGGGGCCGCGGACTTGGCGGGCTGCACTGGATCGTGCGGACCAGGAGGGTCGCTATTCGCACAGGGGGATGGCGGCGTCCCCGGTGCGCGCCGTGGAGGACGGATCCGAGAGCGAGATGTCCCAGGCAGAGGAATTGTCCAACGCAGCTCCGGGAATGGTGCAAGTCGTTGGGGCCCCGGTGGGGCCAGGTAAGTCGTCTGATTCTGCGTTGCTGACGGAAGCCTTGCGGGGTTTGCTGGGGGTGGAACAAGGGGGTTCGGGGGCCCCGGTATCGCAGGACGGCAAGGGGGGGTTTCCGAAGGTCAGTCGGCGGGGGCGGGGCACGTTGCCTCGGGGGGCCCTCGGGACAGCTGCAGGAGCTTTTGGAGGGGCTGCAGGCCCTGGTGGGTAGGTTTGCGGGGGTTCGGGGGCGCCGCAAGTGGGTCCCTGGATGGCTCCGGGGGCGAGGGCCGGGGGGTCCGGGGCCGCGCCAGTGGTGGACACCCCGACCGCTGTGGCTCCTGGGGGAGTGGACTTGGGGCCTGGGGGCTCGGGGGTTCCCCCGGTGGCCGCGGAACCTGGGGTGTGGGCCGATGTGGTTAGGATCGCGGATGCTGCCCGGTGCGAAGTCTATGTTTGCTTCGAGGGCCCGTTGGGGGCGCACCTGAAGCAGGAGGTGCGGGATAAGATTGGCAAGGGTGAGTATGTGGAGATTTTCTCTTTGCTCCCCCTCGAGAAGTTCAACTTGGATAGGGTCAAGCCGGACAGTTCTACGAAGGACGACGAGGAGAAGCGTAGGTATCGGCTGATCCCGCGCACTTTTTCAAATTGGCTTCAGGCTTTCGCTATCTTGGCTAGCGTGATAGGGGAGAAGAACCCTGAGCACTGCTCGGCGTTGTTCTGTTATATGGACGTGATTGGAGAGGCTTATCGGGTGTTTGGGGGGGTGGCATGGCTGCGCTATGACGAACAGTTTAGGCAGCGCAAAGCGGTGCGGTCGGAACTGTGTTGGGACCACAAGGACATAAGCCTCTGGATGAGGCTTATGTCTGCGGCGCGGACACCTACTCCGTTTCTTCAGGGGGGGCCGGGAGTGTGTCGTCCTCAGGGCTGCCGGCTGGAAAGAAGTGGGGGGGTGCTGGCCGTTTAATGAAGGGGCTTGTAAATTCGGGGGCGCGTGCCGATTTAAGCACGAGTGCTCCGTCTGCGGCAGCACCCACGCACTGTCCCGCTGTTTCAAAAAGGGAAAGCGTGCCGGCGATACTGCTCACAAAAGGGATGACGCCGGTGACCCTGGAAAGGATGCTTCCTTTCCTAAGTAAGTATCCGGATTGGTGAGGCGGCGCGGGGCTTGATTTCGGGTTTTCGGGATGGTTTCAGGATTCCTTGTTCATTGGCGGGGGTGCCGCCGGTGGCTCGGAACTTGCGATCGGCTTTGGATCACCCGGGGGTGGTCGACGAAAAACTGGGCAAGGAGGTGGCAGTGGGCCGGATGGGGGGGCCTTTCGAAGTGCAACCGTGGGGAGACCTGGTGGTGTCCCCGCTGGGTGTTGAGCCGGGGAAGTTTCGCTTGATTCATCATTTGTCTTTTCTTAAAGGGGGTCGGTCAACGACTTCATTGACCCTGATACGTGTACGGTCTCCTACACGTCTTTTGATGCGGCGGTGCGGTGGGTCAGGCAGTATGGCCGCGGGGCTCTTATGGCCAAGGCGGATGTGGAATCGGTGTTTCGATTGCTACCGGTCCACCCGGACAGCTTCCGGCTGTTGGGGTGTCATTGGCGGGGCAAGTTCTATGTGGATATGTGCCTGCCCATGGGTTGTTCCATTTCCTGCGCCTATTTTGAGGCGTTTAGCTCGTTTTTGGAGTGGGTGGTAAGAGACGTTTCGGGCCTGGAGTCAGTCATCCACTATTTGGACGACTTTCTGTGCGTGGGCCCACCTGCCTCCAGTGTGTGTACGATTCTTCTGTCCACGTTGCAGCACATTGCGGGCAGGTTCGGGGTGCCGTTGGCGGGGGACAAGATGGAAGGCCCGGGTACGGAATTGAGTTTTTTGGGGATAGTGATTGATTCGAGGGCAATGGAGTGTCGATTGCCGGAGAATAATTTACTGGATCTGCAAAAAGAATTGGCGGGGATGCAGGGACGGCAGAAGGTTCAGTTGAGGGCCCTGCAGTCTCTGTTAGGCAAGCTGAATTTCGCTTGCCGGATCATCCCTATGGGACGGGTGTTCTGCCGACGGCTGTCAGGGTCCACGGCCGGGGTGACTGGGCCTAACCATTTTGTGCGTTTGCGGAAGGAACACAGGGAAGACTTTGGGGGCGTGGCATGACTTCTTGGCCTCTTATAATGGGCGGGCCATGTGGATGTTGGGGCCAGTGAGCAATTTCGATGTGGAGTTGGTCACTGACGCGGCTGGGTCTGCGGGTTATGGGGCATATTTTCGGGGACGGTGGAGTGCTGAAACGTGGCCGCGATTGTGGGAGGTTGCGGGGTTGTTGGGCAATCTGGTTTCTCCTCAAACCTTTCCCGGTGGTGTTGGCATTGGAACTGTGGGGGGAGGATTTTCGTAATCTGAAGTTGCGCATCAATTGCGACAACATGGGGGTGGTTCAGGTCATCAATCGGATGACTGCTTCCTCGCCCCCGGTCATTCGGCTGCTACGGCAGCTAGTGTTTCGGTGCTTGGGGCTCAATGTTTACGTTTATGCAGTGCACATACCTGGGGTGGAGAATTCCTTGGCTGACTCACTCTCTCGTTTTCAGTGGGACAAGTTCCGGCAGCTGGCGCCGGGAGCGGAGGAGTCGGGGGCGCCCTGCCCCGGGTGGATGTGGGAGCTGCCCTTGGAGTCGCCGCAGGTTGGATTCAAAGGTCACTGAGTGAGTCCACGTGGGCGGCCTATTCTAGGGTTTGGATGGATTGGTGGGCGTTACTGCGGGAGGTTGGCGTGGTTGGTCGGGGCTCCGACCAGCGCTGGTTGATTCTGTATTTGGGTGGCAAGGAACATCGAAATGGGACTGGCGCCTGCGTCGATTGAGCGGAAGTTGGCGGGGTTGGCCTTTTTGTTTAAGCTGTGAGGGGAGCCGGACGGGACTAAGGCTTTTTGGGTGCGGCAAACTTTGAAGGGGTATAGGAAGGAACGAAAGGGTCGGGATGCGCGCAGGCCGGTGTCGTTTGATAACTTGGTGGCGATTTGTTCTCGGCTGGTGGACATTTGTTCTTCCGCTTACGAGGCCATCCTGTTCACAGCAGCTTTTTCTTTGGCGTTTTATGGGGTGTTTAGGATTGGGGAGTTGGTGTGTCGATCTAAACGGGTTGCTGGGGGGTTGTTGGATCAGGATGTACAGGTGGCTGCTGATCGGGTGAGTATACGGTTGCGGAGGTCCAAGACTGACCAACGGGGCAGGGGAGTGGTGGTTACACTGCTTGCCTTGCCGGGCTCGGCTGTGTGCCTGGTGGAGGCGGTAAGGGCTTTTCGGGCGATGCGACCGGCGGGGTCGGGCCCCTTTTTGTTGCATGCGGAGGGCTCTTTTCTCTCTAGGTTTCAATTTGTGCCGGTTTTTCGGCGGTGCCTGCTAGCGGTGGGTTTGGATGACCGGGAATACGCGTCGCACTCCTTCCGGATTGGTGCGGCCACTGAGGCTGCCCGATGTGGGCTGGATGAGGCAGTTGTTTGCCGGATAGGACGGTGGGAGTCTAGGAGGTTCCGTTCGTATGTCTGGCCGCAGTTGATCCTGGGGTGAATTGGGGTGCGGCTGAGAGTATTTGCGGTGTGGGGTTGGGAATTACAGGAATTGTGGTGTATTACGTTGGTCGGTTGTTATATGTTACGTGTTCTGTTTTTTCATTCCAGATGGAGGTTCCTCACGCCTCGTTTGGATCCTGGGGCATTCGTACGTGTGCTGGGGGGCCAGGAGAGGTGATGCTCGGCCGGCAGGCAGGCAATTGGGAATTCCCAGGCGGGAGGCTAGGTTGATGTGGTTGGGATTCCCGGGCATGCGGTGGGAGCGTGTGATGAGGGAGGTTGAGCGCTTTGCGTTGAGGGACAGGCCCCCGGATGTGTTGGTTATTCACGCCGGGGGCAATGACCTGGGCTTACGGAAGGTGAAGGACATTTTAGCGGATATTAAGGCGGATGTTTTGCGGGAAGCAGGCTTAGCGAAGGGGAGGGGCCATATAAAAGGGAGGGGTGGGGCTTAAGGGATCATTCGGATCCCAGCGTGACACAGAGGAGGCAGTTTTTCCCGCCCTCCTGCCCTAATGTTATGTGTTGATCTTGGTGTGCCGTTTTGTTGCTGGTCTTTTCTTCTTTTGCAGGTTTCGTCGGTTGTCACGACAGCTGAAGGCTTTTCCTGGTGGGCGGTTTGTTTCTGGTGGTTTCTGACGGTAGACAGTTACTCAGAAGGGATCTGAGGGTGTGGGGGGCTCATCAAACGATCGGCCCCTCTGGGTATTCCTGAACATTGGATGGAATACGGTTATGTTCACTGGCGGAAGTTGTCTCTGACCAGTCCCAGGTGCAGGCCTTTGGGAAAGTTGGTCAGGTGTACCGCAGTGAGTTGGTATTGGCTTAAGTGGGGTCACCGTCAGAGATCACCAGAATGGGCATTTAATGTTATTTAATGTTGTTTAATGTTAATAAAGTTATTTATATATTTATATATTTTCATATTTACAAGTTATTGGAGTGAGTTTTGAGTTATGTTTAATAAAGGCTGTTGTGGCCAGTTTACTCCAACCTATGGTGTGGTCTTGTTTCTAATAGGGGAAGGTATTGGTGAAAGGATAATAGAAGGGGAACATTCAGACTACACTAGTCAAGGGAGTGTAATTGGCAAAGAGTTCCTCAGTAGATGGTGTAAGAGTAAGCCCTTGTACACACGGAGAATCCGTCGGAATGTGTCCTATCGGACCGTGTTGTCGAATAATCCGACTGTGTGTGGTATGCATCGGACTGATTCCGTTGGAATATCCTTCGGACCCAATTTTCCAACTTGTTGGAAATATTTTCCGACAAACTGGTCCGATCGGACATACTCTGATCATGTGTAGAGAATTTTGATCGGACCAAGTGCCACGCATGCTCAGATCAAATTCCTACTTTAAAGCTATTGGCTACTAGCCTGAATGTAGTCCCATCGTAACGAAATTACGTCATCACGTTCTGAAACGTTTTAAAATATATTTTAAAATGATAAATTCTTTCATTTCTAAATTTATCTGGAACAACAAGAAACCTAGAATCCCACTGAAGACTTTGCAAAAGGGAAAAGACGAGGGGGGTCTGAATGTCCCAGACTTTAGAAAATATTACGAAGCAGCAGTGTTAACACGGGTGGTGGAATGGGCAAAATTAGAAAGTAAAAAAAGATGGGGAAAAATAGAACACAGTTTATCAGGCACAAATTTAGGTAGAGAAATCTGGACTCCTTTAAAATATAGATCACTAGGGAAGACAACACCTTTGGTCACAAAAAATGTGTTTAGAGTATGGGAGGGAATACACAAACATAACAAGTGGAAATATAATTCCCCTTTAATTTATTTAAAAGATAATGATTTTTTTGCACCTGGTAAAAGTACAATAGGAGGGAAATGGATAAAACAAGATAATATGCAATTACGACACATAATTAAAGAGGGGAAATTGAAAACACTAGCAATATTACAGAAAGAAAATGATTGGATGGATTTGAATGAGTGGCGATACCTGCAGCTTAGACATTTCGTCTCAAGACTACCACAACCGCTTAGAGATGGAGAAAATTTGACTGCCTTGGAGCGGATATGTGAGGGGAAATCCCCAAGGGCAGGTATTGCCCAGTTTTATAAGGTCTTGAGACGGGAATGTGAAGCGGAGGTACCAACTTTCATTAAAAAATGGGAAGAAGAGATAGGAGCACGGGGTGAAAACCAAAATATAGAAAAAATATTGAAGATGGTGCACAGATCCACAGAAAATAGTAAGATGATAGAAACAAATTATAAAATTTTAGTAAGATGGTATAGGACCCCAGATATAATGGCAAAGTACCAGGAGGGACAATCTGGGAAATGTTGGAGGAATTGTGGACAAACGGGAAGTTTGGCCCATATATGGTGGGATTGTCCCAAGATTAAAGAATATTGGAGAGAAATAATAAGATATATAGAAGTAATAGCTAAAATACAGTTACCTGAGAACCCATGGTTATGCCTATTCCATGCAGTAGATACCCCAATTAAGGAGTATAGGAATTCCCTCACAAGCTCATTAATAAACGTGGCAAAAAGCCTGATTCCGAAAAAATGGAAAGAAATAGAAGCACCCAAAGTAAAGGAATGGCTAGGAAAAGTTGAGGAAATGTATAGTATTGAAGGGCTGGGAATGGAGGAAGAAAGAGAAAGAAAGAGATTCCATGTGAAATGGAAATACTGGAAAATCTTTAGACAATCTATGATTTTTAACGAGGTAATGGGTCGGTAGGGTTGGGGAGAGGGGTGGGAGGGAGATATTTTAGAAGAACTCGAGAAGGAAAGAAAGAAAACCAGGATAATGTGAAAAATTGAAGGGCATGAATGTATTTTGGTCCTATGGTTTTCTTTTATAATACTTGATTATGTTTTGTACGCAACTTAAATGAAAAACTTAAATAAAGAATAATAAAAAAAAAAATTCCTACTTTAAAGCTATTGGCTACTAGCCTGAATGTAGTCCCATCGTAACGAAATTACGTCATCACGTTCTGAAAGATCGGATTTTTCAACAACTTTGTCCGACCGTGTGTATGCAACAGTTTCGGACAAGATCCGACAGACAAAATCCGACGGATTTGGTTGTCGAAATCTCCGACCGTGTGTACAGGGGATAACACCTAGGTAGTTAATCCCAGCCTGTTTCCATGTGTAAGGGAATTTCGTGCTTAGTTTCGCTTGTACGGAAGGGTCAACACCCAGCCCCATGATATAGGATTTACTCTCATTGATCTTATAGTAAGACAATCGATTGAACATATTTAGAGACTTGTGCACCGAAGCCAGGGAAGTTTCCACATCAGTAAGTATCATAATGATATCATCTGCTGTATGGGTAGATTTGGGTAGTGTGAATCCTTTAATATCTGGATGGGAGCGTATATAGATGGCTAGGGGTTCCATTAGTAAATGAAATATTTTTGGTGGAGATAGTGGACACCCCTGCCTAGTACCGTTGGAGATGGTGAATGGTTTGGACAATACCCCTGAGGTGTACTGTAAACCTGAGCTGAAGGCTTGGAGTACAAGGCTAATATAGCCTGTAGAATGGTACCTGAGAAACTAAACCTGCGAAGCACCTGGGTAAGATATTGCCAATGAATGCGATCAAAGGCCTTCTCTGCAACCAAGGCCAGCAGCAGAGAAGGCCTCCCATGCAACCTAGCAAGATGGATAATGTTTGTCAGCCTGCGAGTAGCGTCGGAGGTCTGACGTCCTTTGGTGAATCCCGTATGATCAGGATTAATGATAAGGGGAAGGAGATCTAGCAACCGGCAAGCCACCATCTTAGTGTAAACTTTTAAATCAATGTTGAGAAGTGATATAGGTCTGAAACTGGGGGGAGAGTTGGGTTCCTTCCCCGGCTTCGGCAAGGTCACAATAACAGAATTAAGCATTTCAGGGGGGAAGGAGGCAGAGGCAGCAGCAGTGGTGAAAATGTGTTCCATATATGGTCTCAATAGGAGTTTAAAAGTTCTATAATAGTCACTAGAAAATCCATCAGGACCTGGAGATTTATTAAGTGGAAGAGAATCAATCGCCTTGTGTATCTCTACAATGCTAAAAGGCTGGTTTAAAGATTTCAATTGTTCCTGCAAGATGTTAGGGATATCTAGCTTCTCTAGAAATAATTTGATGGCACCAGTATCTGGTTGGATGGTGTGTGGGTCGTCTTTTAAGCTATATAAAGAGCCATAGTAATGGCTGAAAGCATCAGCTATTTCTTTGTTGGTGGTAAAGTTTGTTTTTGTTGAGGGGGTGTATTATGTATGGAATCTTAGTTTTTTTTGTCATGTTCCCTTAATTCTATGTGCTAGATTTTTGCCTGCTCTGTTTCCCGTGGCGTAATAAGTAATTTTACGTTTTTTCGTAGCTTTTTCAAAGTTTTCCAGCAGTAGAAGCCTTAGATCATATCTCAATTGGGAAATTTGGTTGGAGATTGTAAGAGAGGGTTTTTGTTTGTTTTGGGTTTCTAGCGCAAAAATGTTATCCGTTAATTCCTTTACATGCCTGCGCTGCTGCCTCTTAGCCCTCGCCACCCAACTGTATGAAAATACCACAAATAAATGCCTTGTGTGCATTCCAAAGTACAAACTTGTCCTGCACAGAGGATTCATTATTATGAAAGAATTCTAATAGTTGGTTTTCGATAAGTAGCTTAGAGTCCTGTTGCTGCAAGAGAAATGAGTTCAGCCTTTATAATGAAGGGGTGTTATTAGAAGACGTCTTCCAAAGATAGGATTATGGACACGTGGTCAGACCCCGAGATGGTGTTTATGGTTGAGAATGACACATTAGCTAAGGTCTGTTGGTCAACAAGGAAGAGGTCAATGTGGGAGTATGACCTATGTGGTACCGAAAAAAACGTGAAATCCCTCTCACCCACATGCATGCACCTCCATGCGTCAAATAGATTATGTTTGTAGATAGAAGGCAGTAGTGGTGAATTGGCACTTCTAATACCTGAGGTGGAGTCCATATCAGGATCTGGAGTTGCGTTAAAGTCACCACACACTATTAATCTTCCTTTGAGATGGGGCTTTACCTTTTTCATCAAGGTAGGAAAAAAGCGGATTTGATGCTGGTTAGGTGAATAGGTATTCACTATGGTATACGTAGTTGAATTAAACCAGAATAATGTAACGGCCTGTAACGGCCTGTAACGGCCTTTGCTATCTTTAATCTTTAATCTATCTTTAAGGACCCTATTATGTGCGTGCGACCATCCTTTACTATGCATAATTTTGTGTTTTCTCAATACTTTAGTAATAGTATTCAAATTTTTCCTTTTCTGAAGTGTATACTGGGACAAATCTACGTAAAAAATTGCAAGTTCTGATACTGTGCAGGGATTTGCTCACCTTTACGCATGATCATCAGCTGCTCCTTGGCATGGAAAAAATGCAAGCGCAGGATTACGTCCCTGGGAACCTGCTCAGACAAAAAGGATGGTTTAGGAAGACGATGAATTTGATCAATAGTTAGCTCAAGCTCCGACAGATTGGGGTTAGGCGCTTTAAATAGGGAGGAAGCGTAATCACGCAGATCAGCCTGTTGTATCAACTCAGGGATCCCCCTGTTTTCATACTGTTCCTCCTATTTCTGTCTTCTATGTCTGCGAGCTTAGCTTTGATCCATTCTGTGTCCCCCTTTCTGTTCTCATGCGAGTCCATTGGGCCATTAATGGTGTCAGCAAACTCTCCCATTTTCTGCTCAATGTGCTCTACCCTGGATTCCACTGCTTGTATATCTGTATGAAATTTATGCATACACTGTGCCATATCAGATTGCAGTGAGCTACGTAGTGATAAAAGCATATCTTTCAATACAGTGTCTATTACAGGTTGATGTATGGTAGGGAAGGATTCAATGGAGTCAGGTAGATCACGTGTCTCATCTCCTGAGTCTGTGGCATGGCTGGCCTGCTGATCATATCCCTCTCCATCCATCCTGAATCTGGATTTGGCTGGGCTGCCAGAGATAGGGGAGGGAGAATGCTGCTGAGAGCTAGCAGGGGAATTATTATTTGAGTGGCCCTTGCTGGTTTTAGGCAGATCGCTGGTCGTTTTGTCTGCAGGGCTGGAAGATGGCCGGTGGCCATTTTGCCTACCTTCTTGCTGCTTGTGGGGATAAAAGTCCATCAGACGCTGAGCCTTGTGGAGCTCCTTCCTTTTCCTGGACATGCTGCTGGGGTAGGCTGGGAGAATACCACCTTGAGGGGGTGATTTTTTGGGGTCCCGATGGGATGCTGTGTGCCGCTGTCCCCAAAGTCCGCAGGAGCTCCTCACTTACGCTTACACCCGGCTTGTGCACAAGCCACGCCCCCATTGCATTTTTTTTACCAAAAATATGTAGAAGAATACATAGCCTAAATTGAGGAAAAAAAACATTTTTATATTTTTTGGGGGATATTTATTATAGCAAAAAGTAAAAAATATTGCTTTTTTTTCAAAATTGTTTCTCTCTTTTTGTTTATAGCACAAAAAATAAAAACTGCAGAGGTGATCAAATACCACCAAAAGAAAGCTCTATTTGTGGGGAAAAAAGGACGTCAGTTTTGTTTGGGAGCCACGTCACACGACTGCGCAATTGTCAGTTAAAGCGACGCAGTGCCGAATCGCAAAAAGTGCTCTGGTCTTTGGCCAGCTAAATGGTCAGGGGCTTAAGTGATTAAAGCTTACCAATGTTTAAATGGGCTTTTTACCCATATTTCCATCTGGTGAAAAAAATAATTCACAGCTCCCTGGATCCACACAAGTAATGTGGATGCTATGATCTCCCCTACCACACTATTGTATTCTAACAATAGAGACTTCCATCAACAGAATACACAGATTAGCGCTGCAGTAGCTGATTAAAACTCAACATTTCTATCAAATACTTACTGTAATTTTCCTTTCCTGATGGACTCCATGGCAGCCTACCTGTGGGTTAATCCCACCCACCCCCTCATACCTCATAGGACCCCTCTCCCATAAATCTTTGTTTTTCAAAAGTGTGTTTGTCTTATTTAACCATTTTTACACTTTCTTTGTGAAATGGTAGGGGTACTTTTGTACCCCCTTACCATTTCAAACAGGGGGGGGGGCGGGATCTGGGGGTCCCCTTGTTAAAGGGGGCTTCCAGATTCTGATAAGCCCCCCACCCGCAGACCCTCACAACCACCGGCCAGGGTTGTGAGGATGAGGCCCTTGTCCTCAACAACATGGGGACAAGGTGCTTTGAGGGGTCCCAGACCCCCAAAGCATCCTCCCAATGTTGAGGGTATGTGGCCTGGAACGGTTCAGGAGGGAGGTGGGGCCGCTCTCTCATCCCCTCCCTTTTCCTGCGGCCTGCCAGGTTGCGTGCTCGGATAAAGGGTCTGATATGGATTTTTAGGGGGACCCCCACGTCAATTTTTCTTTTAATTTGATGCGGGTTCCCCTTAATATCCATATCAGACCTGAAGGGTCTGGTATGGATATTTAGGGGGACCCCCACATCAATTTTATTTTTAAATTTGACACGGGGTTCCCCTTAATATCCATGTCAGACCTGAAGGGCCTGGTAATTGAATTTAGGGGAACCCCCACGCTTTTTTTTTTTTTTTTATCAATGAATGAATGAATTGTAGGCTAATACAGAGAACACTCATTGAGTGTTCTCTGTATTACGGGGAGCCGACAATATAGCCGCAAGGGATTTTAAAAGACTTTTTTTCCTGCACAAATGACACTTTGTGCAGGGACAGTTCTAAGCACCAGAAACATGCGCCCCTTCACAGGCATACTATAGATAACCCCCATCTACGAAATTTAAAGGAATATTACACTTTTATTGTTTCACTTGAATCATTATTAAAATCACTGCTCCTGAAAAAACATCCGTTTTTAAAACTTTTTTTTGCATTGATCCATGTCCCCTGGGGCAGGGCCCGGGTCCCCAAACACTTTTTAGGACAGTAACCTGCATATTACCCTTTAAAATTAGCACTTTAGATTTCTCCCATAGACTTGTATAGGGTGTTCCGGCTTTTCGAATTTGCTGCGAACAGCCCAAATTGTTCACTGTTCGCTGAACAGACGAACAGGCAATGTTCGAGTCGAACATGAGTTCGACTCGAACTCGACACTCATCCCTACTGGTGTGCACTGGTGCACGTGCATTCCTGTGCGTGCTGGTGCGTGCGCTCCCGTGGGCACTGGTGTCCGGGCGCATGCACGTGCGGCCTTTGGCACCAATTGGTCTATTTGGGCTGTCAGTGCACTCTGCTCGGTGCTGTCTAATCTTCAGCTCCCTATGTCCTTGCTCCCGTTACCTTTGTTTGTATTCCTGACCTCCTGATGAGCCAGCTTGCTACTTGGATATCCCTGTCTTCTGCCTGCACCTGATCTTGGCCTGTATTGACTCTGCAACTGCCTGCTCCTCTGTGCCTCACTGCCCATCTGTTGCTGAACCCTGCTTGTGTCCCGACCTGCCTGCTCTGCTCCTGCTCAGTACTTGTTGCCTGTGTTCCAGCTTACCAACCTGCTGCCTGGAGATACCTACCCTCCTGCATCCGGATCCTTGCCGCCAGGCTCTCATACCATTCCATACTCCGTACTCTTGGTTATTCTATCAGGGGCCGTTAGTCAGACATGTAAGGGAGGCACCCCTCTACCCTATTGAATTCACTGGTCAGGTACGTAGAAGTCTGATATGCCCCTTGTGATAAGACATCTAGTCTGGAAGGTAGAGGAACTGGCTCCCGAATACCTTAGATAGCTGAATAAGCTCGAATAAGTTGACCCAGACAATACAGGAAGAGGAGACAGCAATCATACCTGCAGCATAAGGGTTGGACACAGGAGAGCAGTGACACATCCATAGCAGAGCAGGATAGGAGAAGGCTACGTAGTCTTCCGCTTATGATTTGTTTTGAACAAAAGCCAAACTAATTTATAACATTTTTGTCGTGCGTGAACTCAATGTCCAATTTTCGTTTTAGTCTACACATCCAGTTTTTGAGATAAAGGTTTTATTTAAATATAATAAGTACCCCTGTCAGTGTTAAATGGTTTGCCTCAACCAGTGGTGGTTGGTGCTCAATATTTTACGGGAGGGGGGCGGCAAACAAACCTGCCCCCCTCATTTGTACCAGCCACCACACCTCGAAAAGCGGAGGTGGTGCAGGCTCCTGGAAGCTGCCCCTGGCCTCCTCACTCGCACTAGCACATGATGCCTCCACCCCCTTCCAGACAGGTCAGACGCCATCCATGTCTGCGCCCTAGTGCTTTAAAAAAAAAACACATTAAAATACATGCATCCGGCGCCCTGCATGTAGATTAGGTGCCGGGTGCATGGATTGGGGGGCAGTGCCCTTGAACCCCATATAAAGTGACCGCCACTGTTCTCAAATCTCTGTCACTTTTACTGCACATTTTTGTCTATATATGTTTCTGCTTATTATCTCTGGTGATTTGTAGCTAGCTATAGAGCTTCTGCTGTGGTTGGTACAATGCTTATCTGTGCAGCTACACATTGCGAGTTTGCCATGATCATCAGCAAGTACATTGCATAACATGAGTAGCTACTGAAGCTGATAATAGCTCCCTCCTAACACTGCAGAAAGTTAGTGACTCAGTCAAGCTACAAATCACTTAAAAATTCAGCAACATAAAGCTTTTATTGACTGCAATTTATTTTTTCTTACAACTCAAAAAGTGGGCTGCACACCAATCACATCTTGAAAATCCAATAGGTTTTTTGAACAAGCAAGTAACTTCCAGCACACCACCACCATGTTTCACATTGGGGATGGTGTGTCCAAGGTGATGTGCAGTGTTAGTTTTATGCTACACACAGCATTTTGCTTTAAGGCCAAAAAGTTCAATTTTGGTCTCATATGACTAGAGCACCTTCTTCCCCATGTTTGCTGTGTCTCCCACATGGCTTCTCGCAAACTGCAAACAGGACTTCTTATGGCTTTCTTTCAACAATGGCTTTCTACTTACCACTGTTTCATAAAGGTCAGAATTGTGGAGTGCACAACCAATAGCTGTCCTGTGGACAGATTCTCCTAACTGAGCTGTAGATCTCTGCATGTCCTTCAGAGTTACCATGCTTCTCTCATTAATGCTCTCCTTGCCCAGTCTGTCAGTTTAGATGGACGGCCATGTCTTGGTAGGTTTGCAGTTGTGCCATACTCTTTCCATTTTCAGATGATGGATTGAACAGTGCTCCGTGAGATGTTCAAAGCTTGGGGTATTTTTTTTATAACCTAACCCTGCTTTAAACTTCCCCACAACTTTATCCCTAACCTATCTGTTGTGTTCCTTGGCCTTCATGATGCTGTTTATTCACTACGGTTCTCTAGCAAACCTCTGAGGGATTCACAGAACAGCTGTATTTGAAATTAAATTACACACAGGTGGACTCTATTTACTAATTAGGTGACTGCTGAAGGCAATTGGTTCAGCAAGAATTTAGTTAGGGGTATCAGAGTAAAGGGGGCTGAATGCAAATGCACGCCACACTTTTTAGATATTTATTTGTAAAAAGATTTGAAAAACATTTATCATTTTCCTTCCACTTCACAATTATGTGCCACTTTGTGTAGGTCTATCACATAAAATCCATGACAAAATGTGGAAAATTTCAAGAGGTATGAATACTTTTTCAGGGCACTGTAGATAAAACCCATTTATTACCACTGTCACCCTTGATAGGGCACTGGACTGCAGTGATCTACATTCAAGAACTATATTCACCAATCTTTAGTGGAATAATTTATTTTATTTTTAACCACTTCAATACAGGGCACTTAAACACCTTCCTGCCCAGACCAATTTTGAGCTTTCAGCGCTGTCGCACTTTGAATGACAATTGCGCGGTCATGCTACACTGTACCCAAATGAAATTTTTATCATTTTTTTCCCACAAATAGAGCTTTCTTTTGGTGGTATTTGATGGTTTTTATTTTTTGCGCTACAAATAAAAAAACACCGAAAATTTTGAAAAAAAAAATGTTTTTTTTTGTTTCAGTTTCAAAACTTTGTAAATAAGTACGTTTTCTCCTTCACTGATGGGCACTGATGGGGCTACACTGATGGGCACTGATAAGGCGGCACTGATGGGCACCAATGTGGCACCAATGAAGTGGCACTGATAGGCGGCACGGATGGGCGACACGGATGGGCGACACGGATGGGCGACACGGACGGACACTGATAGGTGGCACAAATTGGCACTGATAGCTGGCACGGATGGGTGGCACGGATGGGCGGCACAGATGGGCATGGATAGGCAGCACAGATGGGCATGGATAGGCATGGATAGGCGGCACAGGTGGGCACTGATAGGCGGCACAGGTGGGCACTGATAGGCGGCACAGGTGGGCACTGAGGCGGCACAGGTGGGCACTGATAGGCGGCACAGGTGGGCACTCATAGATGGCACAGATGGGCACTCATAGGCGGCACAGGTGGGCACTGAAAGGCGGCATTGGTGTTATACTATAGTAATGGATGCCAATCAGTGCCAAACAATAATGCATGCCAATCAGTGATGCCCATTGTGGGCACTGATTGGCATCCATTATGGGCACTGATTGGCACCCATTGTGCTGACTGGCATCCCTGGTGGTCTAGGGAGGATTACCTTTTCCCTGGTGGTCTGGTGGCGTCCCTGGTGGTCCAGTGTGGGCATCCTCGGGGGGGCTGTGCTGATATTCAATCAGCACAGACCCCCCTGTCAGAGGAGCAGCCGATCGGCTCTCCTCTACTCGCGTCTGACAGACGCGAGTGAGGGAAAGCCGATCACCGGCTCTTCCCATTTACACTGTGATCAGCCGTGATTGGACACGGCTGATCACGTGGTAAAGAGTCTCCGTCGGAGACTCTTTACCGAGATCGTAGTTGCCGGGTGTCAGACTGACACCCCGCAACAACGATCGCCGCGATGCGCGCCCCCGGGGGCGCGCAGCAGCTCATAATCCTGATCACGTCATATGACGTCCGGTCAGGATTATGAAACCACTTTGCCGCCGTCAATTGCCTATAGGGCGGGCGGCAAGTGGTTAATATTAAAGGGGCCTTCCATATTCCAATAGGCCCCCCCCCCACCCCAGACCCACACAACCAGCAGCCAGGGTTGTGGGGTAGAGGCCTGGGTCCTCAAACACGGGAAAAAGGTGCTTTGCTGAGGGGTACCCCCCCATGCTGAGAGCACAGTGGCCTATTATGGTTCAGAAATTGAGGCCATACACTCAAGCTTCCTTTTCCTGGCCAACCAAGGCTGCATGCTCACATGAAAGCCTCGTACACATGATCAGATTGTTGGCCAACAAAGCGTCAGACTTTTGTCCAAAGAGTGTGTGAACTTGTCTTGCATACAAATGTTACACAATTGTCGGCCAACAAACAAAAACGTAGTAACGTACTAGGTGGAATTTCAGTTCTTGAGCACCACCCTTTGGGCACCTTCTGCTAATGTCGTGTTTGATGAGCATTGATTCCGAGCATGTGTGTTTGCACTTTGGACTTTTGTGTGACGGATTTGTGTACACACAATGTGAAAATCTGACAACAGACGGTTGTCCGTCAAAAATCGACTAGCCTGCCATCCAACATTTGGCGGAAAGTTGGACAACAATTGTCTGAAGGAGCATACTAATGGTCGGATTTTAGGCAATCAGTCTGTCATCACAAAATTCATTGCCGAAAATCCGATCGTGTGTACGAGGGTTAAGGGTCTGGTATGAATTTCCTGGAAATTGGTTAAATATAGTTAAATAGCTAAATATAGTTAAGACTGCTGCACTTTTACTACTCCTTGAATAAGATACAGTGTACAAAAATAAAATATAAATATAAAAGATACACGCTGTCTCATGTGAATCAATAAAGTGAAGTATTGTGAACAAACACAAAAATTACCACCATGTGATTAAACAAAAATAATAACATAATATGAAACCAAATTCGTCCGAAAATTATTCATCAAAAAAATAATATTCATCGAAAAATAAAAGTTCATCAAAAAAAGTGCATTCACAATGTTTCCAAGATAACAGGCGTATGTGGTAAACAATAAGTTCACTTAAAGAATCCAGGTCTGTGCTGTGGCCACCATGAAGCAGGATCCTCCATGGGCAGAGATGCAGATAGTCGGAAAGACGCCATCTAATAAACGGTACTACACTATTGGCGGTTTTGACGCCTCTCTCTACCCATCCCCTACTTTCCAATTCTTGCTGGCTGCAATTGCTTTTTATGTACAGGTCTTTCTTTGAAATGGTGACATCAACTGAAAATGCATGGACAATATGCATCAACACAGAGGATTATAGTTTCCTTTTGGAGAGCATGTTAAACAAAAAAATAAAGGTGTTAAAAAAAGTAAATATGCATGAATGTACAGTTGGGGCTTCCCTTCAAGATCCATGCAGATGCCCACCTGTCACTGACTTGAATGGGCTACCTGTGCATCCCACACGGGTGAAGCCTGCCCAATGTTACTAGTTTTGGATAGAGTGGGTTAGGATTTAAACTCCTCTTGAGTTTGGATTGTGATCCATGGCGCTGTAAGAGAGATTAGTCGACAATTCATATCCTACTGATAACAGTTTCACCACACAGGAAGTGAGGAAAAAAATCTGAAAAAGGGACAGTTAGACAAAAAAATATCTTATGGGTTCTAGTCTTTCCGTACTACATTTAAGAAAAACTGTTTAGTTCTCCCAGAAGAGACTGCCAAGCACAAACACAGTTCCATTCAAACCGAAAATAATAGCTTAGTCTAGGGGATTCCTTTTTAGAAATTTTTGCTGAAGAACTTGATGTCAGGTCACCTGAGTCCTGAGGGGTCAGGAGTGCACTGCAAGGTAGTGGACCTATGGCTGACTGCTGTGGATGGAGTGCTAAGATATACAGGAGAGCAGGCACTATGTAGTGCTTACACGGATGACACTGGAAGCTAGAGCATGAGATTTCCCAGGGCATGGAGTCTAAGAGCCAGTGGATGTTCACCAGAAGCCCCTAGTGGTGGGAATGGATTTAGCTGCAGTCTGGCTCCAGGTCGCAACCTATAAAGCCTCCCAGCTCATGCTCACAGTAGACTACAGGGAGGTAGAGTGGATGCAGACAGCAACAAACAAGGATAGTCAGGAGATTGGGGCAACAAGCAGGTAAACATAGTCAGGAGATAGCCAAAGGTCAGGGCAACAAGAAGCAGGTAAGGATAGTCAAGAACAAGCCAAGATCGGTAACTGGAATGAGATGTAGAAGACACAGCAAATCGCACACGAAAGCTAAACACACAATATTGAACAGCAGAGCTGGCTTGCAGTGCACGGGTTAATATAGAGTTCCCTGATAGGGGCTGGAGTGGAGCCATGCTTTGAGGAGAGATTACTTAAGCAGCCAGGTGAGAGTGGCTGGCCACTTAAACTGAACACATGGAGAGGTAAGCTGACAGACAAACATTACTGTATAACCAAGACACTTGAACGGGAGAGGAGATTGGGGCCACAGGATAGTCGAAAACAATAACAGCAATCAATGGGAAGACAAACTTCTTAGCAAAAAATCTTTATAGGAGCAGGCACACATTGAAGTCCCAAATCAGGTCTTACTCGTAATATCCCAGAAGCTGTATGCCACCCAGCTTCCACTGTGAGGGAGATTAAAGATTTTTCTCCAGACTGGGACTTTAGGACAGTGCCCTCCAGCAAAATCCTTTAGCAATTTACTCCAGGCCCTCAGCTCAGCTGAGCTGAGGCGCAGATTGAAATTTCTTGGCTCAGAGGCTATCTCCCAGGGGCAGCAGCCCTCGGAGAACTGGAACCCTCCCTGGAGAAGAAAAAACGCTCTGGAAAGGCCTTCCAAACATTTATCCCCTCCACAACCACTTTCTAAATGCCTCCTTCCAGGGTTTGACTGGGGAATTCTAAATATTCATACTGGTTATTTGACTCCCCCTGCCCTACATTCTTCCATAAGCAGGTGGGAGAAATCAAACACCCAGATTAGAAAGCCCCCATCAGACAAAAGCAATATATCACTACTTCACTGACAGCAGTAAAGCCAAAAAACTAAATTTAACCTAGCAACCTAACTAGAGGAGGGCACTATACAAGAAGGGTAAATCATTCTAACAAAGCCCTAAAGAGCAGCAGCAACCTGTCCGGTGTCTATCCCTTAACCAATCTATTTAACAAAAATAGTTTTTGACTTGGGACATACATCACCTATTCATATCTCTTTCTGACCTCTGAAATCTCCTGTTCCTGGTATGAACTTGTCAGGGAACTGACCGTATGTATGCCCGTCCCCGTATAGCAGCAGTTCATCTTCGTTCTAGGCGCCATGCGCGGTGTCCCCGTCAGAGCCGTACGAGTTCCGGGATGAACGGACGCACACTAATCCGAACATGTGGACGTACACCAATCCGAACACGCAGAGGCACCCGCGCAAACTGAACGTATGTACGTATTCACGCACGGACGGCCACTTCCACCAATCCTGGCTCACTCCCCTCTATATAAACAGGATCCTGGCCTGACACCAGTGCTGGATCGTCTTCAGCTACTCCTGAGAGACCTGATCATTGTTCCTGTGACCTTGTTCCTGTGACTTTGTTCCTGATACCCATTCCTTGGATACCCCTTGTTACGATCTCCTGGACTACCACTGACCTCGGCTTGGACTTTCGACTTTGGCTTGCTTCCTGATTCTGTACCTCATTTGCTAGCACGTTACCAGACCCTTGCTCGTCCTTGACTACGCACCTGCCTCTTGTTCCTGTACCGCATTGCCCGCCAGTTGCCGACCTTGCCTGTTATAGACGCGCAGTGCTTCCTGCATACCTGCTGAACTTCCGCTGCCTACCTCCGTGACCAGTCTAAACCTCTTCCTCCGTGAGGACCCAGCGTCTCCAGGTCTTCAACTTCCCCCTGCAGGCACCTGCACCCTTTCGTTGTCTTCACGCTCCCTGTTACCACCTCCAGGGGCGTGGAGACCGTAACCGTGCGAGAGGCCACCCTCAACAGTCTGACTCCGCTGTAAGGTACGTGACAGTACGATCCAGCCAGAAAAATTGAGTCAGACAGGGGGGCCTCACCTTTGGAAGCCTTGTGCCAACAGATCTCTGCCCTTACCCAGGCAGTTCAGGGCCTGCAAGATGGTTACCATCAACTTGAGCAGAGAGTGGAGTCATTAACGCCAAACACTGCTGCTTCCCAAGGGGCTACAGCATCCCGGTCTGCCAGTCCGGCAACTTCAGCATCTATACCTGCAGTAGTGGTGCCATCCCCTGAGCCTCGAGTTCCTACTCCAGAGCGTTTTTCCGGAGATCGCAGCAAATTCAGTGCCTTTCGTAATGCATGCCAATTATACTTTCTGCTACAGCCTCGCACCTTCTCCTTGGAAAGCACAAAAGTGGGGTTCATCGTCTCCTTGCTTCAGGGGGAACCTCAGACCTGGGCCCACCGCCTATTGGAACAGGCCAGCCCTCTACTTGATACAATGGACTCTTTCCTGAACGAGATGGCTAAATTATATGACGATCCTCAGCGTGCCACAACTGCTGAGGCCAGTCTCCATGCTCTGCAACAGGGTCGCAGACCTGTAGAGGATTATGTGATGGACTTTAGGCGGTGGAGTTCTGATACTCAATGGAACGACGCCCTACGTTACCAATTCTGCATTGGACTTTCCGAGCCATTAAAAGACAAGTTGGCCTGTATCGGAGTTCCCAGTTCTTTAGAGGACCTCATACAGGTATCAATCCAAATCGACCGCCGTCTCAGGGAACGGAGATCTGAGAGAATTGGCCAGATTCGTCCCACTTGGATGTTACCTAAGGTCCCGAATCATCCTCCCATTTCCACACCTGCTCCCATCTCCAAAGCTCCAGAGCCAATGCAATTAGGATTGCTTCGTTCACTGTTGTCTTCAGAGGAAAAGCTACGCCGACACCAGAACAATCTCTGCCTTTATTGTGGGGAAGCTGGTCATTATGCAAATACATGTCCAAATAAGATTCATAAGTTCAAAAACTCATCTCTTGTACCCAATGCATTACAAGATCAATTCATATTGCTGTTCCCCTTTCCTTACAGCTTCCAGAAGGAACACTCCAGGTTCAAGTAATAATTGATTCTGGTGCCTGTAGCTGCTTCATTGACCATGCTCTCGTTCTGCAACACAACATTCCATTGACACTCAAGCAACGCCAACTCTCCATACGGTTAGCGGATGGATCCAACATCAGATCGGGTCCCATTACCCATGAGACTCAACCATTGTCCGCCAACATCCTATCCGATCACCAAGAACTACTCCGCCTGGATGTCATTTCTTCACCACTATTCCCAATCATTTTGGGAATGCCCTGGTTACAAGCTCATAATCTCCAAATAAACTGGATAACTGGTGAGGTAGTGTTTCGGTCCACTTACTGCCTCCAGAATTGTATCAAAATCTCACACCACCTGGTCCCGGTCATTGCCTGTTCAGGCCCAACATCTGAGGTCCAGAGACTGGTCCCAACCACATATCATAATTTCCTAGACGTGTTTGACAAACGAAAGGCAGACATGCTCCCTCCTCACCGGGTCTACGATTGCCCAATCGAGTTATTGCCTGGAGCCGAAATTCCGTTCGGAAGGATATTTCCCTTATCGGAACCTGAACTTCTGGTCCTCAAAGAATACATCGATGAGAACCTCAAGAAAGGATTTATCCGACATTCCTCTTCTCCAGCCGGTGCTGGAATATTCTTCGTTGAAAAGAAGGACCATTCGCTCCACCCATGTGTCGATTACAGGGATTTGAATAAAGTGACGATTAAAAATCGCTATCCCCTTCCATTGATTCCGGAATTATTCCAGAGACCTCGATCAGCAAAAATATTTACAAAGCTGGATTTACGAGGGGCCTGTAACCTAATCAGAATCCGTAAGGGGGATGAATGGAAAACGGCTTTTCGGACACGCTTTGGCCACTTTGAGCATCTGGTCATGCCATTCGGACTCTGCAACGCACCAGCTACTTTTCAACATTTTGTTAATGATATTTTCAGGGACTTTTTGGATTTGTTCGTAATTGTTTATTTGGATGACATTTTGGTATTCTCAAACTCTCTAGAAACCCATCGTGACCATGTAAAACAAGTTCTTCTGAGATTAAGGCAAAATGGGCTCTATGCTAAAGCCGAGAAGTGCGAGTTCGAACGTCAGACCATTCACTTTCTTGGTCTGGTGATATCAACAGAGGGAGTTGAAATGGATCCTCAAAAGGTTTCAGCCATTTTATCCTGGCCACCTCCAACTGACAAAAAAGGGGTACAACGCTTCATTGGATTCTCCAATTTTTACAGGAAATTTATCAAAAACTTTTCCAGTGTTATAGCACCCATCACGCAACTCACCAGCAAACAAAACCATTTTCAATGGTCTGTTGAGGCTCAAGCTGCGTTCGATAAACTGAAAGGACTATTCACATCTGCCCCAATACTCAAACACCCTGACCCTGCTCTACCTTACACTCTGAAAGTGGACGCTTCAGAGAATGCTGTAGGCGCCATTCTGTCCCAACGCCAAGGGCCTAAGTTATTAATGCACCCTGTAGTGTTCTTTTCCAAAAAACTAAGTACGTCGGAAAGGAACTACGATGTGGGGGATCGGGAACTTCTGGCAATCAAATTGGCTTTAGAAGAATGGCGGTATCTTCTGGAGGGGGCAACACATCCAATATTGATCTATACAGATCATAAAAATTTGGAATACCTCAGAACAGCCAAATGTCTCAGGCCCCGGCAAGCAAGATGGGCTTTTTTCTTCTCCCGCTTTAATTTTCATATAACCTACAGACCAGGATCCAAGAACAGTAAACCTGACGCATTATCCCGTATGTTCTCTGAAACTGAAGCCTCATCCCCTCCAGACACTATTTTGCAAGCTGGGAACTTTTTACTAACACAAACCAGTTTTCTATCACAGGTTCGGCAGTCATCTCGAGGAGCATCAGTCCCTCCAGATACTAACCTCCAAGAAAAAGATGGTCTCCTCTGGTGAGGGAGTAAACTATTCATCCCTCAAAACCTTCGCACCTCCGTTCTACAGGCTTGTCATGACTATCCCCTGGCAGGTCACTTTGGGGGTCACAAGACTATAAATTTAGTTCAAAGACATTTCTGGTGGCCAAACCTTGCAAAGGACTGCAGAAACTATGTTAGCTCTTGTTCAACCTGTCTCCGGAATAAAAATAGCAAAAATAAAGCCTGGGGATTGTTGAGACCATTACCTATCCCTGAAAGACCATGGGATAAGATCGCAATGGACTTTATTGTTGAGCTTCCTCCCTCTGAAGGATTCTCCTCTATCTTAGTGGTGGTGGATCGCTTTTCCAAAATGGCACACTTCATTCCCATGAAGGGAACTCCATCTGCAACTGAGACAGCCAGAATATTCATTAGAGAAATTGTTAGACTCCATGGAATTCCCGGTGATATTGTTTCTGATCGTGGAGTCCAGTTTACGTCAAAATTTTGGAAGTCATTGTGTGAAGCTCTGGGTATCAAATTAAATTTCTCTTCAGCCTACCATCCCCAAACAAACGGGCAGACCGAATGCACTAATCAGACGTTGGAACAATATTTACGTTGTTTTACTTCTTTTTCTCAGGAGGATTGGGCCTCATTATTACCCTTGGCAGAATTTGCATTCAATAACTACTCACTCTGCCACAAACCAGTCACCATTCTATTCTAACTATGGTTTTCATCCCTCTTTCCTGCCAACATCCATACTGGATTCTCCTGTACCAGCCGTCCAGGATAGGCTGAATTTCTTTGTTACCAACAATCAGGTACTTAAAGAAACTCTTTCCAAGGCACAGGAGGACGATAAAAAATTTTTTGACAGGAAAAGAAGGGGGGAATTGGATTTAAAGGTCGGTGATCGTGTATGGCTTTCAACCGCAAACCTGAAACTGGCGTGTCCCTCTAAAAAATTGGGACCCAGATATTTGGGACCTTTTCCAATTAAAAAGAAAATTAATTCAGTGGCCTATGAACTTGAACTTCCCGGCTCATTCAAAATCCATCCTGTATTCCATACTTCTCTACTTAAGCCTGATGTACCTAATTCCTTTCCAGATCGGGAGTTAGGCCCTCCAGAAGCTACAGTGGTGTGAAAAAGTGTTTGCCCCCTTCCTCATTTCCTGTTCCTTTGCATGTTTGTCACACTTAAGAGTTTCGGAACATCAAACCAATTTAAACAATAGTCAAGGACAACACAAGTAAACACAAAATGCAATTTGTAAATGAAGGTGTTTATTATTAAAGGTGAAAAAAAATCCAAACCATCATGGCCCTGTGTGAAAAAGTGATTGCCCCCCTTGTTAAAACATACTATAACTGTGGTTGTCCACACCTGAGTTCAATTTCTCTAGCCACACCCAGGCCTGATTATTGCCACACCTGTTCACAATCAAGGCATCACTTGAGCTGCTTGACACAGTAAGGTCCACCAGAAGATCCTTAAAAGCTACACATCATGCCGAGACCCAAAGAAATTCAGGAACAATTGAAAAAGAAAGTAATTGAGATCTATCAGTCTGGAAAGGGTTATAAAGCCATTTCCAAAGCTTTGGGAATCCAGCGAACCACAGTGAGAGCCATTATCCACAAATGGCGAAGACATGGAACAGTGGTGAACCTTCCCAGGAGTGGCCAGCCGCCCAAAATTACCCCAAGAGCGCAGCGACGACTCATCCAAGAGGTCACAAAAGACCCCACAACAACGTCCAAGGAACTGCAGGCCTCACTTGCCTCAGTTAAGGTCAGTGTTCATGCCTCCACCATCAGGAAAAGACTGGGCAAAAATGGCCTGCATGGCAGAGTTCCAAGGAGAAAATCACTGCTGAGCAAAAAGAACATCAAAGCTCGTCTCAATTTCTCCACAACACATCTTGATGATCCCCAAGACTTTTGGGACAACATTCTGTGGACCGATGAGACAAAAGTGGAACTCTTTGGAAGGTGTGTGTCCAAGTATATCTGGCGTAGAAGGAACACTGCATTTCATAAAAAGAACATTATACCAACAGTAAAATATGGTGGTGGTAGTGTGATGGTCTGGGGCTGTTTTGCTGCTTCAGGACCTGGAAGACTTGCCGTGATAAAAGGAACTATGAATTCTGCTGTCTACCAAGAGATCCTGAAGGAGAATGTCCGACCATCTGTTCGTGTACTCAAGCTGAAACAAACTTGGGTTCTGCAGCAGGACAATGATCCTAAACACACCAGCAAGTCCACCACCGAATGGCTGAAGAAAAACAAAATGAAGACTTTGGAGTGGCCTAGCCAAAGTCCTGACCTGAATCCTATTGAGATGTTGTGGTATGACCTTAAAAAGGCCGTTCATGCTCGAAAACCCTCTAATGTAACTGAATTAGGACAATTCTGCAAAGATGAGTGGGCCAAAATTCCTCCAGGACGCTGTAAAAGCCTCATTGCACGTTATCGCAAACGCTTGGTTGCAGTTGTTGCTGCTAAGGGTGGCCCAACCAGTTATTAGGTTTAGGGGCAATCACTTTTTCACAAAGGGCCATGATGGTTTGGATTTTTTTTCACCTTTAATAATAAACACCTTCATTTACAAATTGCATTTTGTGTTTACTTGTGTTGTCCTTGACTATTGTTTAAATTGGTTTGATGTTCCGAAACACTTAAGTGTGACAAACATGCAAAGGAACAGGAAATGAGGAAGGGGGCAAACACTTTTTCACACCACTGTATATTGATAGATGGGGAGGAGGAGTTCGAGATCGAAGCCATTTTGGACTACAGGAAATGTCAAGGACAAAACCAATACTTGATTAAGTGGAAAGGCTTTGGTCCTGAAGAAAATTCCTGGGAACCCGAAGCAAATCTTCACGCCCAGAGGCTTATACGGGCTTTTCATCACTCTCAAAGGTCGGTTCAAAGGGGCACCCGGAGGCTGCCCTTAAGGGGGGGGCACTGTCGGGGAACTGACCGTATGTATGCCCGTCCCCGTATAGCAGCAGTTCATCTTCGTTCTAGGCGCCATGCGCGGTGTCCCCGTCAGAGCCGTACGAGCGGGACGAACGGACGCACACTAATCCGAACATGTGGACGTACACCAATCCGAACACGCAGAGGCACCCGCGCAAACTGAACGTATGTACGTATTCACGCACGGACGGCCACTTCCACCAATCCTGGCTCACTCCCCTCTATATAAACAGGATCCTGGCCTGACACCAGTGCTGGATCGTCTTCAGCTACTCCTGAGAGACCTGATCGTTGTTCCTGTGACCTTGTTCCTGTGACCTTGTTCCTGTGACCTTGTTCCTGATACCCATTCCTTGGATACCCCTTGTTACGATCTCCTGGACTACCACTGACCTCGGCTTGGACTTTCGACTTTGGCTTACTTCCTGATTCTGTACCTCATTTGCTAGCACGTTACCAGACCCTTGCTCGTCCTTGACTACGCACCTGCCTCTTGTTCCTGTACCGCATTGCCCGCCAGTTGCCGACCTTGCCTGTTATAGATGCGCAGTGCTTCCTGCATACCTGCTGAACTTCAGCTGCCTACCTCCGTGACCAGTCTAAACCTCTTCCTCCGTGAGGACCCAGCGTCTCCAGGTCTTCAACTTCCCCCTGCAGGCACCTGCACCCTTTCGTTGTCTTCACGCTCCCTGTTACCACCTCCAGGGTCGTGGAGACCGTAACCGTGCGAGAGGCCACCCTCAACAGTCTGACTCCACTGTAAGGTAGGGGAAAGTACGATCCAGCCAGAAAAATTTAGTCAGACAGGGGGGCCTCACCTTTGGAAGCCTTGTGCCAACAGATCTCTGCCCTTACCCAGGCAGTTCAGGGCCTGCAAGATGGTTACCATCAACTTGAGCAGAGAATGGGGTCATTAACGCCAAACACTGCTGCTTCCCAAGGGGCTACAGCATCCCGGTCTGCCAGTCCGGCAACTTCAGCATCTATACCTGCAGTAGTGGTGCCATCCCCTGAGCTTCGAGTTCCTACTCCAGAGCGTTTTTCCGGAGATCGCAGCAAATTCAGTGCCTTTCGTAATGCATGCCAATTATACTTTCTGCTACAGCCTCGCACCTTCTCCTTGGAAAGCACAAAAGTGGGGTTCATCGTCTCCTTGCTTCAGGGGGAACCTCAGACCTGGGTCCACCGCCTATTGAAACAGGCCAGCCCTCTACTTGATACAATGGACTATTTCCTGAACGAGATGGCTAAATTATATGACGATCCTCAGCGTGCCACAACTGCTGAGGCCAGTCTCCATGCTCTGCAACAGGGTCGCAGACCTGTAGAGGATTATGTGACTGACTTTAGGCAGTGGAGTTCTGATACTCAATGGAACGACGCCCCCCCCTACGTTACCAATTCCGCATTGGACTTTCCGACCCATTAAAAGACGAGTTGGCCCGTATCGGAGTTCCCAGTTCTTTAGAGGACCTCATACAGGTATCAATCCAAATCGACCGCCGTCTCAGGGAACGGAGATCTGAGAGAATTGGCCAGATTCGTCCCACTTGGATGTTACCTAAGGTCCCGAATCATCCTCCCATTTCCACACCTGCTCCCATCTCCGAAGCTCCAGAGTCAATGCAATTAGGATTGCTTCGTTCACCGTTGTCTTCAGAGGAAAAGCTACGCCGACGCCAGAACAATCTCTGCCTTTATTGTGGGGAAGCTGGTCATTATGCAAATACATGTCCAAATAAGATTCATAAGTTCAAAAACTCATCTCTTGTACCCAATGCATTACCTCTGACAAGATCAATTCATATTGCTGTTCCCCTTTCCTTACAGCTTCCAGAAGGAACACTCCAGGTTCAAGTAATAATTGATTCTGGTGCCTGTAGCTGCTTCATTGACCATGCTCTCGTTCTGCAACACAACATTCCATTGACACTCAAGCAACGCCAACTCTCCATACGGTTAGCGGATGGATCCAACATCAGATCGGGTCCCATTACCCATGAGACTCAACCATTGTCCGCCAACATCCTATCCGATCACCAAGAACTACTGGATGTCATTTCTTCACCACTATTCCCAATCATTTTGGGAATGCCCTGGTTACAAGCTCATAATCCCCAAATAAACTGGATAACTGGTGAGGTAGTGTTTCGGTCCACTTACTGCCTCCAGAATTGTATCAAAATCTCACACCACCTGGTCCCGGTCATTGCCTGTTCAGGCCCTACATCTGAGGTCCAGAGACTGGTCCCAACCACATATCATAATTTCCTAGACGTGTTTGACAAACGAAAGGTGGACACGCTCCCTCCTCACCGGGTCTACGATTGCCCAATCGAGTTATTGCCTGGAGCCGAAATTCAGTTCGGAAGGATATTTCCCTTATCGGAACCTGAACTTCTGGTCCTCAAAGAATACATCGATGAGAACCTCAAGAAAGGGTTTATCCGACATTCCTCTTCTCCAGCCGGTGCTGGAATATTCTTTGTTGAAAAGAAGAACCATTCGCTCTGCCCATGTGTCGATTACAGGGATTTGAATAAAGTGACAATTAAAAATCGCTATCCCCTTCCATTGATTCCGGAATTATTCCAGAGACCTCGATCAGCAAAAATATTTACAAAGCTGGATTTACGAGGGGCCTATAACCTAATCAGAATCCGTAAGGGGGATGAATGGAAAACGGCTTTTCGGACACGCTTTGGCCACTTTGAGTATCTGGTCATGCCATTCGGACTCTGCAACGCACCAGCTACTTTTCAACATTTTGTTAATGATATTTTCAGGGACTTTTTGGATTTGTTCGTAATTGTTTATTTGGATGACATTTTGGTATTCTCAAACTCTCTAGAAACCCATTGTGACCATGTAAAACAAGTTCTTCTGAGATTAAGGCAAAATGGGCTCTATGCTAAAGCCGAGAAGTGCGAGTTCGAACGTCAGACCATTCACTTTCTTGGTCTGGTGATATCAACAGAGGGAGTAGAAATGGATCCTCAAAAGGTTTCAGCCATTTTATCCTGGCCACCTCCAACTGACAAAAAAGGGGTACAACGCTTCATTGGATTCTCCAATTTTTACAGGAAATTTATCAAAAACTTTTCCAGTGTTATAGCACCCATCACGTAACTCACCAGCAAACAAAACCGTTTTCAATGGTCTGTTGAGGCTCAAGCTGCGTTCGATAAACTGAAAGGACTATTCACATCTGCCCCAATACTCAAACACCCTGACCCTGCTCTACCTTACACTCTGAAAGTGGACGCTTCAGAGAATGCTGTAGGCACCATTCTGTCCCAACGCCAAGGGCCTAAGTTAATAATGCACCCTGTAGCGTTCTTTTCCAAAAAACTAAGTACGTCGGAAAGGAACTACGATGTGGGGGATCGGGAACTTCTGGCAATCAAATTGGCTTTAGAAGAATGGCGGTATCTTCTGGAGGGGGCAACACATCCAATATTGATCTATACAGATCATAAAAATTTGGAATACCTCAGAACAGCCAAACGTCTCAGGCCCCGGCAAGCAAGATTGTCTCTTTTCTTCTCCCACTTTAATTTTCATATAACCTACAGACCAGGATCCAAGAACAGTAAACCTGACGCATTATCCCGTATGTTCTCTGAAACTGAAGCCTCATCCCCTCCAGACACTATTTTGCAAGCTGGGAACTTTTTACTAACACAAACCCGTTTTCTATCACAGGTTCGGCAGTCATCTCGAGGAGCATCAGTCCCTCCAGATACTAACCTCCAAGAAAAAGATGGTCTCCTCTGGCGAGGGAGTAAACTATTCATCCCTCAAAACCTTCGCACCTCCGTTCTACAGGCTTATCATGACTATCCCCTGGCAGGTCACTTTGGGGGTCACAAGACTATAAATTTAGTTCAAAGACATTTCTGGTGGCCAAACCTTGCAAAGGACTGCAGAAACTATGTTAGCTCTTGTTCAACCTGTCTCCGGAATAAAAATAGCAAAAATAAAGCCTGGGGATTGTTGAGACCATTACCTATCCCTGAAAGACCATGGGATAAGATCGCAATGGACTTTATTGTTGAGCTTCCTCCCTCTGAAGGATTCTCCTCTATCTTCGTGGTGGTGGATCGCTTTTCCAAAATGGCACACTTCATTCCCATGAAGGGAACTCCATCTGCAACTGAGACAGCCAGAATATTCATTAGAGAAATTGTTAGACTCCATGTGATATTGTCTCTGATCGTGGAGTCCAGTTTACGTCAAAATTTTGGAAGTCATTGTGTGAAGCTCTGGGTATCAAATTAAATTTCTCTTCAGCCTACCATCCCCAAACAAACGGGCAGACCGAACGCACTAATCAGACGTTGGAACAATATTTACGTTGTTTTACTTCTTTTTCTCAGGAGGATTGGGCCTCATTATTACCCTTGGCAGAATTTGCATTCAATAACTCTACTCACTCTGCCACAAACCAGTCACCATTCTATTCTAACTATGGTTTTCATCTTTCTTTCCTGCCAACATCCATACTGGATTCTCCTGTACCAGCCGTCCAGGATAGGCTGAATTTCTTTGTTACCAACAATCAGGTACTTAAAGAAACCCTTTCCAAGGCACAGGAGGACGATAAAAAAAATTTTGACAGGAAAAGAAGGGGGGAATTGGATTTAAAGGTCGGTGATCGTGTATGGCTTTCAACCGCAAACCTGAAACTGGCGTGTCCCTCTAAAAAATTGGGACCCAGATATTTGGGAACTCACCGTATGTATGCCCATCCCCGTATAGCAGCAGTTCATCTTCGTTCTAGGTGCCATGCACGGTGTCCCCGTCAGAGGCGTACGAGTTCCGGGACGAACGCTAATCCGAACATGTGGACGTACACCAATCCGAACACGCGGAGGCACCCGCGCAAACTGAACGTATGTACGTATTCACGCACGGACGGCCACTTCCACCAATCCTGGCTCACTCCCCTCTATATAAACAGGATCCTGGCCTGACACCAGTGCTGGATCGTCTTCAGCTACTCCTGAGAGACCTGATCGTTGTTCCTGTGACCTTGTTCCTGTGACCTTGTTCCTGATACCCATTCCTTGGATACCCCTTGTTACGATCTCCTGGACTACCACTGACCTCGGCTTGGACTTTCGACTTTGGCTTGCTTCCTGATTCTGTACCTCATTTGCTAGCATGTTACCAGACCCTTGCTCGTCCTTGACTATGCACCTGCCTCTTGTTCCTGTACTGCATTGCCCGCCAGTTGCCGACCTTGCCTGTTATAGACACGCAGTGCTTCCTGCATACCTGCTGAACGTCCGCTGCCTACCTCCGTGACCAGTCTACACCTCTTCCTCCATGAGGACCCAGCGTCTCCAGGTCTTCAACTTCCACCTGCAGGCACCTGCACCCTTTCGTTGTCTTCACGCTCCCTGTTACCACCTCCAGGGGCGTGTAGACCGGAACCGTGCGAGAGGCCACCCTCAACAGTCTGATTCCGCTGTAAGGTACATGACAGAACTGCAGTGTGTTTTACCAGATTTTTTAGCCTAGAAAAAGTGGTCAGAGAACATATTTCCCAGGAACCAAAACAATCTCAAATAAAACTTATTTTATTAGCTCCAAAAATACATGCGTACATACTAAAAAACAAGCACATATTATATGGCTTAAAAAGTCTACACATGCATAAAATAGGATTTTTATAACAGCTTACCTGTAAAATCCTTTTCTTGGGGTACATCATAGGACACAGAGCCTTAAGTATTTACTTAGTGGGTTATAGGCCTACCTTCAGGTGTTGACATTGGCACACCCAATACAGGAAGTTGACTCCCCTATATAACCCCTCCTCCTTTCAGGAGTACCTCAATTTTTGTAGCCAAGCAATATAAGCAATATACTTAAACCCCATAAAAGAAGAGGGGCGGGACCTCTGTTTCCTATGATGTACTCCAAGAAAAGGATTTTACAGGTAAGCTGTTATATCCTATTTTTTTTATCGTACATCATAGGACACAGAGCCTTAAGTATTTACTTAGTGGCATGTCCCATAGCAATGCTACTTGAGGGGAGGGAGACACAACCCATAGGGCACCCCCAGTCCTTGAGGACTTATACTGCTGCCTGCAGCACACTGCACCCTAATGCGATATCCTCATTCCTTCTTACGTCCACTTGGTAAAATTTTGTAAATGTATGGACCAAAGACCAAGTTGCGGCCTTGTAGATCTGAGCAATGGAAGCCTGGTGACGCACTGCCCAAGAAGCACTAACCGATCTGGTACAGTGCGCCTTAACTTGAATAGGGGGAATCTTACCCCTTAAATTTTAAGTTTGAATTATAGCTTGCCGAATCCACTTAGCAACAGTGGATTTCGACGCTGCCTGTCCTTTTTTAGGACCCTGTGGTAGCATAAATAAGAGATCAGTCTTATGAATTTGAGCAGTTTTCTTTAAATAGATTTTCACTGCTCTCACTACATCAAGACAATTGTAGTGACTTTTCTTCCCTGGAACATGATTTTGGGAAAACGATGGCAAGACAATATCTTCATTCAGATGAAAGCCTGAAACCACTTTTGGCAAAAAGCCTGGACGAGGGCGTAACACCACTCTGTCCTCATGAATAATCAAATATGGCTCTTTACAAGAAAGAGCAGCCAATTCTGAAACCCTCCTGGCTGAGGATATAGCAACCAAAAATATCAGCTTCCTAGTCAGAAGGATTAAGGGAACATGCTGTAATGGTTCACATGGCAGTTTTTGTAACACTGACAAAACTAAATTCAAGTCACAAGGGGTTAAAGGTGATTTAACTGGCGGATTAATCTGCATCACCCCTTGCATAAAACCCCAGACTAAATAATGCGTAGCAAGCGGTCTTTGAAATAAAACCGATAAGTCTGAGATTTGGCCCTTAATAGGACTCTCTATGCCCAATTGTAGAAAGGCAAGGATTCTGCCTATAATATATCTCCAAGGGTGCCAACCCTTTGATCCACACCAGGAAACGTAAGCTTTCCAAACTTTATAATATACAGCTCTGGAAACTGGTTTCCTTGCTTTGCTTAAAGTTGAGACAACAGACCTAGAAAGCCCACGCTTCTTCAGAATGTGGGTTTCCAAGCCGTTAATTATAGCATTTGTAAAGTAGGATGGAATATCGGCCCCTGCAATAGCAAGTCTGGCCTAAGTTGGAGATGCCAAGAACCCTCCACTGCCATCTTTACGATCTCTGTGTACCATGACCTTCTGGGCCATGCTGGTGCTACCAGAATTATCAGCTTTCTTTCCAGCTTGATCCTGCAAAGAAGTCGAGGCAGCAACTGAATCGGGAGAAAATCGTAGATCAGTGAAAACTGATCCCACGTTGTTACCAGCGCATCTGTTCCGTATGCGAGTGGATCCCTTGTTCTGGACACAAAGTTAACTAACTACATTTTGAAACTGGACGCTAGAAGATCTATGTCCGGAGTCCCCCATCTTTGGTAAACTGCCCAAACTGCTTCAGGGTGAAGAGACCATTCCCTTGGGAATAACTGCTGGCGATGTAGATAGTCCGCCTGACAATTTTCTACTTCCGGAATGAAAACTGCCGATAGGGATGGGATATTCCTTTCTGCCCAAGTTAGGATATGGCTCACCTCTCTGAGCTGAGAGACTCTTGGTGCCCCCTTTGATTGATATAGGCCACAGCCGTGGCATTGTCGGATTGAATCCGGACTGGACAATTCTTTAACCTGGAGGTCCAGGTTTTCAGAGCCAGATACACTGCTCGAATCTCTAGGATGTTGATGGGCAGGGCTCTTTCGAATTTTGACCACTGTCCCTGGACAGTCATCTCCTCTAGAACAGCTCCCCAGTCTCAGAGGCTGGCATCTGTTGTTACTACTTTCAAGATGATTGGTCTGAAGGATTTCCCCTTCAGCAAATTCTGGCTTCGTAACCACCAACTGAGGCTTTGAGACACTCTTGGGGACAGACACATTGGCAAGTCCCAAGCTTGGATCATATTGTTCCAAGCAGAGAGGATTCTGTTTTGCAACAGTCTTGATGGAACTGGGCACAGGGGACTGCTTCGAATGAAGCTACCATCTTTCCTACCAACCTCATGCAAAGGCGGATTGAGGCATTTGCTTTTGACCTGGCCATCCATACCAGCTCTTGTATGGAGCTGATCTTTGCTGGAGGCAAGAACACCCTTTTCTGGGCTGTATATATGATCAGGCCTAAGTAATCCAGTCTTCTAAGGCCGCGTACACACGGGCGGACTGTTCGCCCAACCTTGTCCGCTGAACAGTGTTTGGGCGGACAGTCCGCTCGTGTGTGGGGCTTCAGCGGACAGTTTCAGCGGACAGTTGGACGAACAAGGTCTTACGGAAATTCCGAAAAACTGTCCGCTGAAACAAGGTTTCAGCGGACTGTTCGCTCGTGTGTAGGCTTGTTCGGCCAACTAAGTCTCGCGCATGCTCAGAAAGGATTTCCACGTCGGAAGGTTGCATTGCAGTGTATTGGACGTCGAAATTTTCGATCCGTCGTGCGTGCCGAAACGTCATCGCGCACGGTTTCAGCAAACTGTTCGTCCGTCGTGTGTGGCCATGTCCGTCCATGCTAAGTTTGAGCGGACTGTTTGCCGAAACTGTTGGACGGACAAAGTTGGGCGAACAGTCCGCGCGTGTGTACGCGGCCTTACTGGTTTTAGGGAAGACTTCTCTAGGTTGAGGATCCAACCAAGACTTTCCAGGTAACTGGTTGTAATGTGTATGCTTTGCTTTAAGCGATTCACTGACTGGTCTATAAACAATAGATCGTCTAGGTATGCCAACACTGTTATGCCCTGTCCCCTCAACCTGGCTAGAGGTGGGACCAGTATTTTTGTGAATACCCGTGGTGCTGTGGCAATATGAATGAATTTTAATGAAGTTAGAAAACTTTTTTTTTCTTCTCCCTCTTTAACCACTTTCAGACCGGACCATTTTGCTGGTAAATGACCAGAGGTCTTTTTACACTTTGGCACTGCGCTGCTTTAACTGGTAATTGCGCGGTCATGCAATGTTGTACCCAAACAAAATTTGCGTCCTTTTCTTCCCACAAATAGAGCTTTCTTTTGATGGTATTTGATTGCCTCTGCGATTTTTATTTTTTGCGATATAAACGTAAAAAGACCGCAAATTTTGAAAAAAAATGATATTTTCTACTTTTTGTTATTAGAAAAATCCAATAAACTCAATTTTAGTCATACATTTAGGCCAAAATGTATTCAGCCACATGTCTTTGGTAAAAAAAAAGTCAATAATTGTATATTTATTGGTTTGCGCAAAAGTTGTCACATCTACAAACTAAGGTACGTTTTCTGGAATTTACGCAGCTTTTAGTTTACGACTGCCTATCTCATTTCTTGAGGTGCTAAAATGACAGGGCAGTACAAAACCCCCCCAAATGACCCCATTTTGGAAAGTAGACCCCCTAAGGAAATTGATAAGAGGCATGTTGAGCCCATTGAATATTTTATTTTTTTGCCTCAAGCGATTGAATAATGACAAAAAAAAAATTTTTTTTTTTTTTTTACACAAAGTTGTCACTAAATGATATATTGCTCACACATGCTATGGGCGTATGTGAAATGACACCCCAAAATAAATTCTGCTGCTTCTCCTGAGTACGGGGATACCACATATGTGGGACTTTTTGGGAGCCTAGCCGCGTACAGGGCCCCGAAAACCAAGCACCGCCTTCAGGCTTTCTAAGGGCGTAAATTTTTGATTTCACGCCTCACTACCTATTACAGTTTTGAAGGCCATAAAATGCCAAGATGGCACAAAACCCCCACAAATGACCCCATTTTAGAAAGTAGACACCCCAAGCTATTTGCTGAGAGGCATGTTGAGTCCATGGAATATTTTATATTTTGCCACAAGTTGCGGGAAAATTACAAACTTTTTTTTTTTTTTTTTTTTTTTCACAAAGTTGTCACTAAATGATATATTGCTCATGCATGCCATGGGCATATGTGAAATGACACCCCAAAATAAATTCTGCTGCTTCTCCTGAGTACGGGGATACCACATATGTGGGACTTTTTGGGAGCCTAGCCGCGTACGGGGCCCCGAAAACCAAGCACCGCCTTCAGGCTTTCTAAGGGCGTAATTTTTTGAGTTCACTTCTCACTACCTATTACAGTTTTGAAGGCCATAAAATGCCAAGATGGCACAAAACCCCCACAAATGACCCCATTTTAGAAAGTAGACACCCCAAGCTATTTGCTGAGAGGCATGTTGAGTCCATGGAATATTTTATATTTTGCCACAAGTTGCGGGAAAATTACAAACTTTTTTTTTTTTTCACAAAGTTGTCACTAAATGATATATTGCTCACGCATGCCATGGGCATATGTGAAATGACACCCCAAAATAAATTCTGCTGCTTCTCCTGAGTACGGGGATACCACATATGTGGGACTTTTTGGGAGCCTAGCCGCGTACGGGGCCCCAAAAACCAAGCACCGCCTTCAGGCTTTCTAAGGGCGTTACAGTTTTGAAGGCCATAAAATGCCAAGATGGCACAAACCCCCCCCCCCAAATGACCCCATTTTAGAAAGTAGACACCCCTAAATTTAGGGGTACACTAGTGAGACTAGGTAATAAATGGCGGGTGCCCTGAAACTATAAAAAAATAACTAACCAACCAGCGTCACCTGTAACAGTTATATGGTGATCACTGGTGAAAGGGTTAACTAGGGGGCAATCAGGGGGCTTTATGCGGTAGTATATGGGGGTCCCTGGCGCTATAAAAAGCTGCGGCGAACCTAAATACCTACCTGCCTAACTAGCGTCACCTGTGACACTAATACAGCGATCAGAAAAACGATCGCTTATTAGGCTGGGTTCACACTGGAGCGATGCGGGAACGCCACGAATGCGCGGCGGGTTCCCGCATCGCATGCCTCCCGGCGGCAGTTCACACTGCCCTATGCGAACTGCTGGGAGTGTCAGTGAAATGTTAATGACACCCCCAGATCAGTTCGCATATCGCAGTGCGATCTGCAAACTTGGATCGCATGGTGTGAACACCCATGCGATCCGATTCTGCTGCGGACCAAAAAAAGGGTCCCGTGCGAGTTTGCGGCGGGTGCGGCGGGTGCGACACGAATTCAGCCATACTATCTGTATAGCTGAACTCGAATCGCACAGAGATCGGATGTGATTTGCACTGCAGTGCGGTGCGAATCACATCCGTTCTCATAAACCGCTGCAATGTGAACCCAGCCTTAGTGACACTGGCGACGGGGGGTGATCACGGGGTTAAACCTTTATTGGGGGGGTTAGGGGGGTACCTTAGAACTAAAGGGGGCTAACCCTAACTGCCCTAACAGTTATTAGTCACAAATGACACCTGCCGGGTGATCAGGGGGTTAAACCTTTATTAGGTAATAAATGGCGGGTGCCCTGAAACTATAAAAAAATAACTAACCAACCAGCGTCACCTGTAACAGTTATATGGTGATCACTGGTGAAAGGGTTAACTAGGGGGCAATCAGGGGGCTTTATGCGGTAGTATATGGGGGTCCCTAGCGCTATAAAAAGCTGCGGCGAACCTAAATACCTACCTGCCTAACTAGCGTCACCTGTGACACTAATACGGCGATCAGAAAAATGATCGCTTATTAGGCTGGGTTCACACTGGAGCGATGCGGAAACGCCGCGAATCCGCGGCGGGTTCCCGCATCGCATGCCTCCCGGCGGCAGTTCACACTGCCCTATGCGAACTGCTGGGAGTGTCAGTGAAATGTTACTGACACCCCCAGATCAGTTCGCATATCGCAGTGCGATCTGCAAACTCGGATCGCATGGTGTGAACACCCATGCGATCCGATTCTGCTGCGGGCCAAAAAAAGGGTCCCGTGCGAATTTGCGGCGGGTGCGGCGGGTGTGGCGGGTGCGGCGGGTGCGGCGAATGGCTGAACTCGAATCGCACAGAGATCGGATGTGATTTGCACTGCAGTGCGGTGCGAATCACATTCGTTCTCATAAACCGCTGCAATGTGAACCCAGCCTTAGTGACACTGGCGACGGGGGGTGATCACGGGGTTAAACCTTTATTGGGGGGGTTAGGGGGGTACATTAGAACTAAAGGGGGCTAACCCTAACTGCCCTAACAGTTATTACAGTCACAAATGACACCAATGCAAAAAAAAAAAAAAAAAAAAAAAAAATGACATTGGTGTCACTGTGACTGGGGGGGCAGGGGTAATTGGGGGGGTGATCGGGGGGTAAAGGGGGGGTGTGAGTGTGCCTGGCATGTTCTACTGTGTGTGGGATGTGTTGGTGCAACTCACTGATCCGCTCTCCTCCGTGTCGGAACGAAAAATACCGACACGGAGGAGAGAATACATCACTTCCTCTCCTGTGTTTACATTACAGGAGAGGAAGTGATGTCACCGGGGATTTCCATTCGTCGGGAGCGATCGCGAGGGGGTGGCCATGAATGAATGGCCGTCCCCTCGTCCGGGATCGCTCCCGAACGAAAACCGACCGCCGCAGGCACCGGGCGGGGGCCCGATCGGGCCCCCGACCCGCGGGAGGCAAATCACGTACATGTACGTGCTTATGCCTGCCCGTGCCATTCTGCCGACGTACATCGGCGTGAGGCGGTCGGCAAGTGGTTAAGGGAGAAGGGGAGGGAAGAGGATTGCTATGGGGAATTGATATTGTTTTGTTTATAAAATTGGCAGGAATACATTATGTTGTTTCCTTTTTGATGTTGCTTAATAGAACATGTGGTGGTTAGAAAGTGTTCCGTATATGCAAATATTATTAATGACCTATGTTTTGTATCTCTGCAAAGAAATACAGAATTAAAAAAAAAAAAAAGAAAGAAAACTTACATTTGGCAGATAAAAACAGTGCTTTTTAAAATCAACTGGCTGCAGTGGCATCCTCTCCGATGCGTTTCATCTCCAAAGATGAGGTCCGTGGATACGAAATGCATCGGGAAGGACTCCACTGACGCCAGTTGATTTTAAAAAGCTCTGTTTTTATCTGCCAAATGTAAGGTTTCTAACTTCATTAAAATTCATTCACATTTAAACTGAATTACACTATTGGCCCTTTCTGTTCTCCCCCTCTTACTACCCCTACTATTTTCATGGACATTTGAACATTGTCCATCTTTGCGATACATCCCAAGGGATTTCTGAGGATATTCGGGTGTTCCTGTTGCAGTAGCGCAAGGGTTTCAGTGTCCATTTCCATTTGTAACTACCAAAGATATAAGCTTGTTTGACCCTCAGAACATATGTTCTTGTGGGTTCAAATGTTTTTAGAGAGCTACACTATATGTTTCCTTTGTTTTGCCATTTTTCTAATTTGCTATGTTAGCTGCTGCACACTAAAGGCAGTGCAGCAGCTAACAGCAATTTTTTGTTACACTATCTTTGTAGGATGGAGACCACTGACCTGATAGACGCCATTCGAAATGAGCAAATTTTTATGAACCGATTTAGATTTTTTAGATCCAGAATGGGCCTGACATCTCCATTCGGTTTTGGTACCTTGAACAGGTTTGAATAGAAACCTAAACCTTGTTCTTCTGTGGGGATCTGTATGATTACCCCTTTAGTCAATAATCGGTCTAATGCTTGAAACAGGGATTGTCTTTTCCCTGGATCCTTGGGAACGTTTGATCTCAGAAAGTGAGATGGTGGAAACTCCTAAAACTCTAGTTTGTATGCTAGAGTCACTGTGGAGAGAGCCCATCTGTCCTGAGTTTCCCTCTGCCAAACTTCTGCAAAATGTAGAAGTCTTCCCCCCACCTTGGTGAGGGGAGACGCCTCTTCATGAAGAGGTCTTAGTATTCTGCTTTGTAGTCTTGCGGCCCCAGGTCTTCTTTTGAGCCTGGGCCTGACCCTGCGATTTTCCTCTGGAATCTGATAGTGGAAGCCATTACCACTGCCTAGAGGCGGATGCCCTTGGCGCAGGAGAGAAAGTCAGTTTAAATGAAGGACGTTTATATACTTTATCAAAAGAGTACTTTTTCCACTGGAAATTGTCTGGATGTATTTATCCAAATCATCTTCAATAGTCGCTCCCCATGAAATGGGAAACTGGACAGTAGGTTTTTGCAGGGTGCTTTGGCAGACCAACCCTTTAGCCAAAGGGTCCTCGTATGTGTACTAGCACAAGTGCAAGGCGAGATGACTGGTGAATAGAATCCTTTATAGCATCTATGGCAAAACATAATGCTTTTGGTAAATCGGCCAATTCACTGACCTGTTGTGCAGGGAGCTCGTTAAGGGCCTCTATGAACTGGTCTTTTAAGGACTGACAGATGCCTATAGCTGCAATTGCAGGCTGAACAACAGTACCTGCTAAAGAAAAGAGGATTTTAACAGGAATTCCAACTTATTGTCTGTTGGATCCTTTAGCATTTATGCATTGTCCACTGGACAAGTTAAACTTTTATTCACACTGGAAATTGCAGCATCTACTGCAGGAACTTTCCATTTTTTGGTGAATTTTTCCTGCATAGGATAGAGAACTGAGAATCTCTTTGGAGGGAGAAAATGCTTATCTGGATGATCCCATTTGGTATAAATAAGCTTCTCTAGTAATGTGTGGACTGGGAACGCATGCACTGGTTGTGAAGGTTTTAAGGAACCCAAAGAAGAAACCAGACTTTCAGCTGACTCTGTTAGGGGTAGCATGCAAGTGGAGCAAACCATGTCGGTAAAGATTTGTACCTCAGATTATGAAGCTGAAACTTCACCTGTTGTTTCCTCCGCAGAGAAGTAATCGGTTTATTTCTCCAATCGTTTGAGGGTAATACCTCATCCTGACCCCACTGTTCCCCTGGTAAGGGGTTTGGAGTGGGAGAGAGAGTTCTAGCACGCTTCTTATCCCCTTTAATGGAGGATGCAATTAAAGCCATTAATCTTCCTTCTAAGCCTTGCAGGGCAGAGGAAAATGCATCTTCAGTCACGTATACAGGGGCTGAAGTGTGAGAAGCGGTTGCACCACCAATTTCTTCCAATGACTCACCCTGGCTTGCCATGTCAGGTATCTCCAGAGAGGATGACAATGTGGAGGCATGTCTAGAGTTCCCAGCACCTGGGATGGTTTTGGTGCCTTGGTAGTAAGCTTGAAGCCATAGTGCAAAGCACAAAAAGCAAAAGGTACTCTAAGTACTCACATAAGTTTTTTCCTGTACTGCAAATGCCTGTGTAAACCTCTCACATGCACATGTGCTTCTGTGTCCTGTGGCAGCCTTGCTTCAGCTGCTCTGATAGACACTGTCTGTTTCCCAGAGTATTAGCTTTAAGCTTTTTCAGGTGTGATCCTGATTGTATATGCACCACGTCCTTTCCTGTGCTTTAGCAAGAGTCACCTCAGAGGGGAGAAGGGGATTTACACAGCCTTTTTATCAGCTATTCAGATTTATGCTTGTTTAAACATAACATGTATCCCTATCCACTCAGTTTGCCCATTTAGAGGGAGAGGAGACCCCCCGCCCCCCCCCAGATGCTGAGACACACACTGTATTAGCACATATTTAAACAGGGTCTATACACTATTACTCCCTCTAGAGGACTTTTTAAGGCATTTTACAACATAATTGAAAGTTAAGTCATAGGTGGACTTTGCGGTTCCTATGCTTTCCTCTTCCCTTTTCCTCGCTGCAGGATAATGCTGTAAACAGACAGATCCAAACTTCACCCACCACGGCGGGCAGCGTGGTTAAACCTTCAAAGACTGGGGTCCTTTTAATAGGGGTTTCACTCCTTTGGACCATGTATAGCACCCCTCAGAACAGCTTTAGGTAATGTAGCAAGACCAAAAGGAGTCCTGGTTCCTAGGGTCCAGCCCTCAAAGAGGAGCGTTACAGGCAAAACCTTGTTCTTCTATGTGAGGCCTGGGTGCCACCCTGGAGCCGCAGTGGCGGGATGGATCCGGTTGTGAGGCTTTTTAAATCCAGCATGGATCCTTCCTGGGGCTAAGCAGAGCACATCTTCACTCGTGCCAACACCTTTAGACACTGGCACAAACTGAGGTACTCCTGGAAGGAAGGAGGGGTTATATAGGGGAGTCAACTTTCTGTATTGGGTGTGCCAGTGTCAACACCTGAAGGTAGCTATATGTCATGGTTATGCAGTGATCTTCCTGTGTTTGCTTACCTCCCCTCATGTGTTCAGACTAAGAGGCCAGCCACTTCCACCTGGTGGTTTTTATAACCTCTCCTCTAAGCATGGCTCCACCCCAGGCCCTATCAGGGAGCCCTATATTAACCTGTGCACCGCAGGCCATCAGTGCTGATCAACCATTGTGTATTCCTTTGTGTAATTATACAGAAAGGAGCCACGCTTATGGAATAGAGCACAATAGATAGGAAGATAAATACGTGCTAGCGCACTACCAAAAAAATTGTTTATTTATTAATATTTATTTTTATCTTTATCAAGAGTTTGCTGCCTCCCTAAAATACACGGGCTATAATCAACAGCTCGTGTTATAAGATGAATGATTAATGTGGGCTACTGGCGCTACCTCAAATATATATATTCAAAATATTAGGATTATTAAAATCACCATTATTGGCCCTCAGGCCTAAAATATATCCAAATATATTTAATACACCTTATACCAACTAGTGTAGATTAAACTAAAACAGTTCCTCAATATTTTATCCAAAAAAATAAGTGATATCTAAACCCCAATAAAGGGGTGTGTATCAGGGAGAAAAACCTAATTTCCCCTAATATTACAACACAAAATAATTAATCTATGTGTACCAATTATCTACGTTTACCAATTATGTGTGAAAAATATACAAATTAGTGCAAAAAGGATTCCAAAATTTGTGAAATTCTAGAAAGAAATCCCCATACATGGGAAGTGTAACAGCTTAAAGACCCAATTAATTGAAATTAGACTACAAAAACTAAGCAAAAGTACCATAAACCAAATACAAAAAAACAAATGCAAAAAAACTGTGAAAAACCTAGACCAGTTTTAATCAACAAAGATAACAAAAAAAATAGCAAAAATAGTCCACAATAATTCTTCTATCAGATATCCACAAATATGCACATTTTCTGCTTCAGGAGACAAGAAGGTGACTTTCGTGATCATGAATGCTTATTGGTGACTTCCGTGCTTATTCCCCCTCATGGGTCCCCACTCACCAAATCCACGCACCCCCTAAGGGGTTATGGGCATGTAGGCTGTATTCCACTTTATTGTTGAGGATTCCACCGCTCGGCTTTGTCTTCCAAAATCCTCCACAGGGTTTTATTTGTTATAAGGGAAGAAATCAATCTTGTATCCGGTGGTAGTTCCTCAAAGGGGAAAAAAAAAACTCTCAAAATACAGCCTACATGCCCATAACCCCTTAGGGGGTGCGTGGATTTGGTGAGTGGGGACCCATGAGGGGGAATGAGCACGGAAGTCACCAATAAGCATTCATGATCACGAAAGTCACCTTCTTGTCTCCTGAAGCAGAAAATTTGCATATTTGTGGATATCTGATAGAAGAATTATTGTGGACTATTTTTGATATTTTTATTGTTATTTTTGTTGTTTAAAACTGGTCTAGGTTTTTCACAGTTTTTTTGCATTTGTTTTTTTGTATTTGGTTTATGGTACTTTTGCTTAGTTTTTTTAGTCTAATTTCAATTAATTGGGTCTTTAAGCTGTTACACTTCCCATGTATGGGGATTTCTTTCTAGAATTTAACAAATTTTGGAATCCTTTTTGCACTAATTTGTATATTTTTCACATATAATTGGTAAACGTAGATAATTGGTACACATAGATTAATTATTTTGTGTTGTAATATTAGGGGAAATTAGGTTTTTCTCCCTGATACACACCCCTTTATTGGGGTTTAGATATCACTTATTTTTTTGGATAAAATATTGAGGAACTGTTTTAGTTTAATCTACACTAGTTGGTATAAGGTGTATTAAATATATTTGGATATATTTTAGGCCTGAGGGCCAATAATGGTGATTTTAATAATCCTAATATTTTGAATATATATATTTGAGGTAGCGCCAGTAGCCCATATTAAGTATTCCTTTGTGTGTTTGGCTTCCTGTTACCTGCCGTGTGCTCTTCTGTTGTTCCGTTACCAACTTTGGCGTGTCTTTGACTATCCCTGTTTGCCTGTGATCCTGACCTTTTGGCGTGTCCCTGACTATTTGTCTGCTTGTGGCCCCAACCTTGGCTTTGTCCCTCACCATCCTTATCCTCCTGTTGCCTACTGTGGGTGTGAGCTGGGGGACCCTGGGGGTCGCGACCTGGAGCCAGTTGCAGCCAAGTCCATCCTCCCCACTCGAGGCTCTGGTGAACACCTGCTGGCTCTTAGACTCCGCGCCCCAGGGAATCTTATGCTCTAACCCCGGTGGGACCTGTCTCCCATCCGCAGCAGTCAGCCGTAGGGTCCACAACCTTGCGGTGCACTCCTGATCCCTACGGTGTGCATCTGTCACCTCGCCTCAAGGTGATCTGACACTATAACTCTGTAAGTAAATGCTTAAGGCTCTGTGTCCTATAAAGCACGGTAAAGAGATCAAGATTTATGTATCACACATACATTCTCTTCCGGTAATAGAAACATATATCATTGCCTCTGTTGTCAAGGGTAAACAGGGCTCCAAATCCATCTTAAAATAACAACATTCACTACAGAGAAAAGTTAAAAGCCCTTTTAGATTTGTATTGCTATTCACAGCTCTGTTGGAGATTTTTATTCTCACTTCCTATCCTGCAGACATTTTATTCCCCAACACCAACACAGACATAACACCAAAGATCTCTCTAGTAGAATAGAGAAAGTATAGAAACCCGGTCAGATATGTATTTCTAGATTCTCTGAGGGCTGGTGCACGCTAAAATGTGGTATGGGAAAGGTGTGTTCCGTGTGAGTTTCTTGCAGTACCATGCAATTTGGTGTGCCATTTTTTACAAAAGTAGCGTATGACCTATTTTTTGTGTGATCCGGTGTGATTTTAGCCCAAATAAATAGGCATAAAATAATACTGCAGGGAAAGGCACAGGAATGTGCACCGAATTCCTGTGTGATTCTGGCTTGAACTGACCCTCAAATTAAAGTCTTCTGTACTCACCATAGATATACAACTTGATTTTTTTTAAAAAGAAACAAAATATCGAAATAGTATCCTCTATTTGGGTCTAGTAAGGGACACAATCGAAACAATTGCAATAAATGTAACACCAAGGAAGCTGACACTGCCACTTGTTACCTGCCATTGTTTTCCCATCTAAGAATATCATCACCTACTACAATTTGGCATCCAGTTGGTAGTCTTAGTGGTACTAAAAAGTGTAAACATTTTTTGCCTTAATGCATTTTCTGCATTAAGGTAAAAAACACCTTACTACCTGTACCACACTGCCCTCTTTCCCCTGTTTCTAAACACATTTCGAGCTCCATGTCACCATTCAAGTGCTGTCTCAGGCTCCAGGAACACTGCCCATTTTTCCTGCTTTCACAGAAGAAACTGAGGGCAGCAGAGTCATAGGATCCTACTGCCATCAAACTCCTATAAGGAGGAAGCAGATTGATGGCTTACCAGCACTGTGTATGTCTATGAACACATAGCTGGCTTGTAACCACGCGCACACAGGTTGTCTGCCTTCTTAGCACCCAGCTTGCTAATGGAAGCACCCGAAAGAGGTACGAGTGCTTGGGGGACTGCCAGTTGAGAAGAAAAGTGACCTTCATACAGTTTATCAATGTCATTGCACAGAGCAGGTAAGTATAACCTTTTTTTATTTAAAAAATTGCCTTTAGTATCACTTTAAGTCTTTCATACAAATTTTCAGTTTAGATCTGCAGTATTTCAGATGGATCCAGATTGATCTACAATGTATGTCAACGAATGGGTGTATATGGATGTATGCCTGTGTACATTTGCTTATATTCAAGTACATTTATGTCCACAAAAAAAAAAAAAACGAAGGTTTGCATTCTTTTCCTTTTTTTTTTTTTTTGGACATAAACAGATGCTGTCTGTTTATATCCAACTGTAGACAAGAAACATATTTTTAATGTATAATTTAAAAAAATGTATACTAATGTAAAATAAAGACAGAAGTATAAACAAATAAAAACGATGTAAAACAATTAAATGTTCACTCATTTTGTAACAGAATTGACAACTCTCATGAGAAAGAACCCTAATGCCACGTAAACACAATCGGAATTCCAGCCACAAAAAGACAGATGAGAGCTTTTCATTGGAAAATGCGACAGTGTGTATGCTTCATAGGAATTTAGCTGTCCAAATTTCTGCCAGCCAAAAATTGATAGCCTGTTCTCAATTTTCCCGATGGAAAAACTTTCTATCGGAAATTCTGATTGTGTGTATGCAATTCCAACATGCCAAAAATTCAACTAGGAGACAGAAGCTACTGGCTATTGAACTTCCTCTTTCTAGTCCCGTTGTACTTGTTGTACGTCACCGAGTTATAAACAATTGGAATTTGGTGTAACCGTGCGTAGGCAAGACAGCTTGAGCCAAATTCCGTCGGAATTCAGTCGGGAAAACCATCAGAGCTTTTTCCCACGAGAATTCCGATCGTGTGTACGTGGCATTAGAAAGAAATAAAGCACGTTCTGCTGAGCTAACCAGAGGATTAGGTGCTAAATGTTTAAAAAGAAACAAAAAAATAAATTTACTACAATTTCTGAGTTCTACATTTATCTTCAATAGGGATGAGCTCAATGTTCAGGTCAAACATGAGTTATAAGGCTGCCTACACAGTGGCCATCTGTAGTGCTGTTGGCATGGACGGAGAGATAGCATGATTTAGATTAAGCAGGCAGGTTATTCAGTTAGTGGCAGTGTATTTGAGATTATTATTATATACAGTGGTGTGAAAAAGTGTTTGCCCCCTTCCTCATTTCCTGTTCCTTTGCATGTTTGTCACACTTAAGTGTTTCGGAACATCAAACCAATTTAAACAATAGTCAAGGACAACACAAGTAAACACAAAATGCAATTTGTAAATGAAGGTGTTTATTATTAAAGGTGAAAAAAAATCAAAACCATCATGGCCCTGTGTGAAAAAGTGATTGCCCCCTAAACCTAATAACTGGTTGGGCCACCCTTAGCAGCAACAACTGCAACCAAGCGTTTGCGATAACGTGCAATGAGGCTTTTACAGCGTCCTGAAGGAATTTTGGCCCACTCATCTTTGCAGAATTGTCCTAATTCAGTTACATTAGAGGGTTTTCGAGCATGAATGGCCTTTTTAAGGTCATACCACAACATCTCAATAGGATTCAGGTCAGGACTTTGGCTAGGCCACTCCAAAGTCTTCATTTCGTTTTTCTTCAGCCATTCGGTGGTGGACTTGCTGGTGTGTTTAGGATCATTGTCCTGCTGCAGAACCCAAGTTCGTTTCAGCTTGAGTACACGAACAGATGGTCGGACATTCTCCTTCAGGATCTCTTGATAGACAGCAGAATTCATAGTTCCTTTTATCACGGCAAGTCTTCCAGGTCCTGAAGCAGCAAAACAGCCCCAGACCATCACACTACCACCACCATATTTTACTGTTGGTATAATGTTCTTTTTATGAAATGCAGTGTTCCTTCTACGCCAGATATACTTGGACACACACCTTCCAAAGAGTTCCACTTTTGTCTCATCGGTCCACAGAATGTTGTCCCAAAAGTCTTGGGGATCATCAAGATGTGTTGTGGAGAAATTGAGACGAGCTTTGATGTTCTTTTTGCTCAGCAGTGGTTTTCTCCTTGGAACTCTGCCATGCAGGCCATTTTTGCCCAGTCTTTTCCTGATGGTGGAGGCATGAACGCTGACCTTAACTGAGGCAAGTGAGGCCTGCAGTTCCTTGGACGTTGTTGTGGGGTCTTTTGTGACCTCTTGGATGAGTCGTCGCTGCGCTCTTGGGGTAATTTTGGGCGGCCGGCCACTCCTGGGAAGGTTCACCACTGTTCCATGTCTTCGCCATTTGTGGATAATGGCTCTCACTGTGGTTCGCTGGATTCCCAAAGCTTTAGAAATGGCTTTATAACCCTTTCCAGACTGATAGATCTCAATTACTTTCTTTCTCAATTGTTCCTGAATTTCTTTGGATCTCGGCATGATGTGTAGCTTTTAAGGATCTTCTGGTGGACCTTACTGTGTCAAGCAGCTCCTATTTAAGTGATGCCTTGATTGTGAACAGGTGTGGCAATAATCAGGCCTGGGTGTGGCTAGAGAAATTGAACTCAGGTGTGGACAACCACAGTTATAGTATGTTTTAACAAGGGGGGCAATCACTTTTTCACACAGGGCCATGATGGTTTGGATTTTTTTTCACCTTTAATAATAAACACCTTAATTTATAAATTGCATTTTGTGTTTACTTGTGTTGTCCTTGACTATTGTTTAAATTGGTTTGATGTTCCGAAACACTTAAGTGTGACAAACATGCAAAGGAACAGGAAATGAGGAAGGGGGCAAACACTTTTTCACACCACTGTATATTACATACATACACACTCTGCATCTGCACCATCCAGTCAGTGTAGCCTAGATCTACACTCTACAGTGCATTCTGTGGTGTACTATTTCTAATCTACTTCAGGCGGTGTATTTGAGATTTTATATATATATATATATATATATATATATATATATATATATATTTATATATATATATAGTGACATTGGGGTGTTTAGCTCAAGTGGTTAGATGCATTTTTTGTGCAGTGAGTCCACATCAGACAGGCATATAGCTAAGGGCCTAGTAGCCCACATTTATTAAAGAGAAAACAAAACAGTCCATCCAGGAATCCCACGCAGGGGTTTAACTTCATTCAGCACACATAAATGAAAACATATCAAGCCACCTGGCTCTCTCTTGTCAGCAGTTCCTCTGCTTGCTCCAAACAGACTTATCGATTCTTTCCAGCCCCCTGGACTCACTGGCTTCCATAGTCTTCCCCACTCTCAAGGCTGACCAGCCTTTCCCAGTCCCTGGGCAAAGAATCCCCCTTACACGGGCTACAGTCTCCCACAGGACAGACCATTCTCCAAACACAGGTTTGTCTTCAAACAGCAGCAGCAAGCTGCTCACACTCCACCATCCTCCACCCTCTACTCTCACCAGCCCCTCGTTATATGGGCTGTGTGCAGCTGGGCACACACCCTGCTTGCTCTCCTCAAAACCTGGACACAGGGTTGGAGATCCCGTCCCACCCATGACTCTCAGGGATCTCCAAACTACAGAATCCCATCCAGAACTTGCAAAACCTTGAGAAAACTGACAAAGCAGTTTTCTCCATTTAAACTCTACACTCTGTAGTCTTGCAGTCCACAGATATGCAAACTCTGTGTCTCTTTTATAGACAGTCTAGTATAATAGGATATTTATAACATCTTACCTGTAAAATCCTTTTCTTGGAGTACATCACGGGATACAGCGCCATAGTAATAACTATATGCATATATAGGCCACCTTTATGGTGGTGTACACTGTGCACAATACAAACAGTGCACCCATAGTTGCTATTAGACAATACAGTGCAGCCGTAGTGCAGCTGATACTACACTTCTGGTGGTGTACACAGTACACAATACAATGCAACCGTAATGCAGTTGCCACTACTTTTCTGGTGGTGTACACAGTACACAGTACAGTGCAGTGTGGTGTTGCAAAACAAAATATACATCATGTCCGGAAGGCCACCAAGGAGAGGCAGATGCTCACAGGCCACTAAAAGAGGACAAGCAAGCTCTGTGTCTACAGTCAACAGTGCTGGTCATGGACATGGTGCATCCTCTGCAGGTGGCCATAGGGCATGCTTGTCCTTTTTTTCTGCTGTTGGCTGTGTTATTGAGCCAGAATATGCAGAAGAGTTGGTGGAGTGGATAGCAAAGCTGTCCTCATCCTCCATCACCCAGGCTCAGAGTAGTTTGCCTTCCAATGCAGCTGCCAAAGCAGCCTATTCCACCGGCTTCTTGTCCACAGTCACTCCTTCCGTAGCCCCACCATCCTGCATGGAGGAGTCCCCTGAACTATTCAACCCCCATGTCGGATACATACTGATGGAGGATGCACAGTGATTAGAAGGCTCCGATGTTGGTTCCCAGGTTGAGGAAGGAAGTAACATAAGCCTTGAGAGAGGGGGTGCCCAAGAAGGACAAGAAACTGGCAGTCATGTTCCCCCAGCCACAGCATACTGCCAAGTTTGCTCCAGTGAGGAGAAGGGATGGGATGATGAGGTCACTAACTCAACTTGGGTGCCTGATAGAAGAGAGGAGGAGGCACAACTCCAATGAGGCAGGATGTCCTCTAGGGGGCAGCTTAAGGGCAGCAACCCTACTGCATCACACCGCAGAGCTCCACAGGTGCAGGGTGCTGCTGACTCCCCACTGATTTTGAAAAGTTCCTTGGTGTGGGCTTTTTTGACACATGTGCAGCAGATCGCACCATTGCTGTTTGCAACCTATGTCTGAAGTGGATCAAGCATGGCCAGAACAGCAGCCGCTTGGGCGCCATGTGCTTTGTTGGCAACAGCACTTGAAAGACCCACATCAAAGAAAAATGTGGACTTCTCCTTGTTCCTCATCTGGGATCTCCAACCCCGCTATACTTCCAGTCCTCTCAAAAACCTGCACTGAGAGGAATGAAGGAATAGCAATAGGTGTCCCAAGCACCTGCAGCCAATCTGATTTTAGCAGGCAAATTTCCCTACCCCAGTTGCTAAAAAGAAATTTGGTCCCAGCCATCCACATGCTCAGCATCTGAATAGACATGTGCAAAAGGAAAAAAATTGTTTAGTTTCGTTTCATTTTAATTCGTTAATTCATTAATTTCATTTAGTTATATTCGTTAACTTCCTTAAATTCGTTTAATTCGTTTTCGGATTTCGTTTTGTTTTCTACCAAATTCGAAAAATCGGCCACATTCGAAAATATTTCAACCAAATTCAAAAATATTTCTACCGGATTCTAAATGATTTCAACATGATTCGACATTATTTCAACCGCATTCGAAATGATTTCAACATGATTCGACATTATTTCAACCACATTTGAAAATATTTTGTGACCCGACTTTAGGGCCATGTATCTCGGGGTCACTTGGTGCTAGAAACTCAAAATTTGTGTTTGTGTTTGCATACCAAATTTGGAGTTTCTAGCTATAAGTGACCCCGAGATATGTGGCCCCAAAATCGGGTTGCAAAATGTCATTCTCTGCTCTAATAACTAATAACATTTTGCGACCCGATTTTGGGGCCACATATCTCGGGGTCACTTATAGGTAGAAACCCCAAATTTGGTATGCAAACACAATAATACTAGCACTACAACATATCCAAATTTGTCTAGCACCAAGTGACCCCGAGATACATGGCCCTAAAGTCAGGTCACAAAATATTTTCGAATGCAGTTGAAATAATGTCGAATCTTGTTGAAATAATTAAGAATGCAGTTGAAATAATTTCGAATCATGTCGAATTCATTCGAATTCATTTGTTATATTTCTTTCGTATTCGTTGTAATTTGTTATTTTTTTATTCGGACATTCGGATGCATCCGAATGTCTGAAAGATGCAAAATTCAGCCGAATTTCGATTTGTTACGAAACGAATTGCACAAGCCTACATCTGAATGCTAGCTTGGCCAAATTGCTACCGTAGTACTGCAACTGTTGCCTTTTCAGTTGGTAGACTCTGCCCTTCTTTCGTGAATCTATGTAATGTGCTGTACCTCAGTGGCAGGTTCCAAAACAGCATTTCATTTCATGGAAGGCAATTCCGGCTCTCTACCGGCATGTGGAAGGCAATTTTTTGGCCTTGTTGGACAGGGCGGTCAGCAGTAAGGTGCATATTACCACTGACTCATCGTCTAGCAGGCATGGGCAGGGACATTACCTTTCCTTCACGCGCACTGGGTAACACTTCTGGCAGCTGAGAAGGATGCAGGACAGGGTTCAGTATTGTTGGAGCTTATTCCTCCAAAATGCTAGTGGTGATTCTGCCACAGCTCTCTCCTCCACCCCCTCCTCTTCTTCTTCCTCTATGGCCTCTTCTGCAGATTTCTCCTCTGAACCAGCCATGCTACGTAAGTGTTCAAGGGCCTAAGCAAGCACTCAGGCAAAAATATGCCATGCGGTGCTTGAGTTGGTCTGCTTAGGGGACAGGAGCCACACTGGGGCAGAGATTCTGTCAGCTCTGCAGGGGCAGGCTCAGAGGTGGTTGACACCATGCCAGCTTCAGCCAGGAAAGGTTGTATGTGACAATGGCACCAACCTTCTCTCCACCCTCTGACAGGGGCACTTTGACCTATGTCCATGTTTGGCACACGTCCTGAATTTGGTGGTGCAGCAGTTCTTGAGCAGGTACCCAGCCTTACAGGATCTCCTGAGGCAGGCTAGAAAAGACTGAGGTCATTTCCACTGGTCAATGCCAGTGCTCAGCTGGCTGACATTCAAAGGGAATGCAACCTGCCCACCAACCGTCTCATTTCTGATATGCCCACCAGGTGGAACTCAACGTTGGCAAAGCTGCAGCAGCTGCTTTTGCAGCAGAGGGCCATCAATGAGTACCTCCTGTGTGAGTATGGCACCAAGACAGGGTCAGGAGAGCTTGGCTTTTTTTTCACCACGCCAGGGGTTTCTGATCATGGATGCATGCACTGCCCTGTCACCATTTGAGTAGGCTACAAGGATGGTGAGCAGCGACAATGCATGCATCAGTGATACTGTCCCTCTAGTCTTCCTGTTGGAGCACAGGCTTCATGGAATAATGGACAGGGCACTTTAGGCAGAACAGAGCAAGGAAGAGGAGGAATTCCTTACCTCTCAAGGCCCCCTTTATCCAGATAGCATTCCTGTGGGCCCGCCAAACACACAGGAAGAAGAGGAGGATGAGGAGGAGGATTGTGTCAGCATAGATGTAGAGGATAACACTCAGCAGCAGTCTTGAAGGGATGGTTTTCAGTCCCCAGAAACCCAAAGTATGTGGTTGGGAAGAGATAGTTCCTGACAACGTCATCCTCAGCGACCCAGAGGACTCACAATTGAATGCGTCTGCAAAGTTACGATGTATGGCCTCCCTGATTCTGCAAAGCCTGCGAAAGGACCCTAGGATTCGTGGTATCAAGAAGAGGGATCATTACTGGCTGGCAACCCTTCTTGATCCACGTTACAAGGGTAAAGTTGCAGAACTCATCCTGCTTTCACAGTGGGAGCAGAGGATGAAACATCTTCAGGAGGCCATGAAGAAAGGTTTGTGCAATGCATTTCCAGGCCCTGGGAGGTTACAATTTCCTGGTGCTGGACAACGTGCTACTGAGGCTTCGTTCAGTCAGAGGAAGAGAGGCAGAGAAGGTGGCCAGCTGACCGATGCCTTTAGACAATTTTTCAGTCCTCAGCGTCAAGGTCTGATCAGTTCAAGCAACCATCACCAGCATCTGCATTACATCGTGCATGAATATCTTGGGGCAAGAGCAGACTTGGAGACCTTTCCAACAGACCATCCACTGGGTTACTGGGTCTTGAGGATAGACCACTGGCCAGAGCTTAATCAAACTTGCTCAATATGCAATTGAGCTACTGGCCTGTCCTGCATCCAGCGTTCTTTCTGGATGCACATTCAGTGCTGCTGGAGGGTTTGTAACGGATCATAGAGTGCACCTCCACAGACTCCGTTGATAGGCTCACATTCATAAAAATGAATCAGTCTTGGATCAGCAGCAGCTATCAAGCACCTGATGCTGATGTAACTGATTGATTTTCTATGGATCTAGGATCCCTTGAAGACTGCCTATGCTGAGTGACTATCCAATTCCTCCTCAATCTTGATGATGCTAGCTTCTAACAATATTTTTGGTTTAGGGCACCACCACCACCTAAGGCCCAATTTTTCTGCCCCTGTTTAACAGGGGCATGTCATTACAATTTTTGATCAAATATTTCACAGCAGGGCCCATTCCTGCACCCAACAAGTGTATCTGTGAGGGATTACAATGTTGTGGCACCACCACCATCACCACTGCCTGAGACCACAATGGCTCTACTCGCGTCTTTCAGAGTGAGGAAAAGCCGATCAACGGCTCTTCCTTTTTAAACATCATCAGCCGTGATTGCACGCGTCTGATCACGTGATAAAGATTCTCCGTCAGAGGCTCTTTACCAAGATCAGTGTAGCGGTGTGTTGGACTGACACACCACACCACCAATTGCCGCAATGTGCTCCCCCACGGGCGTGCAAGAGCGGGCATTCTGTAGGGCCATCATATGATGTCTACCCAGAATGAGAGCCGAGCCACCCAGCCGTCATTTGATGGCCGGCAGTAGGGAAGTGGTTGAAGTGGTTGTTAACCCAATGCAATAAAATCATCTTATCTCCTCTGTACCATAATAACAAGTTCCCCTGTGCCTGTGTAATGTAAAAAAATCTGATGACCTGTATCATACAGCCAATGTCATTAAGAACTATCTTCAGCAAAAAGAACAAGAAGTCTTGGAATGATAGTTTGGATCCCGAAGATCCCCGATCTTAACATTATCGAGTTGTCTGGGATTACATGGAGAGAGAGAAAGATTTGAGGCAGCCTACTTCCGCAGAAGATCTGTGGTTAGTTCTCCAAGATGTTTGGAATAACCTACCTGTCGTGTTAATTCAAATACTGTGTGCAAAAGTACCTAGAAGAATTGATGCTGTTTTGAAGTCCAAGGGTGGTCACACCCAGGGGCGTAACTAGAAATCACAGGGCCCCATAGAAAAATGTTGTATGGCCCCCCCTCCCCCAAAAACAGCCCCCTCCCCTTACAAAAAAATGAACTGTGCAACACAGATGACAGTCTGTCTCCCACTCCCTTCCTAACTCCTGTCCAGACTCCAGAGCCTCCTCATGTGCCGAAAACGATGTCCCTTCACAGACACGCTTGAGCGTTCTGCCCCGCCCACTCTACTCTCGGCTCCTGCCTCCTGCTGTATGCAGCTGCGTGTGTCGGGACATGGCCGGACTCGTGGGCCTGGGAGGCTTAACAGTAAACTTACATTCCTCATCCTCAACAGGACACTTTTTTTTAATTAAAATTAGGGGGTGGACATTTGTCTGTAGGTGTGGCCTAGTGATGAAAGAAAAAAGTGCAGGGGAGTATGGGCATGGTTTAATCGTAATATTGGGCATGGCTTAAAGGAGCGTGACTCAAAGGGGTGTGGTTAGAGTCTGAGATGAACAAAGGATGGAGGGAGAAACAAAGAAAGAAAGAGAGAGCGCGGAAGGAAAAAAAAGAGGAATGGGACAGCAGGCCCAGATCCTACACCACAATAGAAATGTGTATTCCAGAAAGTTTAACAATCAGCAGATAAAGATACTCCAAACACTTGGTGTTAGCACTTCACTCATCCCGGCACCATGGTTGTTATGATGTCAGGGTAATTGAAGCATATTATTTCTATTATTACATTGTAATATAAAATTTATCAGAATCAGTGGGAGCCCCAAGTGTGTGGCCATGTCGCCTGCCACCAGATGCCATCGGGTGTCCCCAGCGGAGGGCTTCCTTACATCTCAGGTGTCACTGTCCCCAGCGGAGTGCTTCCTTACATCTCAGGTGTCAATGTCTCCAGCCAGCGAAGTGCCTCCTTACATCTCAGGTGTCACTGTCCCCAGCCACCGGAGTGCCTCCTTACATCTCAGGTGTTCTCAGCCAGCGGAGTGCCTCCTTACATCTCAAGTGTCCCCAGCCAGCAGAGTGCTTCCGTTACGTCTCAGGTGTCCCCAGCCAGCGGAGTGCCTCCTTACATCTCAGGTGTCATTGCCCCCAGTGCGTGAAGTGCCTCCTTACATCTCAGGTGTCACTGTCCCCAGCCACCGGAGTGCCTCCTTACATCTCAGGTGTTCTCAGCCAGCGGAGTGCCTCCTTACATCTCAAGTGTCCCCAGCCAGCAGAGTGCTTCCGTTACGTCTCAGGTGTCCCCAGCCAGCGGAGTGCCTCCTTACATCTCAGGTGTCATTGCCCCCAGTGCGTGAAGTGCCTCCTTACATCTCAGGTGTCACTGTCCCCAGCCAGCAGAGTGCTTCCTTATGTCTCAGGTGTCACTGTCCCAAGCCAGCAGAGTGCCTCCTTACATCTCAGGTGTCACTGTCCCCAGCCAGCGGAGTGCTTCCTTATGTCTCAGGTGTCACTGTCCGCAGCCAGTGGAGTGCTTTCTTACATCTCAGGTGTCACTGTCCCCAGCCAGCGGAGTGCTTCCTTACATCTCAGGTGTCACTGTCCCCAGCCAGCGGAGTGCTTCCTTATGTCTCAGGTGTCACTGTCCCCAGCCAGCGGAGTGCTTCCTTACATCTGAGGTGTCACTGTCCCCAGCCAGCGGAGTGCTTCCTTACATCTCAGGTGCCCACCCCCCCCCCCCATTGGAGCCCTTCTATATCCCAACAGAAGTGTCTCCACCGCCATTACTGAAGGCTGAGGGGGGAGGGAAAATAGAGGCAGAGCTGGCCGGCTACAATAGAAATTGAGCTGCGGCACCGCCCACTGCCACACCCCTTTCCACAGCATGTCACAGATGACAGACAGACCGGGGGCGGGGGGTGGACGGCACCACAGCTCTATTTCTATTGTAGCCATTCAGCAGGCTCCCTTCTCATGTCTAACTCGTCGGGTCTTCTGGAAAATGGTGACCGGCGGAGACAATATCTCCGCCGGCTGCAGCCCTCTAGCGGCGGGCAGCGAAAAAGCGTTATTTATTGGCAACTAGGACCGGGCCCCACTTGACTGCGGGCCCCATAGCAAACGCATGGTTCGCTATGGTTCCGCCACTGGTCACACCAAATATTGATTTGATTTGGATTTCTCTTCTGTTCATTCATGGCAAGTATTTTAACTGCTTCCTGCCTGGCCACTATAGTAAAACAGCTGGACAGGACAAGCTATGTTCTGTGAGGATGTACTCGTACATCCTCCCAATCTAGCCACTTGGGGGGCAAGCAATGATGCGATCTGTGATTGCTGTATCCCTCAGACACAGATGATCACAGATCGGGGTACAGAGCCATGTCATTGGCCCGGTATGATGTGATTGCTGTGACCATTCACAATAGTTTATTTACCTTGCATTTTGTTAATTGATAAAAATTAACTAATAAAGTGGAGGGCCACCCTGAAAAACAAAAGTACATTAAAATTTTGCAAAAAAAATGGAAAAAAAAATGTTGCTAGGCATATTGTCCTAATCTGCCTCTTCCTACTCCACAGTGATGTTCGGTCTTCTCACCTCCGTGCGACGTCTTCTGGGGAATGGGGCGCTGTATGTTCTGGGAACTGTGTGTCCCAGAACACAGCGCGCCCCATTCACAAAGCACTGTGCGACTCGGGCATGCGCAGTAGGAAACGGGCAGTGAAGCCGCAAGGCTCCACTGCCTGTTTCCCTTAGTTGGAATGGCCGTGCCGGGACCCGAGAGCCAAGGAACGGGTCAGCCTCGGGCAGCCGACATTGCGGGCGCCCTGGACAGGTAAGTCTGCTTATTAAAAGTCAGCAGCTACAGTGTTTGCAGCTGCTGACTTTTACATTTTTATTTTTTAAGCTGGCCCTCCTCTTTAACCACTTAATAACCGCCCTATAGCCGAATGACGGCTACAGGGCGGCTTCTTAACTCTGGGAGGCTGTCATATGACGTCCTCCCAGAATTCCGCTCTCGCGCAATATAGGGCATGGGGGTCCCCTTAGTCTACCTGTAAAGTGGCACAACTGTACTGTATATAGCACTCGAGAGCATCCGTGGACCTGGCGCATCACGGATTATGGTAATTATGGTAATTATGGCTCATAGCGGCCGTTTACCACGTGATCGCTCCGTCAAATGACTCCCTCCCCCTCTCTGTACCGATTGGAACAGCGGAGGGGGAAGAGATCGGTGTCAGCAGCGATGTGGGCTGCATCTGCAGTGCCCACATCGCTGCTCACCGAAAATTAACCCCTCAATTCCCTGCCAATACTCTGCAATACCCTGCCATTACTCTGCAATACTCTGCAATACTCTGCATTACACTGCAATACTCTGCAATACTCTGAAATACTCTGCATTGATCTGAATTACTCTGCAATACTCTGCATTACTCTGCATTACTCTGCAGTACCCTGCAATACCCTGCAATACTCTGCAATACCCTGCAATACCCTGCAATACTCTGCAACACTCTGCAACACTCTGCAACACCCTGCAACACCCTGCAACACCCTGCAATACCCTGCAACGCTCTGCAACACCCGCCAATACCCTGCAACACTCTGCAATGCTCTGCAACACTCTGCAATGCTCTGCAACACCCGCCAATACCGTGCAACACTCTGCAATGCTCTGCAACACCCTCCAATATCCTGCAATGCTCTGCAATGCAAAACTCTGCAACGCCATACTCTGAGATACCCAGCCATACTCTGAGATACCCAGCCATACCCAGCCATAGTCGGTGATACCCTGCAATACCCAGCCATAGACACCCCCCCCCCCTCCCGCCGCCCTCCGGTGCTTCTACCGACTCGCCAATACGATCAAATCCAGAATCTTTTTTTTTTTTTAAGGCTTCCCAGCCTAGAGGTGAGATGCGGGGTCTTATTGACCCCATATCTCACTGTAAAGAGGACCTGTCATGCCATATTCCTATTACAAGGGATGTTTACATTCCTTGTAATAGGAATAAAAGTGATCAAAAAATTAATTTTTGGGGAAAAAAATGTCAAACTAAAATAAATAAAGTAAAATGAACAATACATTTTTTTATTTTTTTTTAAAGCGCCCCTGTCCCCATGTGCTCGCATGCAGAAGCGAACGCATATGTAAGTCCCGCCCACATATAAAAACGGTGTTCAAACCACACATGTGAGGTATCGCTGCGAACGTTAGAGCGAGAGCAATAATTCTAGCCCTAGACCTCCTCTGTAACTCAAAACATATAACCAGTAAAAAAAAATTAAATCGTCGCCTATGGGGATTTTTAAGTAGCGACGTTTGGCGCCATTCCACGAGCCTGTGCAATTTTGAAGAGTGACATGTTAGGTATCGATTTACTCGGTGCAACTTCATCTTTCACATTATGCAAAAATTGGGCTAACTTTACTGTGTTTTTTTTTTTAAGCACAAAACTGTTTTTTTTCCAAAAAAAAGCATTCGAAAAATTGCTGCGCAAATACCGTGCGAGATAAAAAGTTGCAATGACCACCATTGTATTCTCCAGGGTGTTTGCTAAAAAAACATATATAATGTTTTGGGATTCGATGTAATTTTCTAGCAAATAAATGATGATTTTTACATGTAGGAGAGAAATGTCAGAATTGTCCTGGGTGCTCCAGAACGCCTGATGGCGCTCCATGCATGTTGGGCCTCTGTATGTGGCCACACTGTGTAAAAGTCTCACACATGTGGTATCACCGTACTCGGGAGTAATAGCAGAATGTGTTTTGGGGTGTAATTTGTGGTATGCATATGCTGTGTGAGAAATAAACTGATAATATGACAATTTTGTGAAAAAAAAAAAAAAAAAGTTAAAAAAATCTTGATTTTGCAAAGAATTGTGGGAAAAAATGACAACTTCAAAAAACTCATCATGCCTCTTACTAAATACCTTGGAATGTCTTCTTTCCAAAAAGGGGTCATTTGGGGGGTATTTGAACTTTTCTGGCATGTTAGGGTCTCAAGAATTGAAATAGGCCGTCAGTCCTTCAGGTGTGATCAATTTTCAGATATTGGCACCATAGCTTGTGGACTCTATAACTTTCACAAAGACCAAATAATATCCACCAATTTGTACTTATTTTTACCAAAGATATGTAGTGGTATAAATTTTGGCCAAAATTTATGAAGAAAAAATTACTAATCTGCTAAATTTTATAACAGAAACGAAGAAAAATTCATTTTTTTACAGAATTTTCTGTATTTTTTCTTTTATAGCACAAAAAATAAAAAACCCAGCGGTGATTAAATGCCCCCAAAAGAAAGCTCCATTTGTGTGAAAAAAAGGACAAATATTTCATATAGGTCCAGTGTTGCATGACTGAGTAATTGTCATTCAAAATGTGAGAGCACCGAAAGCTGAAAATTGGTCTGGTTATTAAGGGTGTTTAAGTGCCCAGTGGTCAAGTGGTTAAAGTAAACCTATAGGCAAAACTTTTTTTCAATTTAGGATAGAGCAAGGGAGGGTTATAATCCCTGTCAGATTTTTTTTAGTTGCCATTTGTGCCCCATTGGGGAGATTTCCCTTCACGTTGGGTCATAGACCAAACAGGAATGGAGAAGAAATCCCTGCAAATTCCTTGGGAACCCCCCAGGTCACCGGAACTAGTGTCCCCATTGGAAGATTTCCCCTCCATTACCTTTTTTTGGGCAACCCAAAATTTGGGATTTTCTTTTACTTTTAGTATCACGATAATGGTAAACAGGACAAGGGGGCGCAGACCACAATAAAAACTGACAAGCGTTCTACTCTATCTCCACTCTATCCAAAAAAAAAAAAAAAAGTTTTGCCTTTAGTTATACTTTAACATATTCTATTTCTGAAAGCATTCTTAATTTACAGCATTTTTTCAGAGTAGCATTATATATACTTTAACAACTTGTCTACCGGGTACTTTCATCCCCTTCCTGACCATGCCAATTATCAGCTTTCAGTGCTTTCTCACTTTGAATGACTATTGCGCGGTCATGCAACATTATACCCATATGAAATTTTTATCATTTTTTTTCCACACAGATAGAGCTTTCTTTTGGGTGTATTTAATCACTGCTGTTTTTTTTTATTTTTGGTAAACAAATGAAAAAATGCCAAAAATGTTGTGAGGGGTTTTGGGAGGATGTTTATTGACACCCTCCCAGAACTGGATGACCCCGCTGTAGCCGTCATTCGGCTATAGCGTGGTTGGCAAGTGGTTAAAGCATATCTAAACCCAAAAGAAAAGATTTAATGTATTGCAGTTTATCAATCCTTAAAGCAGAACTAAACCATTCTCTCCTTTACAGCCAAGGAAGCTGCCATCTCTATTTGACCAGCAGTTGCCATGGCTCTACACATGTGATCAGTTATGACATCAGCCATTTGAGGACTTGACAGTTCAGTTTAGAGCACAAGTACAATGGTTTTAGTCACGTTTTAAATGACGCGGCTGCCTTTTCTTTTTTAGGTGTTTTTTTTCTTCTTCTACAGTATTTGCTTGTGTCGCTCTGGCCAGTAAGTCTGTTATCTTTCAACTTCCTTAAAGTGATACTAAAGTCTTGTTTTTTTGTTTTGTTTTTTTAACCACTTCACGCAATACGACGTAAACGTACGTTGGTACTTTGATGCTAAATACCGGGGTTATGGCAGAACCTAGCTGCCATAACCCTGGTATTTTCGTGAACGACGTGCATTTCTCTTTAGGATAAAAGTGGTCTCCTTGGCACCGCAAGATCATTTTTATCGGTGGTGATCCACCGCACTCCGGCCATCTCAGCCGCTAACCGGACCTGCCGGTAGCAGCAGAGATGATTGCGTCCTTTCCCGTGTATGCCTGGCTGCCGAGTGAGGGGAAGATGGCCACCACTTGGCTCCATAGCATGGGATGGCGGAAGCAACGTCCGCCCAAAGCTCTTAAAAGGAGAATTTTTTTTTTTGTTTTTATTGTATTTTAGTGTAAATATGAAATCTGAGGTCTCTTTGACCCCAGATCTCACATTTAAAGCGGTAGTAAACCCGCTAATTATTATTTATTTATTTTTTTAAACCTGCAAAGCAAAAGGCATAATGAGCTAGTATGCACCGCATACTAGCTCATTATGAAATACTTACCTTCAAACGAGGCCCCGACATCTGGCCCGATCCACGCCGAGGGAGCTGACATGCTCCCTCTGCGTTTCTTCCGGGTATCGCGGCTCCGGCGCTGTGAGTGGCCGGAGCCGCGATATCGTCACTCCCGCGCATGCGCGTGGGAGATTTCATTCCGGCCGGTCGGCCACTGCCGGATTTTCAGGCCGAGAATCCCCTTGTGCGCATGCGCCACTGCAGTCAGCGGCGCATACCGAGGGGAATATCTCCTAAACCGTACAGGTTTAGGAGATATTTTTTTTACCTACAGGTAAGCCTTATTATAGGCTTTCCTGTAGGTAAAAGTTAAAGTGGAGGGCCACCCTGAAAAAAAAAAAATATAAAAAATTACAAAAAAATCTAAAAAAAAAAAAATGAAAAAAAGAAGTGCCTGTTGCTAGGCACATAATCCTAATCTTCCTCTTCCTCCTCCGCGAAGATCTTCTGTCTTCTCTCCTCCGTGCGGCGTCTTCTGGGTAATGGGTCGCGCTGTGTTCTGGGAACTGTGTGTTCCAGAACACAGCGCTTCCCATTCACAAAGCGCTGCGTGACTCGCGCATGCGCAGTAGGAAACAGGCAGTGAAGCCATAAGGCTCCACTGCCTGTTTCCCTTACAAGGAATGGCGACGCCGGGACCCGAGAGCCGAGGGACGGGTCGGCCTCGGGTGGCCGACATCGCGGGCGCCCTGGACAGGTAAGTGGGCTGATTAAGTCAGCAGCTGCAGTGTTTGCAGCTGCTGACTTTTTTTTTTTTTACGGCCCTCCGCTTTAAAAAATTGAGTTTACAACCACTTTAAGAGGTCCTGTCATGCTTTTTTCTATTACAAAGGATGTTTACATTTCTTGTAATAGATATAAAAGTGACTCATATTTTTTTTTTTTTTTTTAAAGACAGTGTCAAATTAAAAACTAAAAAGTAAAATAAATAAGGAAATTTTTTTTTTTTTACTTTGCCCTGTCCCGAAGAAACTCGCGCGCAGAAACATATGGAAACTGTGTTCAAACCACACATGTGAAGTATCGCTGCGATCATTAGAGTGAGAGCAATAATTCTAGCACTAGACCTCCTCTAACTGAAAACTGGTAACCTATAGAAATTTATAAACATCGCCAATGGAGATTTTTAAGGGTAAAAGTTTGACGCCATTCCACGAGCGGGTGCAATTTTGAAGCATGACATGTTGGATATTGAGTTTACTCAGCGTAACATTATCTTTCACAATATAAAAAAATTGTGTTGACTTTACTGTCTTATTTTTTTAATTCAAAAAAGTGTATTTCTTCCAAAAAAGTGCGCTTGTAAGACCGCTACGCAAATACAGTGTGAAAGTATTACAACAACCACCATTTTATTCTCTAGGGTGTTAAAAATGTTTATATAAAATGTTCGGGGTTCTAAGCAATTTTCTAGCCATAAAAAATTATTTTAACTTGTAAACAACAAATATCAAAAAGAAATTTCTAAGTCCTTAACCGCTTGCCGACCAGCAGCCACTGCAGTTATACTTTGGTACCACAGACGGCCACTAGGGGGCGCAAAAAGCCCCCCCCCGCTTGCAACACACCCCCCCCCCCCCCGCTCGCCCCCCCAAGTTGATGCGAGTAACCACTGGGCTCCCACGATCGCTCGGGGCACACGGAAAACCCGGAACTGTGTGTGTAAACACACTGTTTGCGGTTCTCTGAAGGGAGAACTGACATGAACAGACGATCTTTTTTTACAGTAATCAGTGCATTTTTAATCGCACTGATCGCATTATTAATGCCAATGGTCCCAAAAATGTGTCCAAATTGTCCGATGTGTCCGCCATAATGTCGCAGTCACAATAAAAAAAAAAAATAAAATCGTTGAACGGTACCATTACTAGTAAAAAAAAAGATTATTAATAAAAATGCTGTAAAACTATCACCTATTTTGTAGACACTATAACTTTTGCGCAAACCAATCAATAACCACTTATTGTGATTTTTTTTACCAAAAATATATAGAATACGTATTAGCCTAAACTGAGGGAAATAAATGTTTTTTTATATATTTTTTGAGGATATATATTATAGCAAAAAGTTAAAAAATTATGCTTTTTTTCAAAATTGTCCCTTTTTTTGTTTATAATTTAGTCAAAACCGCAGAGGTGATCAAATACCACCAAAAGAAAGCTCTATTTGTGGGGGAAAAGGACGTTGATTTTGTTTGGGAGCCACGTCGCACGACCGCGCAATTGTCATTTAAAGCGACGCAGTGCCAAATCACAAAAAGTACTCTGGTATTTAACTGACAATTGCGCGGTCGTGCGATGTGGCACCCAAACAAAATTGATGTCCTTTTTTCCCCACAAATAGAGCTTTCTTTTGATGGTATTTGATCACCTCTGTGTTTTTAATTTTTTGCTCTATAAACAAAAAAAGAGTGACAATTTTGAAAAAAACGCATAATTTTTTACTTTTTGCTATAATAAATATCCTCAAAAAATATATAAAAAAAACATTTTTTTCCTCAGTTTAGGCCGATACGTATTCTTCTACATATTTTTGGTAAAAAAAAAAATCACAGTAAGCGTTTATTGATTGGTTTGCGCAAAAGTTACAGCATCTACAAAATAGGGGATAGTTTTATGGCATTTTATTAATATTTTTTTTTACTAGTAATGGCGGTGATCAGCATTTTTTATCATGACTGTGACATTATGGAAGACACGTCGGACAATTTTGGCGCGATTTTGAGACCATTCACATTTATAAAGTGATCAGTGCGATTAAAATTGCATTGATTACTGTGCAAATGTGACCGGCAGTGAAGGGGTTAACACTAGGTGGCGCTGAAGGGGTTAAGTGTGTCCTAGGGATGTGTTCTAACTGTACGGGGGATGGGCTAGCTGTGACACAACACTGTTCATAGCTCCCCGACCACAGGGAGCTATGATCAGTGACAATGTCACTAGGCAGAACAGGGAGATGGTTGTTCACTTTAGCATCTCCCCGTTCTTCCGCTCCGTGAGAAGATCGCGGGTATCCTGGCGGACATCGAGTCCGTGGGACCTACGACCTGACTCACGAAGCTCCCGGCCGACGTGCATGCGATGGCATGGCGGCAAATTCTGCCGTAATCAGTGCCATCCTGCCAACGTACATCGGCGCGTGCCGGTCGGGAACCGGTTACAAATCCATTAAGATAAAAAAAAATCTGCTTTTACAACCACCTTTAACAAAACAAGTTGTGCAGCATCAATGGCAGTTAGAGGGTTGAGACTAACCATTTAACACTGGCAGAGATACTTACAATGATCAGTTGTTATCCATTTATGAAAAACCTTTATTCTAAAAAACATAAAAACTGTTGCTGTAACTGCTTAAAAACTGTTCGCTGGAGTTTAGCTTCCATTTGTTAGTCATGTCCTTCAAGGCTCAACACTATCTTCTCCACATATGTTAAATTTTTGCTTTTGGGTTTAGATATGCTTTAAAGCTCAACCCTAGTAAAAAAAAAAAAAAAGGCACAGAACATCAGTCACATACAGTAATTTGCCTCCAATAAAGCGTATGCACTACAGGAGTTAGGAGCAGTGGTTGCAACTGTGAGGGATCATGCCACTTGACTCCTCACCCCCAATATTCTTCTCCCACAAGGTAAGGCATTCTGTGAATGGAGGAGGGGCAGGTAGATGACAAGATCTACCCTGTCCATTCACAGAAAGCCCTGTATTCAGGGAGAAGAATATCAGAATTTTTTTATCACTTTTGTAACTGGTTATGTGTGTCCAAAACATTTTTTTACTGGTGTTTAGATTTACATACCCAAGAGATAAACACAGAGTGAGACATTTTTTCTTATGAGTGACATTCTACACAATACTTTTTAGATACTGTAATTTTCTACTTACAGTAGTCTTTAATACATTATGGTTTTAAATGTCTAAATTTAGAACATTTTTGTTTAAAACCCATTAATTTCACTTTAAGTGTTTTGCCAGCAGGTGTCATGAGAGTTCACGTTTATGTCGTGTGGCAAAATGACTGAGAAAATAGTTTTTTACTAGTATGAACTATAAAGTACTAATGTGTCCATGTTTTGAGTACATGATTGCATCATTACTTAGAGTGGGTCTAAACTGTAATCTAACATTTGTTTTCTAAAGCACTGAGTATCAAACATTTGCTTTGATTTCTTTTCATAAAGTACGGTTTTTACCATATTAAAACTTTTTTTTGCATCTCAGTGCCACTGATCTTTTCTCGCCCCTTTTCACGGCTGTTATGCCTTAACATAATGTGCCTGAACAAAGAACTTCATGGCAGGTAATATTTTAACCACTTCCTGCCCGGCCACAATAAACTAACAGCTGAACAGAACAAATTGATTTCGTCGGACAGATTTGAAACATGTTCTATTTCTAGGTCCGTCTGCATTTTTGAAGAAAAAAGTCCAATGAAGCCCACGCACGATCGTAGTATCCGACGGAATGATTCCGTCTGACCTTTTCTGCCAGAAAGTTTGGTTGTGTGTACGCGGCATAACACTCTCCTCCCAAAAGACTATGATGCTGTCCAAATGTGCCTCCTTCCAATAATCAATTTAGGGCCTGAATAAGAATCCAATTTTTTTTTTCTTTCCTTATGCATCAGTAGGCAGCCAGTAAGATGCAATGATTCAAGCAGACGTAACACACATCTGCCTAGAATTAATGACCCGTCAGGTATCCCCACTTGTGTGAAATTTGCTGGACTGCTGAACCATCATATGCATAACTTACTATCACTGTAATTTATATTTTAAGAAATCATGCATATATATGGTGAGAATATAAAAAAAAATACTTATTAAAGCGGTTCTTCACCCTAAAGGGGAAGTTCCGCTAATCTGATCCCTCCCCCCCCCTCCGGTGCCACAATTGGCACCTTTCAGGGGGGAGGGGGTGCAGTTACCTGGATAATCCAGGTATCTGCACCCACTTCCGGGCAGACCGCCGTTGACCCCCGCAGATGCCCCGCCCCCCGTTGTGTTCTGGGAAACACACAGTTCCCAGGACACAGCGGGGGACCAGAAGAGACGCGCAGCGCGACTCGCGCATGCGCAGTAGGGAACCGGGCAGTGAAGCCGCAATGCTTCAATTCCCAATTCCCTGACAGAGGATGGCGGCGGGGGCAGCAGCGAGACGAGCGATCGCTCGTCGTCTGCCGCCGACATCGCTGGACCCTGGGACAGGTAAGTGTGATTTTATTAAAAGTCAGCAGCTGCAATATTAGTAGCTGCTGGCTTTTAATATTTTTTTTTTTTAGGTGCAGAACCACTTTAACATATTTAATTTAAATCTACCTCATATCCTATTATCCCCCTGTCCTTCTCCCCCCACCCTCCACCCCGGATCTGTTTTCCCTGTTATCTTTATGATTTAGCCTGCATCTAACATTCCCTGAGCATATATTTCAAACATTTTAAATTGATTCCATTTCATCCAAGTAGTTCTATAGGCTTTCATCCGTCCTTGGTCAGCTCCGCAGAGCTACCCCCTATTACTTATATATTCCACCCTCTGTAACCACTCTTTTATGGCTGGTTTCGTAGTACACAGCCATTTTTTTAGGAATAAGTCCCTGTGCAGCGTTGAGCAAGAATGGAACCAACGTTTTCCTGTATTGTGTCACAGTTTTAGCTGTCCCGTGAAACAAACAAGTCCAGGGGTGTTCTGGAATCTTTTCCCCTGTTATCTTCTCTATATATGTTAGTATTTCCCGCCAGTATTCTCTTATCAGCGGGCAGTCCCACCATATATGCATTGTTGTTCCTATTTGATTACAATTCCTCCAACATTGGGGAGGGTTGTTTGGGTGGAATTTATTGATTCTAGCTGGGGTCAATCTCGTTGCCAGAATGGGAAAAGGTGTTTCCCTTGACACACAAATGATCAATTTCCTCTAAAGAAACACACTCAAGAAAGAAACTATAAATACAATTACAATAAGGTGGTATCTGTGCCCAGTGGACTTGCATAATATAAATGGAGATAATCTGGAGACATGTTGGAGATGTTTTAAAGATACAGGTAAGAGGTAAAATGCCCCATATTTGGTATTATTGTCCATTGGTGTTAGACTTCTGGTCAAAAATATTTTGCATCTATCAGAAGATAACATAAGCTAGCATACAATTAAGTATTTGGGTCAAATATCCCAGGGTCAATGACATTTATTAGAGGGGATATTCTACGTCATATTTTAATAGCGGCACAGGCAACAATAGCTCGAAATTGGCGAAAGGTCCCACAATAGCAGAATGGGTTTGTGAAATGTGTGACATGCAATCTATAGAAGAAAAGATTTTGACTGACGAAAAATTAAATAAACAAACTCCATAAATATGGCAATTATGGGAAGAATTTCGTGCCTCTACAATGTTTACACAATATTTATGAATAAAACCAAAACCCTCTACTTTTTTTATTTTGGTGTATGTGTGTGAGTGAGATGGATGTTTGTTATATGTTGTTGTGCAGTCTTTTTTTTGTAGGAGGGATGTGGATATAGATAAAAAAAATAGAACAGTGTAAAGTTAAGGTCCACTGTCAATAGATACTTAGGGGGGAGCCTATGACTATGGAAGTATAATACCCTTGTGGAATAGTGATGGACGAACTTCCGACGGGACGTTTCGCGAACACGGACCGCGAACCTGGCCGATAGTTTGCGAACCGTAACGTTCGCGGCGGGCCCCATTGACTTCAATGGGAGGCGAACTTTGCAAACCTACAGGTCAAATTTGCAGCCACAAAATAATTACTAGCTGTGCAAACATAGTCCCACCACATGGCCAATGACATAACATATGTATGAGGTGAATCTGGGATCGACAACTACAAGCATTCTTTTTTTATATGTGAAATTATTGTGACAATTCAGGACTGTGGAGCGCATGAAGGCAATGGAGGAGAGGGAAGGTCAGAGTAGGCAAAGAAGAGGGTGCAGGAGATGATCACCAGCAGCCTGACATACAGCAATGACACCTGCACCGTGATAGAGTGATCTGACACCAGCACCGTGATAGAGAGCATTGACATCAGCAGCCTGACATAAAGCACTGACACCAGCACCGTGATATACAGCACTGACACCAGCACCGTGATATACAGCACTGACATCAGCAGCGTGACATAAAGCACTGACACCAGCACCGTGATATACAGCACTGACACCAGCACCGTGATAGAGAGCACTGACATCAGCAGCGTGACATACAACAATGACACCTGCACCGTGATAGAGTGATCTGACACCAGCACCGTGATAGAGAGCACTGACATCAGCAGCGTGACATAAAGCACTCACACCAGCACCGTGATATACAGCACTGACACCAGCACCGTGATAGAGAGCACTGACATCAGCAGCGTGACATCAAGCACTCACACCAGCACCGTGATATACAGCACTGACATCAGCACCGTGATATACAGCACTGACACCTGCACCGTAAGCAGCCCCAGGAGGAAGTCAGCATAGCACAGGGATGGTGGGAGCCCCTCATAATGAGCATAGCACAGGGATGGTGGGAGCCCCTCATAATATGCACAGCAGAGGTACAGCCCCAGGAGGAAGTCAGCACAGCACAGGGATGGTGGGAGCTCCTCATAATAAGCAGCCCCAGGAGGATGTCAGCATAGCACAGGGATGGTGGGAGCCCCTCATAATAAGCAGCCCCAGGAGGAAGTCAGCACAGCACAGGGATGGTGGGAGCCCCTCATAATAAGCAGCCCCAGTAGAAATATGACACCGCTCAATCTCTTCAAACAGGAGGGTACGGGCATATAGTACGGTGTGCTTTTTTTGGACAAGGAAGTGAGCCAAATGAAGAAAGAAGGTCTGTGTGCTCGATTAAAAAAATTGTTTATAGACATATACATGGTCTACTGGTCACATGTGTTGAATTCCTCCGAGATTCATGCCTCATTCATTTTTAGAAACGTGAGGTAGTTAACACTGTCGTAAGCTAGGTGAGTACGCTTATCGGTCACGATCCCCCTGCTGTGCTGAACGTCCTTTCGGACAGGACACTGGATGAGGGGCAAGCCAACAGTTCGATTGCAAATTGGGCAAGCTCTGGCCAGAGGTCAAGCCTGCCCACCCAGTAGTCCAGGGGTTCATCACTCCTCAGAGCGTCCACATCGGCCGTTAACCCGATGTAGTCGGACACCTGACGGTCTAGGCGTTCCCTGATGCTGGATCCGGATGACACCTGTCGATGGGTCGGCTGAAAGAATGACCTCATATCCGAAGTCACCAACACATCTTCAAACCGGCCTCTTCTTGCAGGCGCTGTTGGATTGGTACCCGCAACTCCTTCTCTGGGAGTGGGAATTGCTCCTCTGCCAGCGCACGCAAAAGCAGAATGCAGCATTTCTCGAAGCAAGGCCTGGAAGTGCTCCATTCTGACAGCCCTCTGTGACGGCGGAAACATTTCTGCCATTTTGTGTTTGAACCGGGGGTCTAAGTACGTTGCCACCCAGTACTGGTCCTTGACCCTTTTGCTTTTTATATGGAGGTCCCTATTAAAACACTGGAGCATGAAGGCCCCCATTTGCACTAAACTGGAAGCGGTGTGGTGGCCTGGCTCCTGCTCATCATCCAGGATAATGTCGTCCTCTTCATTCTCCTCTCCCCATCCACGCACAACAGGGATCCCAGAAAGGTTTAAAGCATGCTCTTCTTGCTCCTCCTCATCCGCCCCGGCACCATCCTCCTCTGACTCCTCTTCAGACTCCTGTTGTTCACTTGTCTCAGATAGAGTAGCCCCCACTGGGAATTCATCCAGTATTGCGACTTCCTCATCTTCCCGCTCCTGCTCCTCCACAGCTTGATCAATGACACGACGCAATGCACGCTCCATAAAGAAGGCATAAGGTACCATGTCACTGATGGCACCATGGCTGCGACTGACCAGTTTGGTGATCTCCTCAAATGGGCGCAGAAGTCTGCATGCGTCGTGCATGAGCAGCCACTGGCGCGGTAAAAAAAAAAAACAGCTCCCCAGAACCTGTTCTGCCACAGAGTTCATACAGGTAGACATTAACTGCACGTTTCTGCTGGAGCAACCTATCAAGCATATAAGGTTGAGTTCCATCTCATCGGGCAATCGCAAATAAGATGTCTGACCGGCAGATTGTGTCGTCGCTGAATGTCAGCAAGGCGAGCCATGGCCGTGTAACATCTTCTGAAATGGGCCGAGATTTTCCTTGCCTGCCGCAAGATGTCCTGGACCCCAGGGTATTTGACAACGAATCTCTGCACAACCAAGTTTAAAACGTGTGCCATGCATGGCACGTGCGTCATTTTGCCCTGTTTCAATGCGCTAAGCAGAGTGGCACCGTTGGCACACACCACTTTACCAACTGTCAAATTGAGCGGTGTTAGCCACTGATCTGCCTGTGAACGCAAAGCTGAAAGGAGTGCCGGGCCAGTGTGGCGCTTGGCTTCCAGGCACAACAGACGCAGCACGGCATGGCAACGTCTCACCTGGCATGTCGAATAGGTTCTTGGGCGGCGCAGCAGAAGAGACGCTAGCAGCAGAAAAGGAGGAGTCAGCCGAGGAGGAGAGGGAGGAGGATGGAGTAGGAGGAGGAGGAGGAGAAGAGCCAGGCCTGCATGCACGGGTGCCACGGGTTACATGCTTCACGGCCGTCAGAAGGTTCCCCCAGTGGGCAATAAAAGTGATATACCTTCCCTGCCCGTGTTTGCTAGACCACGTGTCTGTGGTCAGATGTATCTTGGCACCGACACTGTGTGCCAGAGATACATTCACTTGCCGCTGAACATGGCCATATAGCTCTGGGATGCCCTTCTCTGAGAAATACTTCCTTCCTGGGACCTTCCATTGTGGTGTTCCAATGGCCACAAATTTTCGAAAGGCCTCCGAGTCCACCAGTTTATATGGCAGTAGTTGGCGGGCTATCAGTTCTGACAAGCCAGCCGTCAAGCGTTGGGAAAGAGGGTTATCCGGCGTCATCATTTTTTTATGCTCAAACATTAGGCCCACGGAAGCCTGCCTTTTTGCAGAAAAACGTGAGCTTGGTGTGATGGAAGGTGGAGTGGAGGACAATTGTGAGGAGAAAGGAGAAGGAGAAGTAGAAGACGAGGCTGAACGGTGAGAGCCTGGAGTGTGGCTTTGTGTGTTCCGTTGCTCCCACTGGGCTCGGTGATGGCTGCTCATGTGCCTTCTTAAGGCGCTCGTCCCTAGGTGAGTGTTGGGCTTACCGCGACTAATGGGTTGACTGCAAAGATTGCAGATGGCAACGCTATTGTCAGCAGCGGACACGTTAAAAAAAGCCCACACTGCAGAGCCATGTGCCGGCGTCCTGGGAGCGCCAGATGTGACCGTACATGGTCTGCTTTGGTCTGCTTTGTCCCTCCTGTACAATGTAAGTTATTCCTGCTTCTCCTCCCTATCTGCTGGTCCATATCTCCCTCTGAACTCCCCTCCTCTTCCTCTCTTGTGGGCACGCATGTGACATGACTAGACACGTCATCATCGACGTCACCTTCCCCACCGCTATAAGTAGAGATCTCGGAGTAGGCAGCAACCCCGGGGACCATCCTCACTCAACCCTATGTACTGTAGTACCCTAGACCTTACCAGTCCTTATAAGGACCTTTGTGGAACTAGTAGGTTGTGAATGATTAGCAGACTGTACCTCAGTCCCTATACTGATAAAGGACTGCTGTAGTATAGGGCAGCAGTCAGCAGTAGTGCACCTCAACCCTATATATTGTGGACCTATACCAGTCCTTAAGGAATAGCAGACTGTACCTCACTCAACCCTATGTACTGTCGTACCCTAGACCTTACCAGTCCTTATAAGGACCTTTGTGGAACTAGTAGGTTGTGAATGATTAGCAGACTGTACCTCAGTCCCTATACTGATAAAGGACTGCTGCAGTATAGGGCAGCAGTCAGCAGTAGTGCACCTCAACCCTATATATTGTGGACCTATACCAGTCCTTAAGGAATAGCAGACTGTACCTCACTCAACCCTAAGTACTGTAGTACCCTAGACCTTACCAGTCCTTATAAGGACCTTTGTGGAACTAGTAGGTTGTGAATGATTAGCAGACTGTACCTCAGTCCCTATACTGATAAAGGACTGCTGCAGTATAGGGCAGCAGTCAGCAGTAGTGCACCTCAATCCTATATATTGTGGACCTATACCAGTCCTTAAGGAATAGCAGACTGTACCTCACTCAACCCTATGTACTGTAGTACCCTAGACCTTACCAGTCCTTATAAGGACCTTTGTGGAACTAGTAGGTTGTGAATGATTAGCAGACTGTACCTCAGTCCCTATACTGATAAAGGACTGCTGCAGTATAGGGCAGCATTCAGCAGTAGTGCACCTCAACCCTATATATTGTGGACCTATACCAGTCCTCAAGGAATAACAGACTGTACCTCACTCAACCCTATGTACTGTAGTACCCTAGACCTTACCAGTCCTTATAAGGACCTTTGTGGAACTAGTAGGTTGTGAATGATTAGCAGACAGTACCTCAGTCCCTATACTGATAAAGGACTGCTGCAGTATAGGGCAGCAGTCAGCAGTAGTGCACCTCAACCCTATATATTGTGGACCTATACCAGTCCTCAAGGAATAGCAGACTGTAACCCACTCAACCCTATGTACTGTAGTACCCTAGACCTTACCAGTCCTTATAAGGACCTTTGTGGAACTATTAGGTTGTGAATGATTAGCAGACTGTACCTCAGTCCCTATACTGATAAAGGACTGCTGCAGTATAGGGCAGCAGTCAGCAGTAGTGCACCTCAACCCTATATATTGTGGACCTATACCAGTCCTTAAGGAATAGCAGACTGTACCTCACTCAACCCTATGTACTGTAGTACCCTAGACCTTACCAGTCCTTATAAGGACCTTTGTGGAACTAGTAGGTTGTGAATGATTAGCAGACTGTACCTCAGTCCCTATACTGATAAAGGACTGCTGCAGTATAGGGCAGTGGTCAAGTATAATATTCTTTCTATATTTGGAAGAAAGAATATTATACGTGTAAAAGCCTATTACCATACCAGTCCTGAAAAGAACCTTTGTGGACCTAATAGTAACAGCTAATGATTAAACTGACTGTCCCTGCTGCACACAGCGTCCTGTCCCTTTCTCTACACTGACAAAAGACACTCAGGCTGCTGCAACAATCACTAGCATAGCAGTGCCTCAAACCTATATCCTGAACTACACCTAACACCTATACCATGATACCATTCTTTAAAAGAACTTTTGTGGACCTAATAGCTAGCGATTTGGGTCACTGAAGTCTCTCCCTGCTCCACACAGCAACCTCTCCCTATAGTGACAGTAGAAAGAATGTAAAATGGCCGCCGGATCGGGTCTATTTATAAGTTAGGGGGAATGTCCAAGTGTCCATGTGCTGTAATGTCTCAATTGGCTGTCCTGTACCACATGATGGATGTGTCATCATAGGTCAAAGTTCTTTTACACAGTAAAAATGGAAGTCCACCGGGTGAACGGCGGCAATAGTCTGCCGACCGCCGGGCGAACCATTCGGCCATTCCTATGGTGGAATAGAATACAAGTAAAATACAAGGGGACTTAATTTAATCATTCTACAGTTTAGTATAACAAAATAAGTTCCTAGTGAATAGGGTAGGGGTGGTTTTATGTTGTAATAAAGATTAAACCAAATAGTCGGATGGAGGTGAAGCTCTGATATATAATTGATCTCTCTGTTCTGTTGACAATGTGTGTTATTATTCAATCCTACAACACATTTAATGTACCTTTTTGTATATCTTATCTAAAATTGAAAATTAATAAAAGATGTTCCTCCTACTCTTTTATCCAGAGTTGGGGACACTGTAATACAAGAGGTGTGTTACTGGCCAGATCACCATTTGAAAACAGGGGAAAAAAGCCAAAAAACAAACAAAAAATAAAACGAATGCAGCCACCGCATCTTTCGACTTCCAAATAAATTCATATAATTTTATATAAATGCATATTGGTAAACACAGATCACTGTAAATGGCAATGATTAGGTGACAATGATTTTAGAATTTTTATTACTTTATGAGTATGCAAAGAAAGTCTAAAATATATTGTAGCAGTACAAGGCCCTGCCACTGTGAAAATGTAGGAGGAAACAACTAAGGGTTCTCAAAAATACAGTTTAAGGGGCTCTGGGTTTTGTAATTTTCAAATCAGGGTTTGGAGATCAAAGACTTCAAAGTGCTTTGGGGGGGAGTTTACAATCCTGTGCTTGGGTCTAGCCAGAAATCAGCAGGTGGAGTGTGGATGTGTTCACAACTTTTATAATCTAGAACCTGAGAATGGTTCTGGGCTGCAACCGGGAAACGCAAGGTCTTTGCATAGGGGGGGTCACAAGGACTCCAATCCCTCCCAAGGAGTCAGAGAGGCTGCATGAGGCAACCAGAATGGGTACGTTTGCACATCACGGTGCAGTTGGTGACAGAGCAGCAAGCAACTGGAAAAGAGCCCTAGTACAGATCTTGTATGGGAACAGTGAGGTGCTGTGGTATATGGTATGGAGAACCAAGGCAAAAGGTCTGAGCAATGGCACTGCTAGAGAGAGCCAGGAGGCTGATTGCAAATTATGTTCGTGTTGATGGTGGAAACCCCTTAGTGTGAAACAGATTCACTGTGTGAACTTTTCCATTTTGTCATTAAAAATGGATGAGCATGCCTTAAGGCTGGGTTCACACTTATGCTAATTGGATGTGGGTTTCACCACATCCAATTTGCATCACAAGAGAGTGTGACTGGCTTTAGATCAGGGGTCTCAAACTGGCGGCCCTCCAGCTGTTGCGAAACTACAAGTCCCATGAGGCATTGCAAGGCTGACAGTTACAAGCATGACTCTCACAGGAAGAGGCATGATGGGACTTGTAGTTTTGCAACAGCTGGAGGGCCGCCAGTTTGAGACCCCTGCTTTAGATGGAGTCGGTTCACACATCTCCAGGTTGGCTGTGGAGTGCACAGCAGAAGAGTCCTGTGGCTACGTTTCAGGTCTGAATCAGGCAAAAATTCAGACCTAATTCAGAGCTGAAACAGTGAACATTGATGCACCGGACCCCCTGCTGCAAGCCATTAAACACATAGTGTGAACCCATCCTTAAACAGGATTTCTGGAATGCATTAAACTAACCTGTGGCGTATCCTCCATCTGTGCAGGGTGTTCACTGCAGACAGGCCCCCGAGGAGGGGGGCCCACTGTGACCCACCCTGCACATAGGGTGCACATATGGATGGTCCCCTGGTTCACAGCTAGGGATGATCGGTGTGGTGAGAGTGACAGCTGTGAGCACCGATCTCCCTGTATGGCTTTTTAGATAACAGCTGCTTCTTCTACTCTCCCTCCTGTGGCTGTGCGCTAAAAAGCCATGGAGGGAGATCAGTGCTCACAGCTGTCCTTCCCACCGCACCGATCATTCCTGGCTGTTCCCTGGGTCCTCCTCTTCCGCCCCCATGTGCTCCTCCGGTTTCCTGTCCTCCTCCTCCACCCCGTGTGCTCCGGACACTTCTCTGATCCCCTGCCCTTCTCTGGCTGCTCCTCTTGTCCCCTGTCCTTCTCCTCTGTCTCTCTCCCCTCCACCCTGCCCCGCAGCTGGCTTCCCTCTTCTCTGCATCAGTTTATGAATGAACAGGAGCCTCTGTCTCCTGTCCATTCATCTTCAGTGCTGAAACAGCATAGAAAGGGACTGGGTAATCTGTGTCCTCAGTCCTTTCTCTGTCTCAAAGGGGAGATGTCAGGGGTCTATTTAGATGTGCAACCAATATTAAAAAATAAAATTGTAAAAAATAAAATAATAAACCTACTGACACCACTCCCCCAACCTTACCAAAACTGTCCACCCCTCTCCCTCCAAAAAGCATTGTGATAAAAAAAAAAAAAATACATAAAAATAAAAAAAACTACTTACACCATTCACTGTCCTACTGACATCCACTGCCACATACACTACATGCCACATAAACATACACATACATACTTTTCGCACTCCTCTCCTGCACATACTATTTTTGCACTCCTCTCCTGCACATACTATCCACTAGGGATGAGCCGAACACCCCCCAGGTCGGTTCGCACCAGAACTTTCGAACGGACCCCACGTTCGTTACGAACGTTAGAACCCCATTGAAGTCTATGGGACTCGAACGTTCGAAATGGAAAGTGCTAATTTTAACGGCTAATATGCAAGATATTGTCCTAAAAAGGGTTTGGGGACCTGACTCCTGCCTCAAGGGACATGGGTCAATGCAAAAAAAAGTTTTAAAAACGGCCGTTTTGGCGGGAGCACTGATTTTAATGACAATTAAAGTGAAAAAAAAAAAGTGAAATATTCCTTTAACCACTTGACCACTGGGCACTTAAACACCCTTAATAACCAGACCAATTTTCAGCTTTCGGTGCTCTCGCATTTTGAATGACAATTACTCAGTCATGCAACACTGGACCTATATGAAATTTTTGTCCTTTTTTTCACACAAATGGAGCTTTCTTTTGGTGGTATTTAATCACCGCTGGGTTTTTTATTTTTTGTGCTATAAAAGAAAAAATACAGAAAATTCTGTAAAAAAATGAATTTTTCTTTGTTTCTGTTAGAAAATTTAGCAGATTAGTAATTTTTTCTTCATAAATTTTGGCCAAAATTTATACCACTACATATCTTTGGTAAAAATAAGTACAAATTGGTGGATATTATTTGGTCTTTGTGAAAGTTATAGAGTCCACAAGCTATGGTGCCAATATCTGAAAATTGATCACACCTGAAGTACTGACGGCCTATTTCAATTCTTGAGACCCTAACATGCCAGAAAAGTACAAATACCCCCCAAATGACCCCTTTTTGGAAAGAAGACATTCCAAGGTATTTAGTAAGAGGCATGATGAGTTTTTTGAAGTTGTCATTTTTTCCCACAATTCTTTGCAAAATCAAGATTCTTTTTACTTTTTTTTTTTTTTCACAAAATTGTCATATTATCAGGTTATTTCTCACACACAGCATATGCATACCACAAATTACACCCCAAAACACATTCTGCTATTACTCCCGAGTATGGCGATACCACATGTGTGAGCCTTTTACACAGTGTGGCCACATACAGAGGCCCAACATGCATGGAGCGCCATCAGGTGTTCTGGAGCACCCAGGACAATTCTGACATTTCTCTCCTACATGTAAAAATCATCATTTATTTGCTAGAAAATTACATAGAACTCCAAAACATTATATATGTTTTTTTAGCAAACACCCTGGAGAATACAATGGTGGTCTTTGCAACTTTTTATCTCGCACGGTATTTGCGCAGTAATTTTTCGAATGCTTTTTTTTGGAAAAAAAACAGTTTTGTGCTTAAAAAAAAAAAAAACACAGTAAAGTTAGCCCAATTTTTGCATAATGTGAAAGATGAAGTTACGCTGAGTAAATAGATACCTAATATGTCACTCTTCAAAATTGCACACGCTCGTGGAATGGCGCCAAACGTCGCTACTTAAAAATCCCCATAGGCGACGATTTAATTTTTTTTTACTGGTTATATGTTTTGAGTTACAGAGGAGGTCTAGGGCTAGAATTATTGCTCTCGCTCTAACGTTCGCAGCGATACCTCACATGTGTGGTTTGAACACCGTTTTCATATGTGGGCGGGACTTACGTATGTGTTCGCTTCTGCATGCGAGCACATGGGGACAGGGGCGCTTTAAAAAAAAAACATTTTTTTTTATTGTTCATTTTACTTTATTTATTTTAGTTTGACATTTTTTTCCCCAAAAATAATTTTTTTGATCACTTTTATTCCTATTACAAGGAATGTAAACATCCCTTGTAATAGGAATATGGGATGACAGGTCCTCTTTACAGTGAGATGTGGGGTCAATAAGACCCCACATCTCACCTCTAAGCTGGGAAGCCTGAAAAAAAAAAAGATTCTGGCTTTGATCGTATTAGCGATTCGGTAGAAGCACCGGAGGGCAGAGGGCGGCGGGAGGGGGGGGATGTCTATGGCTGGGTATTGCAGGGTATCACCGACTATGGCTGGGTATCTCAGAGTATGGCGTTGCAGAGTACTGCGTTGCAGAGCATTGCAGGGTATTGGCGGGTGTTGCAGAGCATTGCAGAGTGTTGCAGGGTATTGGCGGGTGTTGCAGAGCATTGCAGAGTGTTGCAGGGTATTGGCGGGTGTTGCAGAGTGTTGCAGAGTGTTGCGGAGTGTTGCGGAGTGTTGCGGAGTGTTGCGGAGTGTTGCAGGGTGTTGCAGGGTGTTGCAGGGTGTTGCAGAGTGTTGCAAGGTGTTGCAGAGTGTTGCAAGGTGTTGCAGAGTGTTGCAGAGTGTTGCAGGGTGTTGCAGGGTGTTGCGGAGTGTTGCAAGGCGTTGCGGAGTGTTGCAGGGCATTGCGGAGTGTTGCAGGGCATTGCGGAGTGTTGCAGGGCATTGCACAGTGTTGCAGGGCATTGCGGAGTGTTGCAGGGCATTGCGGAGTGTTGCAGGGCATTGCGGAGTGTTGCAGGGCATTGCAGAGTGTTGCAGGGCATTGCAGAGTGTTGCAGGGCATTGCAGAGTGTTGCAGGGCATTGCAGAGTAATGCAGAGTAATGGCAGGGTATTGCAGAGTAATGCAGGGAATCGAGGGGTTAATTTTCGGTGAGCAGCGATGTGGGCACTGCAGATGCAGCCCACATCGCTGCTGACACCGATCTCTTCCCCCTCCGCTGTACCGATCGGTACAGAGAGGGGGAGGGAGGAGCCGGCGTCATAACATGACGCCGGCTTGTTTACAAGTGATCACTCCGTCATTTGACGGAGCGATCACGTGGTAAACGGCCGCGACGAGCGGCCGTTTACCGTGATTCGTGATGCGCCGGGTCCACTGGACCCAGCGGTCACGGATGCTCTCGTGTGCGCGCCCCAGGGGGCGCGCGAGAGCAGAATTCTGGGAGGCCGTTAATTAACGGCCTCTCAGAGTTAAACAACCGCCCTGAAGCCGTTAATCGGCAATGGGCGGTTGTTAAGTGGTTAAATATGGTGCCTGGGGGGTGTCTGTAGTATGCCTGTGAAGTGCCACGTGTTTCCCGTGTTTAGAACAGTCCCTGCACAAAATGACATTAAACGGAAATAACACCATTTAAAACTGCTTGCGGTTTTAATGTTATATCTGGTTCCTGCAATATGGTTGAAAATCATTCAGAAAAATGGCATGGGTAGCCCTCCCTGCCCATTACCAGCCTATTTGGGTCTTGTACGCATATTAAGGGGAACCCTGTACCCATATTAAAAAAAGGAAATGCGTGTGGCCCCCAGGCCCTATATACTCAGAACAGCAGTATACAGGCGGTGCAAACAAGACAGGGACTGTGTAGGTTTGTTGTGTTAAGTTGAATCTGTTTGTAATTTTCAACTGGTACATTTTTAAAGTGTAGCTCCAGTCAAAAAAAACTATTTTTAAGCTTTTTGGAAAACATAGGGAAGGGTTATCACCCCTGTATAATTTGTTTTGTCGTCCATCTTTTTTCATCTCACTTGCTGCTGTCTGATGTTTGTAAGTTGGATGTTTGAAAGTAGGGGCCTGCCCTATATGCTCTGCAGAAATGGCGGAACAAGGTGTTGGTTTTGCCACAACATTGTAAGCCCTCAAAGTGACTCTTGGTGGGCGCTGGAGCGCCCTGCTGTGAACGATTATATCAAGAATTGTAATTACATGCCATTGTTGAACAGTGGTAGAAAAATTGACCTTTGGTGGTTGTGGTGCTGGTGCCACAACACTATAAGTCCTCACCGTTACTCTGGGTGGGCACAGGAAGGGGCCCTCCTGTGAAATATTATATCAAGAATTATAATTACATGTCCCTGTTAAACAGGGGCAGAAAAATTGGGCCTTAGGCACTGGTGCCATCACACTGCAACCTCTGCCATATACTCTAGTTTTATTGCAGGAATTAGCCCTGCTGCAAAGCATTGCATCAAAAATTGTACTTAAACGCCCCTGTTAAACAGGGGCAGAAAAATTGGGCCTTAGGCACTGGTGCTGGTGCCATCACACTGCAACCTCTGCCATATACTCTAGTTTTATTGCAGGAATTAGCCCTGCTGCAAAGCATTGCATCAAAAATTGTACTTAAACGCCCCTGTTAAACAGGGGCAGAAAAATTGGGCCTTAGGCACTGGTGCTGGTGCCACCACACTCCAACCTCTGCCATATACTCTAGTTTTATTGCAGGAATTAGCCCTGCTGCAAAGCATTGCATCAAAAATTGTACTTAAACGCCCCTGTTAAACAGGGGCAGAAAAATTGGGCCTTAGGCACTGGTGCTGGTGCCACCACACTGCAACCTCTGCCATATACTCTAGTTTTATTGCAGGAATTAGCCCTGCTGCAAAGCATTGCATCAAAAATTGTAATTAAACGCCCCTGTTTAAACAGGGGCAGAAAAATTGGGCTGCTGGCATCACCCAGAACCAAAAATGTTCTTCCAACATATCAGCGGAGGAGGAAGAGGATAGACAATCAACATAACAGGACAGTCACTCAGCATCAGCATAGGCAGTCTTGAAGGGATGTGGTATTTAAAAAAAAATTATTCGGTTACATCAGCTTCAGGTGCTTGGTAGCTGTGGGTGATCCAAGACTGATTCATCTTGATGAAGGTCAGTCGATCAACTGATTCGGTGGACAGGCGCACCCTGTGATCGGTAACAAAGCCACCAGCAGCACTGAAGGTGCGTTCCGAAAGAACGCTGGATGCAGGACAGGCCAGTAGCTCAATTGCATACTGTGCAAGCTCTGGCCAGTGATCCATCCCCAAGACCCAGTAAGCCAGAGGATTTTCGGTGGGAAAGGTGTCCAAGTCTGACCTTGCCCCTAGGTATTCCTGCACCATGTAAATTAGACGCTGGTGATGGGTGCTGGAACCAATCATACCTTGGGGCTGCGGACTAAAAAATTGTCTGAAAGCATCAGTCAGACGGCCACCTTCTCCACCGCTCCTTCTGACCGATGCCTCAGCAACACGTTGTCCAGGACCAGGAGTTTGTAACCTCCCAGTCTCTGGGAACGCGTTGCACAGAGCTTTCTGCAAGGCCTCCCGGAGATGTCTCATCCTCTGCTCCCTTTGCGATGGCAAGATAAGGTCGGCAACCTTACCCTTGTACCGTGGATCAAGGAGAGTGGCCAGCCAGTAATGGTCCCTCTCCTTGATCCGAAGAATACGAGGATCCTTCCGCAGGCTTTGCAGGATCAGGGAGGCCATGCAGCGTAGGTTAGCTGAGGCATTCGGTCCGGAGTCCTCTGGGTCACTAAGGACAACATGATCCGCAGCTACCTCCTCCCAGCCACGTACAAGTCCACGTGTTTCTTGGGACTGTAAATCATCCCTATAAGACTGCTGCTGCTGATGCTGAGTGCCAGCCTCCACCTCCATGCTGACACAATCATCCTCCTCCTCCTCTTCCTCCTCCTCACCCTCTTCCTGTGTGATGGGTGGCACAGCAGGAACACTGTCTTAATAAAGGGGGCCTTGAGAGGCAAGGAAGTCCTCCTCTTCCTGCCTCTGTTCTGCCTCAAGTGCCCTGTCCATTATTCCACGCAGCGTATGTTCCAAGAGGTGGACAAGAGGTACAGTGTCACTGATGCATGCACTGTCACTGCTCACCATCCTTGTGGCCTCCTCAAACGGTGACAGGGCAGTGCATGCATCCCTGATCATGCCCCACTGGCGTGGTGAGAAAAAACCAAGCTCCCCTGACCCTGTCCTGGTGCCGTAGTCGCACAGGTACTCATTGATGGCCCTCTGCTGCGTGTGCAGCCGCTGCAGCATGGCCAATGTTGAGTTCCATCTGGTGGGCATGTCACATATAAGGCGGTTCTTGGGCAGGTTCAACTCCTTTTGGAGCTCAGCCAGACGAGCACAGGCATTAAATGATCGGCGGAAATGCACACAGACTTTCCTGGCCTGCTTCAGGACATCATATAAGCCGGGGTACCTGCCCAAGAACCGCTGCACCACCAGGTTAAGGACGTGAGCTACACAGGGCACATGGGTCAGTTGTCCCTGTCGGAGGGCGGAGAGGAGGTTGGTGCCATTGTCGCAAACCACCATTCCTGGCTTAAGCTGGCGTGGCGTCAACCACCTCTCGGCCTGCCCCTGCAGAGCTGACAAAACATCCGCCCCAGTGTGGCTCCTGTCCCCCAAACAAACCAGCGCAAGCACGGCATGGCATCGTTTTGCCTGCGTACTTGCGTAGCCCCTGGAACGCCTACGGAGCACCGCTGGTTCTGAGGACAGAGCACTGGAAGAGGCCATGGAGGAAGAAGAAGAGGAGGGGGTGGAGGAGAGAGGTGTGTCACAACCAATAGTAGCATTTTGGAGGCGTGGTGGCGGAACAACCTCCAACACTACTGCACCTTGTCCTGCATCCTTCCCAGCAGCCAGAAGAGTGACCCAATGGGCCGTGAAAGACAGGTAATGTCCCTGTCCATGCCTGCTGGACCATGAGTCAGCGGTAATATGCACCTTACCGCTGACCGCCCTGTCCAGCGAGGCAAGGACATTGCCTTCCACATGCCGGTAGAGAGCCGGAATCGCCTTCCGTGAGAAAAAGTGGCGTTTGGGGACCTGCCACTGAGGAACCGCACATTGTACAAACTCACGGAAGGGGGCCGAGTCTACCAACTGAAAAGGCAGCAGTTGAAGTGCTAGCAATTTAGCCAAGCTAGCATTCAACCGCTGGGCATGTGGATGGCTGGGAGTAAACTTCTTCCGCCGGTCCAGCAGCTGGGGCAGGGACATTTGCCTGCTATAATCGGACGTGGATGTACCACTAGCAGAGTTCCCGGAAGCACTTGGCTGTGACACACCTAATTCTACACCTTCATTCCTCTCAGAGCAGGTTTCAGAGAGGACTGAAGGTCTAGTGGAGTTGGAGATGCCAGCTGATGAGGAGCAAGGAGAGGTCCGCTTTGTTCTTTGGTGTGGGTCTTTGAGGTACGCTTGCCAACGAGCTGCATGGCAGGTCAACATATGTCTGGTCAAGCATGTGGTGCCCAAGTGGCTGATGTTTTGGCCACGTGAGATACGCTTGAGACATATGTTGCAAATAGCAGCGGTGCAATCTGATGCACTAGTCTCAAAAAAGGCCCACACCAAAGAACTTTTAGAATAACGCGCAGAGGAAGCGCTCTGCGCAGGCGGAGCTCTGCGGTGTGATTCAGTCTGTGTGCTGCCCCTAAGCTGGCCCCCGGATGGCATCCTGACTCGTTGGACATGTGCCTCCTCCTCCTCCTCCCTCCTTCCAGGCACCCACGTGGAGTCAGTGCCCTCATCATCCCCTCCCTCTTCATCGCTGTAGCAAACCTGGCAGTATGCTGCAGCTTGTGGAACATGACTGCCAGATTGCTGTCCTTCTTGAGCATCCCCTCTCTCTGCGCTCACGCTACTGCCTTCCTCTAGCTGAGTGTCATCATCAGAGCCCACCAAACACTGGGCATCCTCCTGGAGCATGTACCCAACACTGTGCTCAAAGAGTTCAGGAGACTCCTCAGGAGGACGTGGTGGGTCTAGGGAAGGAGTCACTGATGATGACATTGAGAGGAGGGAAGACGATGCGTTGGCAGCTGCTTTGCTACTACCCTGAGACTGGGTAAGAGAGGATGAGGAGGATGAAGAGGGCTTGGTCATCCACTCTACCAAGTCGTTGGCATGTTGCGGTTCAACATGTCCAGCTGCAGAAAAGAAGGACAAGCATGTCCCATGGCCACGTGCTGATGACAATGCACCGCGTCCACGACCAGCACTGTTGTCTCTAGACACAGAGCCTGCTTGCCCTCTTTTATCGGCTCGCGCCTGTCTGCCTCTCCTTGCTGGCCTTCCAGACATGGTAATGGCCTGAAGGGAGTTGGGTAAAACAGTAGTTGGGTAGTTTATATTGTGCTGGAGGCACACAACACCCACTAACTCCTGCAGATGCCCTTTTTATAGAACAGCAGAGATAAAGGGGTATATACAGATGTATACTGTGCTGTGCTGGAGGCACACACAACTTCCAATAACTCCTTCAGATGGCAATTGGGCTCAAATAGAGAACAGCTATGTAGGTGGATTATAGCGGTATGTACTGGGTACAGAGCACGCAGACAGCACGCACTATCTCCTGACACTACTGACTGCAAGCTCTATTATTAAAGATGGACCACTAGCTATATAGGTGAGGTGAATATCACGGTGTATACTGCGGTCAGGGCACGCAGACAATAACCAGAAAACAGCAGAGATAAAGGGGTATATACAGATGTATACTGTGCTGTGCTGGAAGCACACACAACTTCCAATAACTCCTGCAGATGGCAATTGGGCTCAAATAGAGAACAGCTATGTGGGTGGATTATAGCGGTATGTACTGGGTACAGAGCACGCAGACAGCACGCTCTCCTAACACTACTGACTGCAAGCTCTATTATTAAAGCTAGATCACTAGCTATATAGGTGAGGTGAATATAGTGGTGTATACTGCGGTCAGGGCACAGACAATAACCACTACACAAGAGCAAGATAGGAAATCAGCCAAAAACAATTGGTGTGTAACTGTGTTGAAGGTACACAGAACACCCACTGCTTCAGATGCCAACACACTACACGAGGCCGCCTCAAAGGCGGCCTTATATAGTGTGGGGCGTGCACTACACAGCCTGAGCTATGATTGGCCACAGGCATCCTGCCTGTGGCCAATCATGGCTCTCCTCGCTGCTGGCGCTGCGATTGGCCAAGCATGCAGGGTCACAGTGCATGCTTGGCCAATCACGAGCCAGCAATGCACTGCGCCATCGCAGTGCATTGTGGGCCGTGCGCGCCACACGAATTTTGACGCGAACGGACCAAGAGTTCGGATTTCGCCGAACGGACGAACAGCCAATGTTCGAGTCGAACGAACACGAAGCTCATGCCTACTATCCACCACCATACAGTCCATACTTCTCTTCTGCACATACTACCCACTCAGACTCTATTAAACCACACCCATTTATGCCACACTCATTTAGCTTACTTTAAGCCATGCCCACATTCTGCCATGGCATGCTATGTGCGGCACATTTTTTTAAACAATCTTTAGGGCCCACTTTTATCTTGCACACAAGCCCACTCATTTCATGATATGTCCCTGACTATCACTGAGCGAACCCCCCCCCCCCCCCAACATCACCTTAATATATAGATCTTACAAACATATGCAAAACTTTCTTCCCAGTTAGCATTACCCTACATACACACATACATGTACTGTATACGCACTATATATACACACATGCATGCAAACTTAAATGACAAAAAAGGCAAGTCAACGATCACACACACACAATAGCAAAATACTCATTGGTGACTCAAAATACTCATTGGTGACCCCTGCATATAAAAGCATGCATGAAAAGATCTGTGGCCCATCAAATGCAGGGGCAAAACAATCATGAATCTTACATCCCTACTATGACCTAATGTAATAGCCACCAGTTTTGACCTGGCACATATGTTAAGGATTGGAACATGTTTAGTCCAGAGAGAGAAACATAGTTTTTTCCCTGTACAAAGCATTAGACAACCAAACAGATAGGAGGCATGGAGGAGCTCTGCTATGAGGTAAGGTTAGCAGAAAAGTATTTATCCTCCCATTAGAAGAGGCAATTAAAGAGGGATTCCACCTACAAAAAAATATTAAAAGCCAGCAGCTATAAATACTACAGCTGCTGACTTTTAATAAATGGACATTCACCTGTCCCGGGTTCCAGCGATGCCGGCAGCCGAGGCCGATCGATCGCTCGGCTCTCGGCTGCTGCCACCACCATTCTAGGTGAGGGAATCAGGAAGTGAAGCGAATTGGCTTCACTTCCCGGTTCCCTACTGCGCATGCGCGAGTCGCGCAGCGCAATAGGAACTGTCCGCGCTGTCTCTGAGACCCGTGTGTGTCCCAGCAGACAGCGCGGCAGGACAGGAAATGGCGTAGACTCCCGCGGGAGTCTATGCCCGGAAGTGGGTGTAAATACCTCTTTGACAGGTATCTCCACCCCCCTCCCCCCTGAAAGGTGCCAATTGTGACACCGGAGGGGGGAGGGTTCCGATCAGCGGAAGTTCCACTTTAGGGTGGAACCCCGCTTTAAGGAAGGATGTATATGATTGTTGGAAAAGTACAACAGCAAAGTTGCTTATAAACTGACTTATATATATATATATATATATATATATACACACATACATAGTTAGGTTATAATAAGGGCACAAGTCCATCAAGTTCAACCAAAAAAAAAATACAATCCCATATACACAAACCTCCACTCACGGATGATCCAGAGGAAGGCATAAAATGCTGGAAAAGCATACTCCAATTTGCTAGAGCAGGGGAAAATATCCTTCCTGATCCCCCAAGAGGCAATTGGATTTTCCCTGGAACAACTTTACCTATAAATGTTAGTACCCAGTTATTTTGCACACATTTAGGAAAGAATCCAGGCCTTTTTTAGAGTCAAATATATTTTTACTGTATTTTACAGAAGAAAAACAACAGTACATGGGTGATGATCAGATGTTCTATACATCAAGCAATACAGCGTGGGATTCATGTCAAATACATATCTGTATGCCCTTTAGTGTGGTACGCGAGTGTACCCATCTTTCAAACCAAAGGTGGTTAAAACCATAGTGTATTGCATGACAGATTTATAGAGTATGGGGAAGTAGACATCTGAGTAGCATAGGGAAAGAAGGGGAGGGGGGGGAGCAGGCAGAGAAAAAATAGGTATGGGAGAAGGAAGGTTAGGAAGGGTTGAGCAGATCCCCACGTTAGCTATAAGGTGTCAACATCGCCTTTACGGAGTCAGAGGTAGAATATTCTATCCAGATAAACAAGAGGGTTTTAAATTTGTCGAAGGTGTCATTGTCTAGGGCTATCATTTCCTCCATGATATCGTAGACCGCGGAGACCCAGGCGGATAGGGGTGAGGTGGTGGTGGTCTTTCAGAAGTTGTCTGGCAGCTGACAGAATGAAGTGTAGCAGGGTATGTTTCTGGGACGCTATGGAGCCAGGGAGCATTGATAATAGTGCTATCTCTGGGGATGGCATCGTTGGTCGATCATATGTATGGTGAAGACCTGAGACCAGAAGGGCAGTATGGCCATGCAATTCCACCATATATGGAGGTAGTTTCCCTCCACAGAGCCACATTTCCAGCATGATGGAGGTATTGACGGGAAGATTTTATTAAGAAATTGCCAGGCCTTTTTTAAAGCACTCGACAGAGCTTGCCAATACCACCACTGGAGGGAGTCTATTCCACATTTTCATAAGTCTTACTGTGAAGGAATCTTTCCATATTTGGAAATTAAATCTTTTTTCCTCTAGACGTAAAGAGTGCCCCTAGTTCTCTGTGATGACCTTAAAGTGAATAACTCAACACCAAGTTCATGGACCACTTATGTATTTGTACATGTTGATCATATCTAGAGGTCGACCGATATATCGGCCGATATTTGCCGTTTTTTAAATAATCGGCATCGGCCGATTGTGCTGATAAAAAGCCGATTTAGAACTACAGCGGGACTTTGAAATGACTTCTGTATAGAAGTCAGTGTAAGTTGCCTGAGTCGTCATAGAAACGTCTTTCCTCCTCTCTGGGCAGACTGCCAAGAAAAGAACAGAAAGATACAATGTTTACACTTGAATGAATGAAATCATCTCTGTGTGTAGAAGTTCTCAGTTTAACCATTGAGGCCTCATGCACACGGACGTTTTTACAGCAACTTTTTTGAGCTTTTTTTGCTTTTTTTGCAGCTTAAAAACGGCTGTCCATGTTAGTCTATGGCTTCATGCCCACCTAGGCGTTTTTGAGCTGCAAATGGCATAGGCGTTTTTAAGCTGTAAAAAAAACCCAGGACCAGTGCGTTCCGTGGCGTGGAGCTAGAGCTGTAAAAACGCGAATCGCGGGAAAACGCGCAAAAACGCGCATAAACGTGCAAAAACGCATAACATATTTTCTTTGTTTTCTGAGTGCTATAGCCAAGAGATGTGTTTTTCCAGGCATCGGAGCTAGCTTTGATTACTGGTGACTGGGAAATCAAGGGGTTAAACCTTTAGTAGAGGGGGTTAGGGGGGTCCCTAGACCTATCTGGGCCTAATACTAATTACCCTAATGCTGATTTTTGTCACAAAAAATATCTGAACGCTGCACTGGGTGACACAGTGAAGGGGTCAACTGGGGGGTGAAATGTGTGCCTATGTGACCTGGTGTCAGTGTAGTGTTGGTGCACTTACTATTAGATGTTCTTTCTCCTCGGTCTGGAACGGAAAAGACCGTCACGAGGAGAGCTGACATCACTTCCCCTGTCACTGTTTACAGTTACATGACAGGGGAAGGATCTCATTCGACAGGATCGATCACCAGGTCCAGGCCAGATTTCATTGGCCTGGGCCTGGAGATTGATCGTTCTAGACCGAATCCGATTGTCGCAGCCAGGGCAGGACTTAGGATGGTGGGGGCCCATGGGCTTGAGTCACTTTCGGGCCCTACCTTCTATACATTACCGTATTTATCGGCGTATAACACGCACCCCAAGTTTAGGAGAGAATTTTAAGGAATAAAACTTTTAGGAGAGAAGTTTAAGGTAAAAAACTTACATTTAAATGTCCATCAATGCAGCCTTATCAGTGTCCATCTGCAGCCTTGCCCAGTGTCATTTGCAGCCTTCTCATTGCAGTCTTAAAGTTTAAAAATGGCGCCGCCGAGATACAGAATCCTGTGTAACTCGGCGGCTCTCGGGTCCTCTCGGTGGCTCCCGGGTCCTCTCGCAGTCCCGAGCGGAGCCAAGAGTAGCTGAGTGTACTCGCCTCGGCTCACAGTCACACCTAGTCCCTGTGTTATGTCCATCATAGGGCGGGACTGGGCGTGACTGTGAGCAGAGCCGAGTACACTCGGCTATGTATCTTGGCGGGGCCCCCTATTGGGAGGGGCCCATGGGCTTGAGCCCAGTCAAGCCCAATGGTAAGTCCAGCCCTGGTCACAGCTACCATAACACGACAGCGATTCGCCTGCTGTGCCATTCTGCCACAGTATAACTGCGGTGGCTGGTCGGGAACAAGTTAATGGCTGTGTGTTGAGTTATTTTAAGGGGAAAGCAAATTGAAACTGTTATCCACTTCAGCCCCGGACCATTTTGCTGGTCAAAGACCAGACCACTTTTTGCGATCCGGCACTGCATCGCTTTAAATGAGAATTGCACGGCCATGCAAAGTGGCTCCCAAACAAAATTGACGTACTTTTTTTCCCACAAATAGAGCTTTCTTTTGGTGGTATTTTATCACCCCTGCGGTTTTTCTTTTTTGCGCTATAAACAAAAATAGAGCGACAATTTTGAAAAAAATGCATATTATTTTTTACTTTTTGTTATAATAAATATCCCCAAAAATATATAAAAAAACATTTTTTTCCCTCAGTTTAGGCCGATACGTATTCTTCTACATATTTTTGTTAAAAAAAAATCGCAATAAGCGATTATTGATTGGTTTGCGCAAAAATTATAGCGTTTACAAAATAGGGGATAGTTTTATGGGATTTTTATTAATAATTTTTTTACTAGTAATATAAATGCAGTGATTCCTGTGTAAATGACACTGGCAGTGAAGGGGTTAACCAGTGGGTGGCAGTGTAGGGGTTAAGTGTTCCTAGGGGTGTGTTACTAACTGTGGGCATCTGGGCTTTAATTTAATGAACACTGATCTCTGCTCCAATCACATGGAGCAGAGATCAGCGTCACTAGTTGCTAGGCAGAACGGGGAAATGCTGTTTACAACGGCATTTCCTCGTTCAGCCGCCCTGTGAGACGATCGCAGGTATGCCCATGGCGATCAATTCTGCGGGACCCGCGACCGGACTGACGGGGGTCCCGACCAGTACTCGAGCGCGCCGCCGGCTGCACGCTCGTGATGGCAGGGCGGCATTAAAGATTAGACGTGCCTGTACGCCAATATGCCTGCCCGTGCCATTCTGCCGACGTACATCGGCGTGCGCTGGTCGGGAACCAGTTAAACAATCTGTACACTCACTACTTTACATTGTAGCAAAGTGTAATTTCTTCAGTGTTGTTACATGAAAAGATATAATAATATATTTACAAAAATCTGAGGGGTGAAGGGGTGCAAACAAACTGAAAAATACTGAAACACCCCCCATCAATTGCAGCCTCACTGTGCCCATCAAATGCAGCCACTTGTGCCCGTCAAATGCAGCCACTTGTGCCCATCAAATGCAGCCACTTGTGCCCATCATATGCAGCAACTGTGCCCATCATATGCAACCACTGTGCCATATGAAATGCTGCCAGTGTGCCCCCTCCTGGCCTGCCGTCTGTACTTACTTGTCTCGGTGGGCCAGCTCCTAGATGTCTTCTCCCGTCCTCCCTCCCCGTCCTCTGCAGTGATTGGATGCCTGGCGTCCAATCACAGCGCCTGTCATTTCAGCCAATCAGGTGACAGGTAACAGATCCGAGCACCTGATTGGCGGAGAGGTGGTTTATAATTAGGAAAGCGAACATTCATTCACTTCTTTAACACAGCTGAGTGATCTGCAAGTGCCCAGCATGATGCTTGCAGGTCAGATTTTTTGATGCCTATTAGAGCCTATGGCTCTAATCAGGTGCTTCAAACCCACCCCCCCCCCCCCCGCTGCTGTAATTCATGTGCTCTGCGCCCGAAAAGGGGTCGGCCGCCTAGGGGGTGGCAGCGGCAGCCATAGATAGATTCATGCAATGCATGAATCTATCTAATGGTACTGGGGGGGGGGGTGGCAGGAGAGAGGGGGTGGCGCCCATGCACCCTTATGGACGCATCGCTCAAAAGTGAGTACACCCCTCACATTTTTGTAAATATTTCATTATATCTTTTCATGTGACAACACTGAAGAAATTACACTTTGCTACAATGTAAAGTAGTGAGTGTCCAGCTTGTATAACAGTGTAAATTTGCTGATCCCTCAAAATAACTCAACACACAGCCATTAATGTCTAAACTGCTGGCAACAAAAGTGAGTACACTCCTAAGTGAAAATGCCCAAATTGGGTCCAAAGTGTCAATATTTTGTGCAGCCACCATTATTTTCCAGCCCTGCCTAAACTCTCTTGGGCATGGAGTTTACCAGAGCTTCACAGGTTGCCACTGGAGTCCTCTTCCACTTCCCCATCACAGAGCTGGTGGATGTTGGAGGCCTTGTGCTCCTCCACCTTCTATTTGAGGATGCCCCACAGATGCTCAATAGAGTTTAGGTCTGGAGACATGCTTGGCCAGTCCATCAGCTTTACCTTCAGCTTCTTTAGCAAGGCAGGGGTCATCTTGGAGGTGTGTTTGGGGTTGTTATGTTGGAATACTGCCCAGCAGCCCAGTCTCCGAAGGGATGAGATCATGCTCTGCTTCAGTATGTCACAGTACATGTTGGTATTCATAGTTCCCTCAATGAACTGTAACTCCCCAGTGCCAGCAGCACTCATGTAGACCCAGAGCAGGACACTCTCACCAACACGACTGTAGACAAGACACACTTGTCTTTGTACTCCTCACCTGGTTGACACCATCTGAACCAAATAAGTTTATCTTGGTCTCATCAGACCACAGTACATGGTTCCTGTTATCCATGTCCTTAGTCTGCTTGTCTTCAGCAAACTGTTTGTAGGCTTTCTTGTGCATCATCTTTAGAAGAGGCTTCCTTCTGGGCCAACAGCCATGCAGACCAATTTGATGCAGTGTGCGGTGTATGGTCTGAAAACTGACAGGTTGACCCTCCACCCCCACAACCTCTGCAGTAATGCTGGCAGCACTCATACGTCTATTTCCCAAAGACAACATCTGGATAGGACGGTGAACGTGTGCACTCTTTGGACAGCCATGGCGAGGCCTGTTCTGAGTGGAACCTGTCCAGTTAATTTGTTGTATGGTCTTGGCTACCATGCTGCAACTCAGGAGGTTTGGAGGACTCCAGTGGCAACCTGTGATGCTCTGGTGAACTCCATGCCCAAGAGGGTTAAGGCAGTACTGGAAAATAATTGTGGTCACGCAAAATATTGACACGTTGGGCCCAATTTGGACATTTTTACTTAGGGGTGTACTCACTTTTGTTGCCAGCGGTTTAGACATTAATGGCTGTGTATTGAGTTATGTTGAGGGGACAGCAAATTTACACTGTTATACAAGCTGTACACTCACTAATTTACAATGGGAGGGGTGGACCTCAATGACCAGTTGTTGGCGCCGTACCTAGTTGCCCGTAAGGCCAGACGCTGGTACAGAAAAAGTATCTGTTTATTTATTGCAATTGGCTTTGCTGAACGCTCATGTGCTATACAGAGCTTCAGGATGGACAGGATCCTTCCTTAAATTCCAGGAAGAGATCGGCAGAGCCCTTCTGTTTCCAGACGGTGCTCCACCTCACCTTCCCCAACCAAATGCAGTAAGCCGGCTGCATGAGAGGCATTTTCCTTATGTCCTCCCGAGTACCCCTACCCAACGAACCCCCCAAAGAAGATGTCATGTGTGCAGCAAACGTGAATATAGGCGTGACACCCGCTATTATTTTCCCTCCTGTCCTGACAATCCTGGTCTTTGCATTGGTGAATGTTTTGAACGCTACAATACACTAGTTGAGTGTTAGCGTAGGGTACAGCACTGCACAGACTAGGCACACTTTCACAGGATCTCCCAAGATGCCATCGCATTTTGAGAGACCCGAACCTGGAACCAGTTACAGTTACAACAGTTACAAAAAAAGTTACATATTATATATATATATAAAATAAAAAAAACAAAAATAGTAGTTTTATTTTTCTCTCTCTCTCTATTCTCTCTCTAGTGTTCTGCTCTTTTTTACTGTATTCTATTCTGCAATGTTTTATTGCTATTATGTTTTATCATGTTTGCTTTTCAGGTATGTAATTTTACTATTATTAAATACTTTACTGTTTACTGTGTTTTATTGTTAACCATCTTTTTGTTTTCAGGTACGCCATTCAGTCGCGGATTTATTTATCTTGGCAGAAACAGCGTTTGCTCCCACGATACATAAATCCATGACTCCAGCACTGTAGGAGGTGATTTCACCACCAGTTAAAAAAAAGAGCAAATATGCCGAAGCATTAGGGCAGCAGGGGTGGAGGAGCCATTTGCTTCTACCTTTTGGGGTGGATGCCCCCATGCTTCAGCATATATAAATGGTGCAGGTATGCCCATCATTAGAAGTGGGTGGATGAAGGGAGGTATTCTAATGGTGGGCATACCCACCGATCAATCTCTTTTTTTTCATGCAGCCCACAGACTGCATGAAAAAAAAAATATTAAAATATATGCCCAACAAGGACCAGCAACGTACTGGTATGTTGCTGGACTTTGAGTGGTTATACCAGAATGATGCCTGCAGGTTTAGGTATCATCTTGGTATCATTCTTTTCAGCCAGTGGTCGGCTTTCATGTAAAAGCAATCGTAGTGGCTAATAAGCCTCTAGACTGCTTTTACAAGTAGTGGGAGGGAATGTGTCCCCCCCCCCCCCCCACCGTCTTCCATGTTTCTCTGGCTCTCCTGTCCCAACAGGGAACCTGAGAGTGCAGCGAGTGATTCGGCCAGCTGACCATAGAGCTGATCAGAGACCAGAATGGCTCCAATCATCTCTATGGCCTAAGAAACCGGAAGCTATGAGCATGACATGACTTTGATTTTGCCGGATGTAAACAGTGCCATTGGGAAATTGGGAAAGCATTTTATCACACCGATCTTGGTGTGGTCAGATGCTTTGAGGGCAGAGGAGAGATCGAGGGTCTAATAGACCCCTTTTTTTTTTGTAAAGTGTACCTGTCACTACCTATTGCTATCATAGGGGATATGTACTTTCCCTGAGATAATAAAAATGATAAAAAAATAAAATAATGAAAGGAACAGTTTAAAAATAAGATAAAAACGCAAAAAGGGGGCGTGGCTTGACCTTGCGGGAAGATGGACGCTTGAGAAACGAGCTCCGGCAGCTATCCATCCTCCCTGCTCCTATGGAAGCCTCATATCACCCTGCCAGCTGCCGAACTATGGGGAAAGCATCCCGGAACGCCTCCGCTTCCCGCTCCCGCTCTCCATGGAGGCACTCGAGCAGACAAAATTTACCGGAGCTCTTCTGGATCAGTGGAGCAACATGGCGGCCTCCGGTCAGGGCCTGCCAGAAAGCACAGCACCGCCGCAACCTCTCAGCTCTCCACCGCTGCATCCCACACCTAGCCCGGGAGATCAAGCTGCCCATCAGCAACAGCACCGCCACCTATACGACTTGTGAGCGGTGGCAGCAGACATTAAAGACACCCTGTCAACGGCCATAGCGGACCTGCGCCTAGATATTCACGCCATTGCTGACAGGGTACAAGAAGTTGAAAGGGTCATCTCAGCATGGCACAGTCCTCCACAGAGTAACCCAGAAGGTGGACACACTCACTGCAACTTAGGGACCTCCAACTCCACATGGAGGACCTTGACAACCGAGGCAGGCGCCACAACTTACGGGTCAGAGGTTTACCAGAGTCGGTGGAACCCGAGCAGCTGACCGCCGTCATTACAGGCCTGTTCAATAATCTCTTAGACAGACCTGCACATACAGCAGTGGAAATGGAGCACATTCACCGGGCACTGCGGCCCAAGGGCAGGGATACAGATCCCCCTAGAGACGTGGTATGCTGCCTGGTGGACTACAAATTGAAGGAAGAAATACTCTGCAAAGCACGGAACAGAATCCAACTCTCACAATCCGGGGTGGATATCCACATTTTTCAGGATCTTTCAGCCATCACGCTGCAGCACCAAAGAGACCTGAAGCCAGTGTTGGAGACACTGCGTGCTAAAGGCATACATTATAAATGGAAGTTCCCCTTTGCCTTAGCCCAAAGTGCACGACATCGCAGGCACAGATCCACCTCGGGATCCAGACCTCCAGGAGGAATTTCCATGAAGACGACAGCCCGACCGATTCCCCACATTCCAGGAGGGCCAGACGTGACTTCGGGCCACATCCGGCCAACACCAGGGATGCGGAACTGACTACCTCCACAAACGCAGATAAGCCATTGACACGGTCTTTCCTTTTCTGTTTAGGGTTACAAGGCCTCTTTTCTCCTTTTTATTTTTTCCTGATGCCCCGTACAGAACTCATGTCTCTCCTACTACTCCTTAACAAAACTGCCCGTGAACTTGCCTGCCTTCAGGCTCCCACCATGAAACTACATGGCCGTAAGGTAGGCAAGGGTCTGCATAGACCGCTGTGGAGGCCGGCTACCTTGCACAGCCTTTTACTACAGTGACCTCTCCGGTGTGTCTCTGACACCCGGGGGTTTCTGAATGACTGTCTCTTTCCATACTGTGGACCATAAGCAACGCTCACGCATTAAGACAAGGTTGCTGAGCGAGTACAGACTCTTGGTTCCCGTTTATATGTTTAATAGTTTCAAATAGTTGAGTCTGAGCTTTGCATAGGCCCTAGTGTCACACAGCCAGAGGGATGCTAAACTTGGTGGAATAAGCTTCTTACGTGATTCTCCTCCTTACGGGGTTGATGTTCTGCTATTCAAGTGTATTTACAGGATGTTAGTTACTGGGGGACTAGCAGGCCTGCTGGCGCTCCCCCCCTTCCTCCTTAACTTCACCAGGTGCTCACACGGCACGTTCTTTGCGCAGTACGCGATCCCAGCTGCACCCGAACGCGCAGCGCATGGCCCCTTATGGGGCTCTTGAACCTTTCAGCCTCACCTCCTTTGACCAGGGTATCCCCACGCATGATGCCCCTATGCCGCCCGGAGCTCCAGCAGGCCTGCAGGGACCTCACCATGTAGTCAGATCGCAAGTCCCCTCTGCTTCCTCACAGAACCACCCAATAGAGGTTGCGGGCTTTCCAACGGTGTGTAGCTTACAGAGGGCAGCACAGAAAGATCACACCTTTGACATTACAGCCGTTGATCATACGGGCTACACCCTGCATACCCAGGCACTAAACCAGGTAGCGCCCAGATGGGCCTGCCCACTCGCTGGAAAGTCAGTAAGCAGAGACAACCCGGGTTGATCTGACTCCCTCAGCAGCACCCATTGCATAAGAGCTTGAGTTCTTTAGATTCACTAGATTTTTATGATAGACGTTAGACTGTTTTGACCGTGAATTAAGTTCTTTATTTGTGTATCTGCTGTTAAATACACCTCAAAGTTCACATCTTTAGCGTGGTTACTCATTTGGACGCTCTTAGACCCTGACACGTCCTCCCCACATCTGACATGCTTTACCCCAAGGGCTGCCTAGGATACACCCCTACCCTCCTCACAGACAGCGGCATATTATGTGCTGGACTCCTGTCTGCCCAGAGCTTAGACACAACGTACTGACCACAATCACCTTACACCCGAATTGCTGGCAGAATCATATTAGCGCATCTTGCACGCTTCCGAAAATACCTCTCATAAGCCGGTTACGGGAGGAGATAGCCACCGTTCTTCTGACCACCTACTTCGACCTCCCCCGAAGAGTCACTCCCAACCCCCATACAGTGGTATGGATCACAGTGCGCCTCCCCAGGGCTGGTGCTCTGTGACCCCACTCTGTACTTCACCGACGTCTCATATACAAGTAGGGACCCATGCTCTAACTTCTCGGTTGACTACCTGGGAGGACGACCCTCCTAGTCCTTTAGACATCCTGAGCTCCCAGCCCTCACCCCCCCCCCCTTCCCCTAACCATTCCTCGCGACCCTTTTGCCTCCACATCAGAGACTAATCCCCCCACTCCCTCAGCGCCATGGGTCACTCCCCGGAAGGGGCCCCCCCTCCTCAGGTCAGGCTATATTTGTTAAACGTCAGAGGACTTAACACCCCGGAAAAAAGATCTCAGCTATTCATCCTTCTAAAAAAGGCAAAGGCGGACGTAGCATTCTTCCAAGAGACACACTTCAGATCGGACAGTATCCCCAAATTCTATAATTCTGTCTACCCCACAGTGTTTGATGCAACCAACGCAGATTCCAAATCTAAAGGAATATCCATTCTAATCTCCAGGCACTGTCCCTTTCAGGTACATGGCACAATGATTGAAGCCATCGCCCGATACTTGTTTTTCAGGGGGACACTACATAAACCAGTTACACTGGCTAATCTCTACGCCCCCAACTGCCAACAGGTCCCTTTTTTTCGGAACACCTTACCAAACCTGACCTCATTTTGTAAGGGAATGCTGATCGCCGGTGGCGACTTTAACCTGGCCCTTGATCCCCTACTGGATTACTCCTCTGGAACCTCGGCCATAACCTTTAGGGCCCTGTGTGCAATCAAAACTCAGCTAGCTAACCTAACACTGCATGACACGTGGCGCACATTACATCCCAATACGAAGGATTTCACCTACTACTCTGCCCCACACCACAAATATATGAGGATTGACTACTTCTTTATAACTCAAACAGACCTAGAGTCCCTCCTGATGGCCACTATAGAACCCATGCTCTTATCGGACCATCATCCCATTTCCATCACCATCTCTTTCTCTACAGCCCTGGTGAGGTCCTCGATCTGGCGTCTGGACAACTCCCTCCTTACTGACCTAGAACACACCCAGAGAATAAACACTTGCCTACAGCACTATTTCCGAGAGAATGTATCTTCCGATAGTCACCCGTTATCCCTTTGGGCGGCACACAAATGTGTCGTCAGAGGCGAACTCATCTCTATTGCTGCAAAAAGACGGAAAGCCAGGCAAAAACAAAGTTACTGAATTGTCGGAACGTATCCTCTCTCTGGAAAAGAAACATAAACAATCTTTAGCTGAAAGCACTCTCCACAAATTGCTGTCAGCTAGGGAAGCCCTTCTCGACGAACTCAGGAAATCAACCAGACGCAAATATCTCCTCACTAAATGTTTGTATTACGAACTTGGCAACAAATCAGGCAAACTTCTTGCTAAGGCCCTACAAAACAAAAAAGCCGCCTCCACCATCTATACGATCGTAGACCCCTCGGGCCGCAAATTCAAAACCTCCACTGACATAGCCAATCAATTTAAATTGTACTACTCTAAACTCTACAACCTACCCACCCACCAGCCAACAGACCCTACCCAGGATAGAGCAAAATTCATAGAAGATTTTATGAACAAATATGGCCCTCAACCCATATCAGAGGAAGAGACTTGAAATCTTGATAGACCACTCACATGGGAAGAGACCATCACCGCCCTAAAACAAATGAAACCAGGCAAAAGCCCTGGCCCAGACAGCCTAACTGTCAGCTACTATAAAACATTCCAGGAAACACTCATCCCTCACTTTCTGGCCACTTTTAATACTTCACCAACCCCCTCCTCTATCAACCCGAGCACCTTGGAGGCCCACATCGCCATGGTTCCCAAACAGGGGACCATCGTCTCCAATTACAGACCCATGTCACTCATAAACATGGACGTAAAGATTTATGCGAAAATTATTGCAAACCGCATACTCCCCCTATTCCCCTCCTTAATCTCCCTCATCCAGGTAGGTTTCATCCCCGGCTGAGAGGCCCGTGATAACACCCTAAAGGCAATTAGTGTACATCACTGGCTGTCCTCATACAACACCCCAGGCTTTCTTCTTTCCCTTGACAGGGAGAAGGCATTTGACAGGGTGGCCTGGGACTTCATGACGGCAGTCTTATGCAAAATAGGCTTTCGAGACCGTATGCTCTAATATATACTGGCACTATACTCGTCCCCTACGGCAAGAATCAAGGTCAACGGCCACCTGTCAGACGCCTTCTCCCTGTCAAACGGAACTCGACAGGGATGCCCCCTATCTCCGCTTATCTTCATCCTCTCCCTGGAACCCATGCTACGCAGGCTTAGAACCAACCCATCTATTAAAGGTGTGACAATCAAATACGAACAGTATAAACTCGCTGCACATATGGATGATATCCTTATGTTCCTCACGGACCCCATAACCACGATCCCTAACCTCCTTCAGGACTTCTCCTTGTTCAAAGCTCTCTCTAACCTCCAAATTAATTTTGCAAAATCCAAAGCTCTCAACGTCTCGCTGCCCAAATCCCTAATGTCACAATGTCAGGACAATTTTCCCTTTGTGCGGGAACCACGGGCCATCACTTACCTCGGCATACAGTTGCCAGTTAACATAGCAGACCTATACACGTGTAATTTCCTTCCCATCCTTCAGAAAATTCAAAACGACCTCCAACTCTGGAACAGGAATTCCTTCTCATGGTTTGGGAGGGCAGCCATCCTGAAAATGAACATACTTCCCAGACTCCTATACTTACTCCAGACGCTTCCCATCAACCTACCCCCATCATTCTTCGCCACATACAAAACCCTGTGTTTAAAATACATATGGGCCGACAAACACCCCTACATAGGTTGGAACAAACTGGTGACCCCGAAACTACAAGGGGGAATTGGACTCCCCGATGCACAAAAATACTACTGGGCTTGTCATTTGGCCAGGATCGTGGACTGGCACCTCCACGATGAATTGAAGGCCTGGATAGGCCTCGAGGGGGGCATTCTGCTCCTCTCCCCTACACTATCTCCCGTGGATAAGCCCTTACGCTATCTCCCATGGATAAGATACCGACAGAAGACCGGGCCACCGCCTGTAAAAGAGCTATAAGAAGGCGCGGTGGCCCGGCAGAAGAACCGAAGAGGGGGACAAGACCCCCGAAGTCGGGAGAAGAGGTCGGCGGCGAGGAAGAAAGCCGGACTCCTCCGCTAGCAAAAGAGCTACAAGAAGATAGCGGAGGAGTCCGGCGAGAAGACCCCCGAAGACGGAAGACCCCCGGAGCTGTGCAATAAAATATTTTAACCCTGTGTTGTGTTTTTTTTGTACTTTTTTTCACAGGTGAATGGGTAGGGGTACATTGTACCCCATACTCATTCACATAGGGTGGGGGGCCGGTATCCGGGGGCCCCCTTATTAAAGGGGGCTCCCGGATTCCGATAAGCCCCCCGCCCGCAGACCCCGACAACCAACGGCCAGGGTTGTCGGGAAGAGGCCCTTGTCCTCATCAACATGGGGACAAGGTGCTTTGGGGTGGGGGGGCCGCGTGGCCCCCCCTTCCCCAAGGCACCCCCTCATGTTGAGGGCACGCGGCCTGGTACGGCTCAGGAGGGGGGGCGCTCGCTCGCCCCCCTTTCCTGGCCGGCCGGGTAGCGTGCTCGGACAAGGGTCTGTTGTCGACTTAGGGGGGACCCCCACGCCGATTTTTTTCGGCGTTGGGGTTCCCCTTTAAGTCCATACCAGGAGGCGGAGCCAGCGACCTCTCCGTCGCGGGCCCCGCCTACCTGGATACCCGCTCGAAATGAGCGGACTTTTCTCCGGGCGGGAAAAGTCCGCTCATTTCAAAAGAATGGCGGACTGGCACACACACGGGCGGATTGTCCGCCGAAATGCGAGTCCAGCGGACAGTATTTCCAACATTCCGAAATACTTAGTCCGCCAGACTGTCCGCTGAAAAAGTCCGCTGAAGCCCACACACGAGCGGACTGTCTGCTGAAATGTGCTTCAGCGGACTAAGTTGGACAGACAGTCCGCCCGTGTGTACGCGGCCTTAGAAATCCTGAAGGCAGTGATTGGTTTTCGGGGTGCCGTACGCGGCTAGACTCCCAAAAAGTCCCACATATGTGGTATCCCCCATACTCAGGAGAAGCAGCAGAATATATTTTGGTGTGCAATTCCACATATAACTATGGCATTTGTGAGCAATATATCATTTAGTGACAACTTTTTGTAAACTTTATTTTTTTGTGTGTGTCATTATTCAATCACTTGGGGCAAAAAAATTAAAATATTCAATGGGCTCAACATGCCCCTCAGCAATTTCCTTGGGGTGTCTACTTTCCAAAATGGGGTCATTTGGGGGGGGGGGGGTTTGTACTGCCCTGCCATTATAGCACCTCAAGAAATGAGATAGGCAGTCGTAAATTAAAAGCTGTGTAAATTCCAGAAAATGTACTCTAGTTTGTAGACGCTATAACTTTTGCGCAAACCAATAAATATACGCTTATTGACATTTTTTTTTTTACTAAAGACATGTGGCTGAATAAATTTTGCCCTAAATGTATGACTAAAATTGAGTTTATTCCATTTTTCTTATAACAAAAAGTCGAAAATATCTTTTTTTCTCAAAATTTTCGGTCTTTTTCCATTTATATCGCAAAAAATAAAAAATTGCAGAGGCAATCAAATACCATCAAAAGAAAGCTCTATTTGTGGGAAGAAAAGGACGCAAATTTCGTTTGGGTACAACATGTGTTCAGGTCATCCTTATCAATAACCTGCTAATAGTGGGTATCATATATACATATATAATTGGTTCATGTAGCAAACTCAGTGTTGAGTTGTGACTTTAGAGTCACAAGAGGACACTCTGTACATAGGGTGGAAAAGAGGTTTAGCCACCACTTATGGAAAGGCTTCTTCACAAAAAGATCAAAGAAAAACAAAAATACTCAAGCACAAAAATGGATAAAAAAATAAATAATAGATAATAAAAAATAAAACTCAAACTCAAAGAAAACAGCTGGAAACACTCCCAACAGGCCAGCCAACCAAAATTAGAATATAATAAATAGTGTTGCGCTATCTTCATACAAAGTGCCAAGTGCCTAATAACAAAGATGTATTAAATTAAATATATTCAATTATCCCAAGAAAGCTAAAGGATATAATAAACTTTTTACAATATGACCACAACAACAAGGTGCCATGTGCTAAACCAAAGTGCTAAATTAAAAGTGCCAAGTGCTAAAAAGGTCCTCTTGTGATCAAATCAAATATTAAATGTAAAGGTGGCAAAAAAATTAAAAATTATATATATATATATATATATATATATATATATATATATATATATATATATATAAAATAAATAAATAAAAATAAAAAAAAGTCTCCTCGCCCTCACGCGTAGCGTCACGTGACTTTCTCAAAGGGTTGAAGGGTTTGAGAAAGGGTTGAAGGGTTTGAGAAAGTCATGTGACGGTGACGCTACGCGTGAGGGAGAGGAGACTCTGGCAGCGCACGAGTGAGTCTGGCAGCACAGTGATTGCAGACTCAGACTATTGATCTGATTATTCAATGCGCTCGCTTACTACCCTAAATGTGAGTGGCTCTTTATGCTGATTCCGTTCTGTACTCTGTAGCAATATTGCGCTATATTTTTTTCTTCCCTTTGTAAATGGAACAACCTATCTGGAGTGGAGAAAGCACTCTGTGTGAAGCAGCCCCCCTAATACTCACCTGAGTCAATTTTTATGCAGTGTTGTTGCAAGAGAGACTCAGCTGCCAGGGACTCTGCTTCCTCATTGGCTGAGACAGCAGTGGAGAGCCATTTGCTCCTGCTGCTTTCAAAGTCAGTGAGCCAACGAGGAGAGAGAGGGGGCGGGGCCCAACCGTGGCTACGTGTCTGAATGGACACACAGAGTTGCAGCTCAGGTGCCTCTATAGCAAGCTGCTTGCTGTAAGAGCACTCGTCAGGCAGGTAGAGACCAGGAGTGCTGAGGAGGTTTGCTGGCAAATTGCAGGCCCTTTAGGTCCGGTATTTAAGGGGAACCCCATGCCAAAATGTAAAAATAAATGGTGTCGGGTCCCCTTCAAAATCCATATGAGACCCTTAGCTAAGCATGCAGCCAGGCAGGCCAGAAAAGGGGGGCTAACCCCTCCCTTTTCTAGCCAGCCAGGCCCCTGAACCAAACCAGGGCACATGCTGTCAGGTCACCTGGGACCAGGTGACAGATGCACTCCGTAGGAGTCGGAAGCGCACTGCTAAGGTAGTGGACCTTAGGACTGACTGCTGCGGATTGTACCCTGGGAGATTCAGGAAGCAGGTCTACTGGATCACTAACACAGATCCCAGTGGGAGTTAGAGCATATATTCCCCAAGGCGCGGAGTCTAAGAGCCAGCAGGTGTTCACAAGAGCCTCCAGTGGTGAGGATGGACTTCGCTGCAGTCTGGCTCCAGGTCATGGCCCTTAGGGTCTCACAGCTCACGCTCAACTACAGGAGAAGGAAACAGCAGGCTGGAACAACAAGGATAGTAAAGGGATAAGGCAGAGGTCAGGGCAACTAGCAGACAGGAACAACAGAGTACACGCCAAAGGTTCAGGGTCACAGGTAGACAGGGATGGTCGGAGACACGCCAACAGGTCACGGTCACAAGCAGACAGAAATAGTCGAGAACATACCAAGGTCTGTAACAGACAAATGTAGAGCACATGGCAAGCAGGAAACAGGAAGCCAAACACACAGTGAATACACAATGGTTAATCAGCACCGCTGGCTTGCAGTACACAGGTTAATATAGGGTTCCCGGATAGGGCCTGGGGTGGAGCCATGCTTAGAGGAGACTTTATAAAAACCACCAGGTGGAAGTGGCTGGCCTCTTAGTTTGAACACATGAGGAGAGGTAAGCAGACAGAGAAAGATTACCGCATAACCATGACAGTACCCTCCCTCTTTTGAGGCCTCCCCCTCCCCCCGCCTGGGTCCAGGCTTAAAGGTAAACTCCAGATGGAACCTCCTCAACAAACGAGGAGTAAAGACCTCAGATGCAGTGATCCAAGACCTCTCCTCAGGGCAAAACCCTTTCCAATGTACGAGGTACTGAAGAATGCCTTTACGGAGCCGGGAATCCAAAACTTGACTAACCTTGTATTTTAGATTATCCTCAGAGACCAGAACCGAGGTAGGGAGATGATGAGAGGACTTATTGAGCACCAAAGGCATTTTAGGAATGGGTAAGGGTATGAGAAGACCATCAGGAGTCTGAGCAGGGTTCCCCAAACCCTTAAAGATGAGCTGGACATCCAGCACCGGACCATCAGACTGGGCAGAGGTCAGAGGATCCCTGAGGTCAGGTTGGTTAGAAGGTGACGTGTCACAAGAATCAAGCTGGATAGCTGAAACACAAACAGAATGCAGAGAGCCCTGAGAAAAAGATTGAAAACCCCACCTGGCTGAATGAGGCAGTCTATCCAAAGGATGGATTGAGCCTCTTAAATGGGTTTGAACGGACATAGTAGCAGGAGGATGAGGCCAGATTACAGAGGGTCCTGAACAAGAAGCAGGAAGCTCACTGGGCATGGGCTGGACTGGCATAACTGGTGCAGAGGCTGACTGAATAGTATCGACAGGTGTAGCGACTATCTCAATCGCATCACAGGGCGTAGCGACTGTGGAAAATTTGCGGACAAGTTAGCCTGGCTGTGCGTCCAAGGGAGTTTGGGGACAGGCAAAGGTAAATGGTTATGCAAACTGGAGTGAATGATGGGCTCAGGTTCATAGGTGAGCTCCTCATCCAGAGTGCCACATGATCTAGAGAGTGCATCAGTCCGACTATTGCAGGGCACATCCCAGAAATTGCTATATACAGCGGGAAGAGCAGAAGATACTGGGATGGTGGCAACAGGAAGTTTCTCTTTTGGGGGTAACCTTGTGTAGGCAGGAAGAGGAACAGGAAGAACCCCAAGCCAGGATCTGTCCAGTAGTCCAGTCAACGTGTGGAGAATGGAGCTGTAACCAAAGAAGACCTAATATGACAGGAGATGAAGCCTTAGGTAAGACAAGGAAGGATATCCACTCCTGGTGGAGTGTCCCTACCGACATCTTAACAGGGAGGGTCTGGAAGCTGATAGAGCCCCCTGGGAGAACAGTGTCATCAATCACCAAGACCACCAATGGTATTGAAAGGGGCAAAAGGGTAAGTTTCACGGAAAATGCAGTTTCCCAATCCATGAAATTGCCAGCAGCTCCGGAATCCAGATGTGCCGAGACCAATCGAGAGGAAGCGCCGACATGAAGCAACACAGAAAGGAGAAGACAAGAAGGTGAAGGTGATATTTCCTGGTCTAATACGCCACCTTCCAGATGTATTAGCCCTGAGCGTTTTTCCAGATGAAGAGAACAAGTGTTACGGAAATTACCTTTGGCCCCACAATAGAGGCATAGGCCCAGAGTTCTGCGCCTAGCACGTTCTTTGGGAGATAACTTTGTCCGGCCCAACTGCATAGGTTCCTCAGCAGGCAGGGGGTGCTCCTCAGATTGAAGAGAAGGGACTGGGAGCTCAGGCTGCCTAAAGAACGGGGAGTGCTGGCGTCTTTTTTCCAGGGCCCTCTCCTGAAAACAAATATTGATCTGGTTACACAAGGTGATGACACGGTCCAGATCAGCAGGAAGGGATCTTCCTGCCAATTCATGCTTCACTCTATCAGAGAGGTCATGTAAAAAGGTTGCAACTAGGGCCTCATTATTTCAGCTCAATTCAGCTGTGAGGATACAGAACTGAAGAGCATACTGTCCCACAGAAGCGGACTCGAGATGTAGAAGAGCACAAGCCGCTGAGGAGACACGACCCGGTTCCTCGAAGATATTCCGAAAAAGTTTCAAGAAATCAGACAGGCTAGAAACCACTGCATCATGCAGTTCCCACAGAGGGGCAGCCCAAGCTAGCGCCTCGCCAGACAGGAGGGATATAACATATGCTACTTTCATCCAATCGGACAGGAAGTTTTGGGGCTGAAGTTCAAAATGAATTGTGCACTGGCTAAGGAACCCCCTGCAAGCCTTGGAGTCCCTAGAGAAACGGGCCGGAGCTGGCAGTTGTAATGAATGTGTGGCTTTGACTGGTGCGATAGGTGCAGCAGCAGATAGTGGTTGAGGTTTTTCAACTGGGGGTCCTAATGAGGTCTGAACCTGTTCAAAGCAGGATGCCAAATCCTGAAAGAATCGCATCACCTAGGTCTGATGCGATTCCTGGGTCTCAAGTCTGCGAACTAAGCCCTGCAACGGATCATCTGCAGGTAGCGGCACATCAGCCGGGTCCATGGCTGATCAAACTGTCAGGTCGCCTGAGACCAGGTGACAGATGCACTCCGTAGGAGTCGAAGTGCACTGCTAAGGTAGTGGACCTTAGGACTGACTGCTGCAGATTGTACCCTGGGAGATTTAGGAAGCAGGTCTACTGGATCACTAACACAGATCGCAGTGGGAGCTAGAGCATAGATTCCCAGGGCACAGAGTGTAATAACCAGCAGGTGTTCACCAGAGCCAGTGGTGAGGATGGACTTTGCTGCAGTCTATCTTCAGGTCGCGGCCCCTAGGGTCTCACAGCACACGCTAGACTACAGGAGAAGGAAACAGCAGGCTGGAACAACAAGGATAGTAAAGGGATAAGGCAGAGGTCATGGCAACTAGCAGACAGGAACAACAGAGTATACACCAAAGGTTCAGGGTCACAGGCAGACAGGGATGGTCGGGAACATGCCAAACGGTCACAGTCACAAGCAGACAGGAATCGTCAAGAACATGCCAAGGTCAGTAACAGAGACAAACATAGCGCACACGGCACGCAGGAATCCAAACACACAGTGAATATACAATTGTTGATCAGCACTGCTGGCTTGCGGTGCACAGGTTAATATAAGGTTCCCTGATAGGACCTGGGGTGGAGCCATGCTTAGAGGAGAGGTTATAAAAACCACCAGGTGGAAGTGGCTGGCCTCTTAGTCTGAACACATGAGGAGAGGTAAGCAGACAGAGGAAGATTACTGCATAATCATGACACATGCCCTCAACTTGGGAGAGTGCTTTGGGGTAACACCATGTTGATGAGGACATGGGCTTCTTTCCCACAACTCTGGCCCATTGGTAGTGGGGTTGCGGGGGGGTCCCTTTAACAAGGTAGCCCTCAGATCCCGCCCCCCCATGTGAATGTGTACCCCTGCTCCTAGACCAAAAAAAAAAATATCTAAGTGTACAGATTTGCGCATATGATCACGGACATAGGTGTGCAGATGATCATTGGGACATATGATTTTACTGTTACATATGTGGGGACTGCCGTGACAGTGTTTTGGGTACATTGTGTGGGGACACTGGGCTGGTGATCAGTGTGTAAAAACAGCTCATATTCACTGATCACTGGCCGGCTACATCAATCCGCTCTCCTCTCCTCACTGACAACTTCCATGTGAGGAGAGGAGAACCGATTGCCTAGCATCCGGCTCTCTATTTACATCACACAATGGCTATGATTGGACACAGTCATCATGTGATCAATCACAGAGCCCTCCTGCCGATTGGACATGTGCTGTGTCCAGTACACACAAGTGCATCAAGATCGTGGCGCTGCGTAGGCAAGCACGTGATCCCCCTCCTTCTGGAGGACATTCCTGAACGTCCACTTAGAAGGAGGAAGCGCCCACCCGGGCACTGCACATATAGGGGGTGGTTAAAAACACACCAGGCCTGTTATGATTGGGGGGGGGGGGGGCACACTGTTTTTCTAAAAAAAATAGAAGTATGTGTACTGAGGACAGAAAATCTCCTGGAAGGTGGGAGTTAGTTTCCATGTGGCATTTTTTAAACCTGCATGAACAAGTTGAGTCTTCAGATCTGGAACGGGCCGCACTCACCCAATTGGTTTGGAAACCAAAAAGGTTAGAGTAGTACCTTTGAAAACATTTTCTGTTGATACAGGTGTAATGACCTGCCGTGCTTGTTAAATACTATGCCCAGAGGGATGCTTGTAAACTCCAATCTTGTGTACAGAGAGAATTCCTGGTGCCAAGCACTTGTGAGCCTAGATGTTCAATGAAAACCACTATACTGTGCCACTAGAAGGAAATCAGGCATTGTTGCCAGACTTGCCCAGAACGACGAAGAGGCAGGGCATGCAGTATTGTGAGAGAAATGGCACCCCGAACATGGATTTTTAATGTAAAGGGTTTTTGCTCTGTACTCACCAACAAAGCATCTGTAGACAGGATTAACGGGGGTAACTCCATCCTGGCTTTTGTGTTCACACAATAACACACAATCAGTAGTATCCTGCAGCGAGGACAAGGTAAGGGAAGAAGCTTTGCTTTTTCCTTCAATATACCTTTATATGCCTTATAAATGTCTCCTCTATAAGGAGTAACTTACACTACCTATGTATGTGTCTTAGTGCAGCTCTGTCTCAGAACATGTGTGGTCCCAGCAGCAGAGGGGGTTCTTAAATAGATCTTGTGGGATTTGGTAAAAAATACAGCAGTTGCTATACAGAGATGTGTATAAACTTCTATATGGGCGGTGGCTGATTGTTTGAGGAAGCTGCTTTAGCCGCATGGTTTAATTACAACCCAGCACTTCCACCTAGTAACATTGGGGAAACGCCCTATGCTTCTGTGGTTTTAAAAAAACTATAAATCTGCTGACAGAACCCCCCCTCCCCTTCCCCTCCCCCCTTGTAGAGGTGTATAGTACGTTCACCTTACTTTGTGTTGGCCATTAGGGTCCCTAGCAGGGCCTGAGAACGCAAAGGGGCATGTCCGCAAGGTCACGTGGCGCTGTGTATGGATGTAACGTCCACACACAGCGATCGCCGCATAGCTGAGGGGAAGCGCTGAGGATGCCAATCAGGTTCCACCTGAGGCTTTATATCACACACACTCATTTCAGAAAGACTTTTTAACTGAAGAGAGGCAGTCTGTCACACTAAAGCCCCATACACACTATCAGTTTTTCTGCTGAGTTTTTCCTTCAGATTTACCAAAACCATATAATATGAGATCAAACCTTAGGAGTTTCAATGTGTATGCAATCAGGCAGGCCCTTCTACTACATGGTTTTGGTAAACCTGAAGGAAAAAATCAGCAGAAAATCTGATAGTGTGTATGGGGCTTTAGAGACACCAGAGCACTGGGCACGTAAGGGTGTAAACGGGCATTTCCAGACAGGAAAAACTATTGTTACTTAGTAGCAAAAGAACTGTTATTTTGTGTACCTCTGCTTATGCTTTGCACTATGTCTTCCAGACCTACCGTAAAGGTACCTAAGGTGTCACCCCCCAGGCGCTGGGAATCCCAGTTATGCCTCCATACTTCCTTCTTCTTCAGAGAGATCAGACATGGCAAGCCAGGGTGAGTCATTGGAAGCTAGCGGTGGTGCAACTGCTTCACACACTTCAGCCCCTGTAGAGGTGACTGAAGATGAATTTTCCTCTGCCTTGCAAGGCTTAGAAGGAAGATTAGCGGCTTTAATCGCATCCTCCATCCAGTGTATAGGAAGCATCCTAGATCCCCCTCCCCCACCTTAGACTCTTTACAGTCAGTGGAGGGCCCAAGAGAATTATGGGGACAGGATGGGGTATTGCCCGCAGATGATCGGGAGGAAAGTCATGCGATTATTTCTCTGCGGAGGAAACAATACTTGAAGTTCCCAAGGATCCCTACTTCACAATCTGAAGTACAGAGGCTTGCAAAGATGGTTCGCTCTACTTGCATGCTACCCCTAACAGAGTTAGCTGAAGGGCCGGTCTCTTCCTTGGGTTCTTTGAAGCCTTTACAGCCTTTGCATGCATTTCCCGTCCATGCATTACTAAAAAAGCTTATTTATACCGAATGGGATCATCCGGATAAGCATTTTTTCCCTTCCAAAGAGACTCACAAAGCTCTATCCTATGGAAGAAAGATTCACTAAAAGGTGAAAAGTTCCAGCAGTTGACTCTGCGATTTCCAACGTGAAAAAAAAAAACGTTTTTTTTTTTACCCAGTGGACAATGCGCTTATGCTTAAAGATCCAAACAGATAAGAAGTTGGAAGGTCTGTTAAAATCCTTTTTTCCTTAGCAGGTACTGTTGCTCAGCCTGCAATTGCAGCTATAGGCATCTGTCAGTCCTTAACCTCCCTGGCGGTAATGCTGAGTCTGGTTCGGGTTAGGATTTTACTATCATAAGCGGTAACCCCGAGCCAGACTCGGAATCGCATCGCTGGATACAGGGAGAGGTTACTTACCTTGTCCCCTGGATCCAGCGATGTCCTCCGCAATGTGTGATCGAGTCGTCCTCCGCTCGATTCACACAGTGCCCGAGTGCCGCCGAGGTCTGTTCCCTGCGACGTTACGGCGCACAGGAGCGGAGATCGGCGCCAAAATTCAAAAAAGTTAAAATACACAAAACACACACAGTACTGTAATCTTACAGATTACAGTACTGTATAAAAAAATTACACACCCCCTTTGTCCCTAGTGGTCTGTGCAGTGCCCTGCATGCACTTTTATATTATAAATACTGTTTTTTCTGCCTGGAATTTGGAGATTGTCCATAGCAACCAAAAAGTGTCCCTTTATGTCAAAAGTGATTTTAGACCAACTAGAAAACAGCGATAATAAATTAGAATCACTTGCAGAATTGAGCGATAGTGATTTGTGGGCAAATTCGTCATCAAACAATAAATCTAATGACAGCGACAATTCTGCAAATGAGCAAATTTCAGTGTTTTTGGATTTGATTACATTATTGAATAATTTTTATTATTATTATTATATTATAAACTTTATCATACCCGGGATGTCTGCTGGACTCTGGTTTGAACAGATTTAAGAGAGTTATTCCTAAGAATTACAGGACTACAATACAAAACGCCAAATTTCCATGCAAAATAATTGTACCGCTTTCAGCACCTAAAACCAGAATAAATCATACCGCCAGGAAGGTTAAAGGACCAGTTCACAGATGCTCTCAGATGAGCTCCCTGCACAACAAGCACAGGAACTGGCCGAGCTACCTAAAGCATTATGCTTTGCTGTAGACGCTATGAAGGATTCTATTCACCAGGCATCACGCCTTGCGTTTGTACTTGTACATATGCGAAGGATCCTTTGGTTAAAGGGTTGGTCAGCTGAGACGCCTTGTAAGAACCTTCTAACTAGTTTCCCCTTTAAGGGAGAACAATTTGATGATAGTTTGGATAAATACATTCAAACAATTTCCAGCGGAAATAGTACTCTTTTGCCAGTCAAAAGAAAATATATGGCCTCTTCCATCAGACCAGGCTTAAAGGAAGACCTGGGGCTACAAGTCTGCAAAGCAGAATACAAGACCTCCTTATGAAGAGGCATCTCCCCTCCCCAAGGTGGGGGGGGAAGACTTCTGATGTACTCAGAAGTCTGGCAAAGGGAGATTGAGGACAAATGGACTCTCTCCACAGTGGCTCTAGGATACAAGCTAGAGCTTTGAGAGTTTCCACCATCTCCTTTTCTGAGATCAAACGTTTCCAAGGATCCAGGGAAAAGGCAATCCCTGTTGCAATCATTAGACCGATTATTGGCTCAAGGGGTGATCAGACAGATTCCCAAACAAGAGCAAGGTTTGAGGTTTTACTCAAACCTAATTACGGTGCCAAAGCCAAATGGGGATATCAGACAAAGTCTAGATCTACGTAATCTAAATCGGTTCCTGAAAATCCGCTCCATTTGCATGGAGTCAATCAAGTCAGTCATTTCCATGCTGCAAGGAGAAAAACTTCTGGCGTCCATCGACATCAGAGATGCATAGCTGCTTGTCCATATATTTCCTCCTCACCAGAGGTTTCTGCGATTCAAAGTAGAACAGAAGCATTTACAGTTAATAGCCTTGCTCTTAGGGCTTGCTACAGCACCTCAGGTATTCACGAACCTATTAGCCCCACCTCTAGTCAGGTTAAGGGCACAGGGCATAACTGTCTTGGCTTACTTAGACGATCTATTGTTAATAGACTAGACATGTGCAGAGTAAAATATTTCGTTTCGTAAATTAGTTTTCGCCCGAAAAATTTATTTATTTAGTTACTCCCGAAAATTGTTTTTATTTATTTTGTTTTTCGTTCAAAAATTGCATTCATCCAAAAATCCACATGAATTACGGTCGAATCTGTCTTTGAAGGCTTATGGTGTCTGTCGAATGTATAAAGAAGATTCGACGGAGCTAGTATATAGCATACTTCTGTGAACTTTAGAACCCTATTAAAGTCTATGGGACTCCAACGTTCAAAATCTAAAGTTCTAATTTTAAAGGCTAATATGCAAGTTACTGTCCTAAAAAGTGTTTGGGGACCTGGGTCCTGCCCCAGGGGACATGTATCAATGCAAAAAAAAGTTTTAAAAACTGCAGTTTTTTCGGGAGCAGTGATTTTAATAATGATTAAAGTGAAACAATAAAAGTGTAATATTCCTTTAAATTTCGTACCTGGGGGGTGTGTATAGTATGCCTGTGAAGGGGCGCATGTTTCCCATGCTTAGAACTGTCCCTGCACAAAGTGTCATTTATGCAGGAAAAAAGTCCTTTAAAATCACTCGCAGCTATTATGAATTGTTGGCTTCGTACTACAGAGAACACTCATTGAAAGTCATTGATAAAAATAAATAAATAAATAAAAAACGTGAGGGTCCCCCAAATTCAATTACCAGGCCCTTCAGGTCTGGTATGGATATTAAGGGGAACCCTGCGTCAAATTTGAAAAAAAATTGATGCGGGGTCCCCCTTAAAATCCATACCAGACCCTTTATCCGAGCACGCAACCTGGCAGGCCGCAGGAAAAGAGGGGGGGAGAGAGAGCGGCCCCCCTCCCTCCTGAACCGTACCAGGCCACATGCCCTCAACATTGGGAGGATGCTTTGGGGGTCTGTAACCCCTCAAAGCACCTTGTCCCCATGTTAATGAGGACAAGGGTGGGCGGGGGGCTTATCAGAATCTGGAAGCCCCCTTTAACAAGGGGAGCCCCAGATCCCGGCCCCCCCTGTTTGAAATGGTAAGGGGGTACAAAAGTACCCCTATCATTTCACAAAGAAAGTGTAAAAAATAGTTAAATAAGACAAACACACTTTTGAAAAATTCCTTTATTAAAAATAAAAAAAGATTCCAGCGGTGATAATCCACTCTTGCTATCCAGCGACGGATGTCCAGCGATGGCTGATTTGATCCAGCGCAGCGAATCCATCCATCTTCTGTCTCAACGGAGGAGACACTGCGGGGATCCCGGTGGCCTGACGTTTGTTATATGCGGAGGGCGGGGCCACCCGTCACCTGACCCGCTCCCTCTGATGCAAGGGGAAACCCGGGCTTCCCCAGTGGCGTATGGGTGACCCCGCCCCTCTGATGTAACGGAAACCTGCCTGTGTTACATCAGAGGGGGCGGGGTCACCCATACGTCACGGGGAATCCCGGGTTTCCCCTTGCGTCAGAGGGGGGTGGGGTCAGGTGGATTCGCTGCACTGGATCAGATCAGCCATCGCTGGACATCCGTCGCTGGATAGCAAGAGTGGATTATCACCGCTGGAATCTTTTTTTATTTTTAATAAAGGAATTTTTCAAAAGTGTGTTTGTCTTATTTAACAATTTTTTACACTTTCTTTGTGAAATCATAGGGGTACTTTTGTACCCCCTTACCATTTCAAACAGGGGGGGCCGGGATCTGGGGGTCCCCTTGTTAAAGGGGGCTTCCAGATTCTGATAAGCCCCCCGCCCGCCCTTGTCCTCATCAACATGGGGACAATGTGCTTTGAGGGGTCACAAACCCCCAAAGCCTCCTCCCATTGTTGAGGGCATGTGGCCTGGTATGGTTCAGGAGGGAGGGGGGGCGCTGTCTCGTCCCCCTCTCTTTTCCTGTGGCCTGCCAGGTTGCGTGCTCGGATAAAGGGTCTGGTGTGGATTTTTAGGGGGACCCCACGTCAATTTTTTTTTTTATTTGACGCAGGGTTCCCCTTAATATCCATACCAGACCTGAAGGGCCTGGTAATTGAATTTGGGGGACCCCCACGCTTTTTTATTTATTTTTTATTTTTTATCAATGACTTTCCATGAGTGTTCTCTGTATTACGGAGCCGACAATTCATAATAGCTGCGAGTGATTTTAAAGGACTTTTTTTCCTGCATAAATGACACTTTGTGCAGGGACAGTTCTAAGCATGGGAAACATGCGCCCCTTCACAGGCATACTATAGACACCCCCCAGGTACGAAATTTAAAGGAATATTACACTTTTATTGTTTCACTTTAATCATTATTAAAATCACTGCTCCCCAAAAAACAGCCTTTTTAAAACTTTTTTTTGCATTGATACATGTCCCCTGGGGCAGGACCCAGGTCCCCAAACACTTTTTAGGACAGTAACTTGCAGAATCTTTTCTCTCTGTCAAATCTTTTTTCTCTGTCGAATATTTTCTCTATATAATCTTGGACTAATAGAGGTAAGGTTAGGCACATTCGACCACAGGTTCTATAGACACAGATTGTTATTGTCAAAGTCACGTCGAATCTCCTATTCTATATCGAACTGTTGTAACAACGAAAACGAAAATAAAGCATTTATTTATGTCGGATCTTTCGTTTTTCGGATTCTGTGCTTTCGTTATCGTTTGTCAAAACGAAAATACCTGAAATTCGGACGAAAATGCATTCGGACGAAAACTAATGCACATGTCTATATAATAGACCAGTCAGTGGCTTGCTTGAAGCAAAGCGTAGCCATCACAAGCAGTTACCTGGAAGGTTTGGGTTGGATTTCAACCTAAAGAAATCCTCCTTAAAGCCACTAAGAAGGCTGGAGTATCTGGGTCTGATCATAGACACAGCCCAGAAAAGGGGGGTTCTTGCCTCCCGCAAGGATCAGCTCCATACAGGAGCTGGTGAGGATGATCAGGTCGAAGAGAAATCCTTCAATTCGCCTTTGCATGAGGTTGTTAGGGAAGATGGTAGCTTCATTCAAAGCAGTTCCCTATGCTCAATTCCATTTAAAACTAAAAGCAGTATTCTGTCTGCTTAGAACAAAATGATTCAAGCTTTGGACTTGCCAATGTGGCTGTCCCCATGAGTGTCCCAAAGCCTCAGTTGGTGGTTACTATCTTGGAACCTGCTGAAGGGAAAGTCCTTCAGATCAATTATCTGGAAGTTAGTAATGACAGATGCCAGCCTTTAAGGCTGGGGAGTAGGAGCCTTGCCCATCGACATCCTAGGGATTCCGGCAGTGTATCTGGTGCTAGAAACCTGGACCTCCAGGTTAAAGAATTGTCCTGCCAGGATCCAGTACGACAATGCCACGGCTATCAATCACAAGGGGTCACCAAGAGTCTCTCAGCTCAGAGAGAGGTGAACCAGATTCTGACTTGGACAGAAGAGAATGTCCCATGCCTATCGGCAGTTTTCATTCCGGGAGTAGAGAATTGGCAGGTGGACTATCTAAGTCGCCAGCAGTTATTCCCAGGAGAATGGTCTCTTCACCCCAAGGTGTTTCAGGTTTGCCAAAGATGAGGGACTCTGGACGTAGACCTTCTAGCATCCAGATTCAACACTAAGCTAGTAAACTTTGCATCCAGGACAGGGGACCCACTCGCATACGAAACAGATGTGTTGGCGACCCCGTGGGATCAGTTTTTACTGATCTATGCACTTTTCCCAGATTCAGTTGCTACCTCAAGTTCTTTGCAGGATCAAGCTGGAAAGAAAATCAGTAATACTGGTAGCACCAGCATGGCCCAGAAGGTCATGGTACGTAGAGATCGTAAGGATGGCAGTGGAGGGTCCAGGGCTCTTCCCACTAAGGCCAGACCTGCTATCTCAGGGGCCGATATTCCATCCTACTTTACGAACGCTAAATTTAACGGCTTGGCTATTGAGACCCATATTCTGAATAAACGTGGGCTTTCTAGGTCAGTTATTTCTACTTTGATTAATGCTAGGAAGCCAACTTCTAGAGCTATATATTATAGAGCCTGGGAAGCTTATGTTTTCTGGTGTGAGTCCAAGGGTTGGTACCCTTGGAGATATATCATAGGCAGAATTCTTACCTTTTTACAATTAAGCGTAGAGATGAAGTTGGCCCTGAGTACTATTAAGGGCCAAGTCTCAGCCTTATCAATTTTTATTTCAAAGACTGCTTGCTATGCATTCTTTAGTCCAGGGTTTCATGCAAGGAGTGCTGCAGATTAATCCGCCAGTTAAATCACACTTAAGCCCTTGGGACTTAAATTTAGTTTTGTCAGTGTTACAAAAACAGCCTTTCGAAGCGTTGCAGCATGTTCCCTTAGTCCTGACTAGGAAGCTGATATTTTCATGTTTGCTGTATCCTCACCAAGGAGGATTTCAGAATTGGCTGCTCTTTCTTGTAAGGAGTCATATTTGATTATTCATGAGGACAGAGTGGTGTTTGGCAAAAGTGGTTTCGGCTTTCATCTGAATGAAGATATTGTTCTGCCAGGGTTTTTTCCCAAGACCTTGTTCCAGGGAAGAAAGGTCACTACATTGTCTTGATGTAGCGAGAGCAGTGAAAATGTATTTAAGAAAACTGCTCCGATTTGTAAGACTAATGTCTTATTTCTTCTGCCAGAGGGTCCTAAGAAGGCACAGGCAGCGTCAAAATCCACTGTCGCTAGGTGCATTTGGCAAGTTATAATTCAAACTCATGATTTAAAGGGAAAGATTCCCCCTTTTCAAGTTAAGGCGCACTCTACCAGAGCGGTTGGTGCTTCTTGGCAGTGCGTCACCAGGCCTCCGGGTCTCAAATCTGCAAGGCCGCAACTTGGCCTTCAGTACATACATTTGCTAAATTTTATCAAGTGCATGTAAGATGGAATTAGGATATCGCCTTCGGGCGCAGTGTGCTGCAGGCAGCAGTATAAGTCCTCAGGTCTGGGGGTTACCCTACGGGTTGTGTCTCCCTCCCCTCAAGTAGCATTGCTTTGGGACATCCCACCAAGTAAATACTTGGGGCTCTGTGTCCTATGATGTACGATAAAGAAAATAGGATTTTTAAAACAGCTTACCTGTAAAATCCTTTTCTTGGAGTACATCATAGGACACAGAGCTCCCGCCCCTCTGTTTTATGGGGTGAGAGTATATTACTTATATTGCTTGGCTACAAAAACTGAGTGCTCCTGGAAGGAGGAGGGGTGATATAGGGGAGTCAACTTCCTGTATTGGTTATACCAGTGTCAACACCTGAAGGTAGGCCTATAACCCACCAAGTAATTACTTGAGACTCTGTGTCCTATGATGTACTCCAAGAAAAGGATTTTACAGGTAAGCTGTTTTAAAAATCCTATTTTTAGCACACATGGCTTTCATAGGGTTTATTCAACCATTTGCTTCTGCTGCTGAATCATGGAGCTCCTGGGTGGAGAGGCTGGAGCAGTATATGGAAGAAAATAGTGTGGCTGTAGAAAAGAAAGTTGCAGTTTTCCTCACAGCATTGGTTCAAGCTGCATATGGCACTCTCAGAGACTTAATTTCTCCAGACAAGCCGGCCTCTAAGCCCCTGCCTGAGAATCTACAGGAGCACTACAACCCAAAGCCATTAGAAATCGCAGAGCAGTTTAAATGCTACAGTAGGAGGCAGCATGCTGGGGAGGATATATCATTGCTTTACGTAAACTAGCTGCCACTTGTCAGTTTGGAGACTACCTGCAGACGGCGCTCCGAGACATGTTTGTCATGGGACTCTGCGACCCAGCCATACAGAAACGTTTACTCACAGAACCTGACTTGACTCTGGACGAAAGCCATGGACCTTGCTGCGGTCATGGAGTTGGCTACACGGGATGACACCCTACTGAAATATTTCACACTACTATCACCCGACACCCACGACGGCCATCGCCAAATCACCCTAAACCTCGCCACCCTAATTCTTCTGTCTCTAGGATACCAACTTGCTACTGTTGTGGTAACACTTCTCACAGTGCACCTGCTTGCAAGTTCAAGGATGTCATTTGTTTTCTTTGTGGAAAGACTGGTCATATTGGGCATGTTTGCCACAGCTCACACTCCCACAAAAGGTAGACGTAAACAGACATTTCATGTGGATACTGACGAGAACGGCTCCAGCTCTGATGTGGAGACCTGTGTCCAGCATGTTGGACTGTTTCGGGTAGCTGGGAACACTCCTGCGATAAAAGTGGATGTCACACTCAATGGCTATCCTATCTCCATGGATGTTGATACAGAGGCGGCTGTGTCCGTCATTTCATGTACTGATTTAAAAAGGCATCGGGTCTGTCCCCACCGCTCCAACCTACAAATCTCACTACAAACCTACTGTAAGGAACTGCTACAGCCCTTAGGTTCTGTGCAACCCATTGTGACATTAGGCAAGCGCAGTGAAACGCTACACCTTTATGTTGTAAGTAAAGGAGGTCCTCCTCTGTATGGTAGGGACTGGATCAAAGCCCTGGGCATGCCCCCTCTTGCCATTGCCCAATGTATATTGCTTCCTGAGGTAAACCATTGGGTGGAATCCCTGAAGTCATGCTTTAAAAGAAGGTTTTTAAGGACTCTTTGGGCTTGGTAAAAGGAAAAAAGCCCACCTTATCTTAAAGCCTGGTGCTACACCTCGTTTTTGTAAGGCAAGATCAGTGCACTTTGCCTTGCGGAAGAAAATGGAAGCAGAGCTGGACCATCTATTGGCTGAAAAGATCATAACTAAAGTTGATAGAAGTGAATGGGCATTGCCAATTGTGCCTGTCAAGAAAAAGAATGGAGACATTAGAATTTGTGGGGATTTCAGGATTGCCCTGAACAACCAACTTCTTGTGGATCAATACTACCCATTGCCTCGACTTGAAGGTCTATTTGGCTCACTGGTTGGGGGGCAAAAGTTCACAAAAATAGACTTAAAGCAAGCTTACCTGCAACTACAAATACACCCAGATTCATGCCATCTGTTAACCATTAACACCCATAAATGATTATTCCAATATAATCGCATGGTTTTTGGCATAGCCCCAGCTCCAGCCATCTGGCAGCGGATCATGGATGAGGTCCCGGCCGGCATACTTTTCACCCAATGTCTACTAGATGACATGCTCATTACTGGTCCCACTGATGAACAACACAGAATGTTGAAGCTGTGCTAGAGAGACTCCAACAGTATGGTTTGCGTGCCAGTCTTTCAAAATGCAAATTTTTCAAGTCTCGAATGGAATTTTGTGCCCACACTGTTGACAGACATGGGTTACACACTACTGAAGAAAAGGTTAAAGCCCTTACCCATGCCCCTACTCCCCAGAATGTCACAGCTCAGGTCCTACCTTGGCCTCCTAAATTACTACCACCGTTTCTTGCCGAACCTAGCACACCAGCTCTACCCGTTACATCGCTTACTGGATACAAGAGCTAAATGGATATGGACAGACAAATGTAAAGAAGCTTTTCGGCTTTCTAAAGAGCTCATTCTGTCCTCTCAGGTTCTGGTCCACTACGATATAAAGAAACACGTGACCTTGGCCTGTGACGCCTCACCTTATGGACTGGGTGCCGTGCTTTCCCATGTCATACCAGATGGCATGGAGTGCCCCATTTCTTTTGCCTCCAGGTCTTTAACCAGAACAAAACTATTCCCAGATAGACAAGGAAGCTTTAGCCATTGTATGGGCCACAAAAAAATTTCACATGTACATCTATGGGCAGGAGTTCACACTGGTCAAGACAGACCCCTGGTCAAGACTCCATCTTGATTTTGCTGGCCCAATCCAGGGTAAAATTTATTTGATCGTGGTAGATGCACATTCAAAATGGCCGGAGGTACAGTCAGGTCCATAAATATTGGGACATCAACACAATTCTAATCTTTTTGTCTATATACATCACTACAAAGGATTTGAAATGAAACAAACAAGATGTGCTTTAACTGCAGACTTTCAGATTTAATTTGAGGGTATTTACATCCACATCAGGTGAACGGTGTAGGAATTACAACAGTTTGTATATGTGCCTCACACTTTTTAAAGGGACCAAAAGTAATGGGACAATTGGCTGTTCAGCTGTTCCATGGCCAGGTGTGTGTTAATCCCTCATTATCCCATTTTTAAGGAGCAGATAAAAGGTCCAGAGTTCATTTCAAGTGTGCTATTTGAATTTGGAATCTGTTGCTGTCAACTCTCAATATGAGATTCAAAGAGCTGTCACTATCAGTGAAGCAAGCCATCATTAGGCTGAAAAAACAAAACAAACCCATCAGAGGGATAGCAAAAACATTAGGTGTGGCCAAATCAACTGTTTGGAACATCCTTAAAAAGAAAGAACACACCGGTGATTTCAGCAACACCAAAAGACCCAGAAGGCCATGGAAAACAACTGTGGTGGGTGACCGAAGAATTCTTTCCCTGGTGAAGAAAACACCCTTCACAACAGTTGGCCAGATCAAGAACACTCTCCAGGAGGTAGGTGTATGTGTGTCAAAGTCAACAATCAAGGGAAGACTTCACCAGAGTGAATACAGAGGGTTCACCACAAAATGTAAACCATTGGTGAGCCTCAAAAACAGGAAGGCCAGATTAGAGTTTGCCAAACAACATCTAAAAAAGCCTTCACAGTTCTGGAACAACATCCTATGGACAGATGAGACCAAGATCAACTTGTACCAGGGTGATGGGAAGAGAAGAGTATGGAGAAGGAAAGGAACTGCTCATGATCCAAAGCATACCACCTCATCAGTGAAGCATGGTGGTGGTAATGTCATGGCGTGGGCATGTATGGCTGCCAATGGAACTGGTTCTCTTGTATTTATTGATGATGTGACTGCTGATAAGAGCAGCAGGATGAATTCTGAAGTGTTTCGGGCAATATTATCTGCTCATATTCAGCAAAATGCTTGAGAACTCATTGGACTGTGCTTCACAGTGCAGATGGACAATGACCCGAAGCATACTGCGAAAGCAACCAAAGAGTTTTTTAAGGGAAAGAAGTGGAATGTTATGCAATGGCCAAGTCAATCACCTGACCTGAATCCGATTGAGCATGCATTTCACTTGCTGAAGACAAAACTGAAGGCAGAATGCCCCAAGATCATGCAGAAACTGAAGACAGTTGCAGTAGAGGCATTGCAGAGCATCATCAGGGATGAAACCCAGTGCCTGGTGATGTCTATGCGTTCCAGACTTCAGGCTGTAATTGACTGCAAAGGATTTGCAACCAAGTATTAAAAAGTGAAAGTTTGATGGATGATTGTTAATCTGTCCCATTACTTTTGGTCCCTTAAAAAGTGTGAGGCACATATACAAACTGTTGTAATTCCTACACCGTTCACCTTATTTGGATGTAAATACCCTCAAATTAAAGCTGAAAGTCTGCAGTTAAGGCGCATCTTGTTAGTTTCATTTCAAATCCATTGTGGTGGTGTATAGAGCCAAAAATATTAGAATTGTGTCAATGTCCCAATATTTATGGACCTGACTGTATTTCAAATGCCTTCTACTACCTCAGCTGCTACCATTCTAGTCTTAAGGAAGCTCTTTGCTCAGTATGGCTTGCCAACAGCCATAGTCTCGGGCAATGGAACTCACTTTACATCACATGAGTTTCAATCCTTGCTCAGTGGCTTGAGCATCCAACACTACAAAACAGCTCCTCATCACCCAGCCTTGAATGGTTTGTGCAGACGTTTAAGAAGCACTTACTGTCCACGCTGGACCAGATCGGACTGTCAGAGGAGAAGCTGCTCGACTTCTTGACCATGTACAGAAACACATTACTACTGGGCTGTCTCCTGCTTTTATGTTTGGCAGGCATCTCCGCACCAAACTGGATTTAGTCCATCCACAGGAACAGTTACCAACACCTCCTCCACCAGGCTGTCCTGGATTCCGTGCCGGTGATCTTGTATGGTTTCGGAATTAGAGTTTTGTCTCATTGGCTTCCTGGCATAATTGATGGACCTCTTGGATGAAGAACGTACCTTGTTCACCTGGAGAATGGCGTTTATGTTAGACGACACCTTTCGCAATTGAGGAAGCGCATTTGGCAACCACTAGAGACAGACCCGACCCCTCATTCTAACCATCCACCAGAGTCTACCAGGGATCTACTGGTGACATATGGCATGGCGTCTGGCATGATCCCACACGTTTACAACCAACCCCTAAAAAGGTTGGTGACCATATTCCTGAGGAGTCCGGACCTGTGCCTGGCATCGCAGAGACTGATTGGTCTGTTGGACACCCACTGACATCTCCAGAACCCTTGTCTGACTCTATCCCTTCCAGTGCTGTGCCACTTCGTAAGTCTGCCCGCCAAAGACATCAAACTCCTCTCTGGCAAAGCACTGAAATCTTACAGGACAGGAAACTGAGAAAAAAGGGCTCCCGAAGTGCTGTGGCAGCCACAGAACGGAGTTGGAGATACTACTTGCTGAACTGATCCTGTTTGCCTTGTTCTTTATGTGTTGTGTATTTGTTCTTGTATATATATACACCGTATTTGCCGGCGTATAAGACGACCCCCTATTTTTCAAGTGAAAACATAGGTTTTGGGCAATACTTGCGGTATAAGACTACCCCCCTTCTGAGGCAACACCATTTTAAAAAAAACATTTGAACCATTAAAAAACAAAGCAAGAATGCCAACTACTAATCCGCCATGCTGTGATATGTCATAAAGTAAATCAAACAATAATAACACAAACAGAGATCTATTGAATGCCACAACTCTGGAAAGTCAAATTTTTCACTAACCAAACCTATACCACTTTTGGGTTACATTCTATGGGAATTTTCCACCAAAATGCATTTAATAACCCCCCTGTCATATGTCCCAGATTTACATGTCCCTCTTGGGTTCCTGGGACCTCAAAGGCAAACAGCAGGATGTATAGTAGTAGATCAGTGAATGGATTTACCCAGAGAAGTATGGTGAGCGGTGTATTTTAATGAATACAACGCCTGCTTGGATTGGCAGAGGCTGTAGCATCATCAGCCCTTCTCTCTCTCCCTCTCTCTCTCTCCCCCCCTCTCTCTCTCTCCCCTCTCTCTCTCTCTCCCTCCCTCCCAATCCGAGCAGGCTACATAGAGGTTGTTACTCCAATCCAAGCAGGCTCTGTATTCATTAATAGAATACATCGCTCACCGGGAGTAGCTCAACGGCGTATACTGTTTATAGCTGAAGCCACATACAGTATTAGCAGACATTTGGGGGCTGAAATCCAATCGGGCAGCATTGTATACCCGGCGTATAAGACGACCCCCAATTTTTGGGCATTTTTTTAAGTGTAAAAGGTAGTCTTATACGCCAGAAAATACAGTATATATATATATATATATATATATATATATATTATGTTTTATTTTTCTTCGAGAAAAAGAGGAGGTGTAATGTTTATGCAGAATCACTGTGACCCTTAACCCCTTTCTCCTGATGCATGCTGGGGGGGGGGGGGCTGTACCAGGAAGTCAGTTAGTGTGTGTGGGACTAGAAGCAGCAGCATGATACTTAGAGGGAGACCTGTTGTATATAAATCCTTCATGTAAGAATGTGCATTGGTTTCTGAGTGAGTAATAAACCCTTCCCTAGTTAAGAAGTGCATACAGCCTGTGTGTTACTTGCTGAGCAGACACTGGCAACATTGCTAGCAACACCCTGAGAGACCGTGTCAAAGGGACATTACAGGCACCATGAGACCAGAGGACTGATACTGCTGCCTGCAGCACATTGCGCTAAAAGGCGATATACTCATGACTTTTTACATCTACTTGATAGAATCTGGTAAAATGTAAGGACTGAAGACCAAGTTGTGGCATTGCAGATTTGAGCCATGGAGGCTTGGTGATGCACTGCCCAGGAAGTAATAAGAGCCCTGGTGGAGTGTGCTTTAATATGAAAAAGGTGGAATTTTCCTCTTAATACCATAAGCTTGAACAATCATTGGTCAATTCCATTTAGAAATAGTGCATGTCCTCTTTTAGGACTTTCAGGCAACACAAACAAAACATAAATTTTTTAGAATCTGAGCAGGCGCCTTTAAATAGATTTTGACTGCTCTCACCACATCAAGAGAATGTAGGGACTTTTTCCTCAGAACGGGGTTCTTGGAAAAATAAAGGTAGAACAATATCCTGGTTTAAATGAAAACCTGGCACTACCTTTGGTAGAAAATTAGGATAACTACGCAATACAACCTTATCCTTGTGAATAATTAAATTTTACAAGAAAGAGCATGCAGAAGATATGGCTATCAGAAAAACTAGTTTCCTTGTCAAAAGGACCAAGGGAATATGTCTTATCGGCTCAGAAGGCTGTTTGTGTAATGCTGACAGGACTAAATTCAAGTCCCAAGGGTTCAGGGGTGACCTAACCGGAGGATTAAGCTGCGTTAGCCCCTGGGAAAAAAAAAAGCTATGAACCAAAGAGTGTAAAGCAAGTGGTCGCTGAAATAATACCGACAAGGCCAAAACCTGGCCCTGGATAGTACTCAAGACCAGCTTTATTTCTAATCCCATCTGTAGAAACTCAAGGATTATACCCAGGACATACTTCCTGGGGTGCCAACCTCTGGATTCACACCAGGAGACATAGACCTCCCAGACTCAATAATATAGCACTCTGGAGGCCGGGTTCCTTGCATTAACCAGAGTAGACACCACTGAACCTGACAGCCCATGCTTCTTCAGAATGTGGGTCTCAACAGCCAAACCATTAAATTTAGCATTTGTAAAGTAGGATGGAATACCAGACCTTGTGAGAGAAGGTCTGGCCGTGGCGGTAGGGTCCATGGGTCCCCTACCACCATCTTTACGTTCTCTGCATACCAAGATCTCCTGTGCCATAAGAATTACTGACTTCCCTTCCTGCTTGATCCTGTGAAGAAGTTGTGGACGCAGGCAGAATAGGAGGGACTGCATAAATCAGCGAGAACCGATTTCACAGGAATAGCAAAGCATCTGTTCCGCATGCTAGCGGATCCTTTGTTTTTTGACACAAAGTTGACAATTTATTTGTTGAACCTGGATGCCAACAGATCTACGTCTTTGACATATTGACAGGAAGATATCGGGGTGAAGGAACCATTCTCCCGGGAACAACTGCTGGCGACTCAAATAATCCGCCTGCCAATTTTCTATCCCTAGAATGAAGGCTGCCGATAGGCAAAGTTCATGGTTTGTTGCCCAAGATAGGATTTAATTCTTCTCTCTCTGGGCCACACAACAACTTGTGCCCCATTGGTTATTAATATAGACCATTGCTGTGGCATTGTCGGATTGAATCCTGAAACTGAAGGTTCAGGCCATCAGGACCAAGTGTTCTGCCTGAATTTCTAGAATGTTAATAGGCAAGGCCATTTCTGATCTGGGCCACTTCTCTTGGATAGTTGCCGCTTCCAGGACTGCTCCCCAACCCAAAAAAGGTTGGTATATAGGATTTTCTCTATTGCAGATTTTTGGTTATTAACCATAAACTGGAGTCTGACACATTGGGAATTCTAGAGCTTGAACCCTTTTCTTCCAAACTGATAGGATACTGTTTTGTAGCAGTCTCAAATGAAACTGAGCATAAGGAACGGCTTTAAATGAAGCCACCATCAGTCCCAACAACCTCATGCACAGCTGAATAGAAGAATTCATCTTGCTTCGACCACCTGAATTAGGCTGATCTTTTGGGGCAAGAATACCCCTTTCTGAGTTTATCTATGATCAGACACAAGTATTTTAGCCTTCTTCATGGTTTTAAGGAAGATTTCTTCTAGGTTGAGAATCCAACCTAGTTATTCCAGGTAGTTGAATGTGGTGACCATACTTCTAAGTGGGCTACCAACTTGTCTATCAAGAACAGATGGTCTAGGTAAACTATAATCTTTATACTTTGGGCCCTTAATCTGGCTAGGAGGGGTCAGAACCTTTGTAAACACTCAAGGTGCAGTAGCTAGACCAGCAAGCAGAGCTACACCCTGGAAATGAAGATTTTCTACCTTGAAAAGTAGATATTACTTTGATGTCGATTGATGCCAGAAGTTCTCCTTCGTGTAGGATGGAAACAACTGATTGGATTGACTCTATGCAAAAAAGAGTGGTTATAGTCAGGCATCAAATTAGATTTTTGAGATCCAGATTGTCCATTCGGTTTTGGCAGCTTGAAAAAAAAGTTTTAAACCAAACCCCAACCCCTGCTGTTACATGGGGACCCCCACGATCACTTTTTGCAAAAAAAAGGTCCAAATGCTTGAAAGAAAGACCTTTTTCTCTGGATCCTTAGGAATGTTTGATCTGAAAAACGAGGAGACGGGAATTCTTGGAACTGCAGTTTGTACCCTGGAGCGATTGAGGAACTCCCCCATATGTCTCGACACTCTTCCTGCCAGATCCTTGAGAACAGCAGACGTATTCCTCTTACTCGAGCGAGCAGGAGCACCTCCTCATAAGGAGGCTTCAGTCATTTTTGTAGGTTTCCTAACCCAAGATCTCTTTTGTCCCTGGGGTTGAACCTGAGGATTGTAAATAAAATTTGTTGCGCTAAAAGCATAAAGAAACTATAAAAAAAATATAGGAGCTAACACAAATATTGCTGGAAACAATATAAACACAAATATAAATTATGATATAGCGCTCTTAAAAAAAATAATAATAAAAAAACGTATGGAAAATATAAAGTTCAATTCGTTATTTAACAACTTCCAATGAGGTATTCTTGATTGTAATAATCGGATTCATATTTAGAAGGAAGGGATGATCCTATTCCAATTCATATGCAAAATAGGGGAAACCGTCAGGAAGACTCCTACCTTCCCTAGGAGTCAGCAAGCCTGCATAGGGCAGCCAGAGCGTGTTTGTATGCACACTGCAGGGTTATTGGGAGAATTATTTGTCTGAAATTTAACAACTTGAGGAACTCCTGGGAAGTGGAGTGTTAACTAAGCAGGAAAAAGAGATTTTCCCATTGGATGATTTTCTCTGAGAGGATTACATTCGTGTCGATAAAGGGAAACCGGGATATAAGATCTTATTTGATCCATTCTGACATGCGTTTAGATTTGCAGACTGATGGTAAGAGTCAGTGATTTTGGGTGTTGGTGACGGTTTCCCCTATTTTGCATATGAATTGGAATAGGATCATCCCTTCCTTCTACATATGAATCTGATTATTACAATCAAGAATACCTCATTGGAAGTTGTTAAATAACGAATTGAACTTTATATTTTCCATACGTTGACCCTGAGGATTACCTTTGAACTTTATGGCGGAGGCCGTCGCGACTGCCTGGAGGCTGATGGCCCTGGCACAGAAGGAGCTTGTTAAAATTAAATAAGTTTACTCCTTTTCTTAAATGGCAAAGGGGTACTTTCTACTAGAATTCCTTTGGATGTATTACCAAAATCATCGCCAAATAGCCATTTCACAGCAAGAAGGAAGACTAGCCAGGAGCTTATTGCATGGCACTTAGCGAAGGCCTGAAGGATAGAATCTCTCACAGCAACTATTGCAAACATAAAGCTGCTAGTAGCTTGCCACATCCTGGGCCTGAACAGGATAACCTTGAGCACCTTTTTATCCGCTTGCCGACCACCGCCCAAACATTTACGTTGGCAGAATGGCACGGACAGGCAAATGGGCGTACAGGTACGTCCCTTTAAATTTGCCGCAATGTGGTCGAGTGCGCGGCGCCAGAGGCATGAGCTCTGTGAGTGTGATCGTGGGTCCCGCGGACTCTATGTCCACGGGGATACTCGCGATCGTCTCAAGGGAAGAATGGGGAAATGCTGATGTAAACAAGCATTTCCCCGTTCTGCCTAGTGACACTCATCACAGCTCCCTGTAATCAGGAGTGGTGATCAGTGTCCTGTCACATGTAGCTCCCCGCCCCCACAGTTAGAATCACTCCCTAGGACACACTTAACTCCTGCAGCACCCCATCCTGGTTAACCCCCTCACTGCCAGTCACATTTACACAGTAATCCCAAAACAGTGCCAAAAGTGACCGATCTGTACATGTATGTTGCAGTCACCAAAAAATAAATAAAAAATCCCAGATCCCCACCAATACTAATTATATATATATATAAAAAAAAAATATTAATAAAAATGCCATAAAACTATCCCCTATTTTGTAGACGCTCTATAACTTTTGCGCAAACCAAACGCTTATTGCGGATTTTTTTTTACTAAAAAATTGTAGAATACATAATCGGCCTAAACTAAGGAAAACATTTTTTTTTTATAGATTTTTGGGGGATATTTATTATAGCATAAAGTAAAAAAAGTTACTTTGTTTCAAAATTGTCGCTATTTTTTTGTTTAGAAAGGAAAAAAAAAAAAAAAACGCAGAGGTGATAAAATACCAACAAAAGAAAGCTCTATTTGTGGGGAAAAAGGGATGTCAATTTTGTTTGGGAGCCATGTCGCACAACCGTGCAATTGTCAGTTAAAGCGACTCAGTGCCAAATCACAAAAAAGGCTCTGGTCTGGGGCTTAAGTGGTTAAACTGGTCTCTCAACGATTAAGCCATTTGTCAGTGCAGACTGAAACACTATCTACCAGAGAGTCTTTTTTTTTTTTTTTTTATAGGAATTCCAACTTTTTATCCGTTGGATCCCTAAGCATTTGAGCATTGTCTGCTGGATAAGTCAAACTCTTATTCACAGAGGACAGAGCAGCGTTAATTGCTGGTATACCCCACTTTTAGTGAATTTTCTCCTGCATAGGATAAAGTGTGAAAAAACTTTTTAAGAGGGAAAAACTGGGTGAGCCACTCAGATACGAAAAGCTTTTCCAGCAATGGACAGGAAAGGCATGCACAGCTTGAGGAGGCTTTAGCGAACCCAAGCACAAACAGTTAACGGTACATAAATGTGGAGTGGACCATTCAGCAAGAAATTGCACCATCAATCTTACAGATTGTCTCCCCCCCCCCCCCGCATTTGGCACCTCAGGAGTCAGCCTTACCACGGTCCCCTGAGGGAATTTATCTTCTCCCGCCCCCAGTTTAAGGGTCCTGGGTAATGGAAGAGAACCTGTCGCATTTGGTCCCACACTGGGATGAGATTAAAGTCACTAACCTTTTTTTTTTTTTTCCCCAATCCTATCATGGCTGAGGAAAAAAAATACCTTTTCAGTAACAAACAGGGGCTGCAGTGTTGAACAGTTGCAAACATCTCATGGCCCCAATGCTCACTCTGACCAACCACCCCCTCGCAGAGGATGATGCCATTGTAGAGATGAGTATGCTTTCCAGAGCTTGAGGGAGACCCTTTTATGGGGGTGTTTCAACCCCCCTTCTGACCTTAGCCCGATGCACAAAAGCAGAGGTACCATCAGAAGAAATAACATCTATTGCTTGAGCAATAGTCCAGCCACTGCGATTAACGCTCAGCCTGATGCTTTTAGTAAATGTGTCAGGGAATGCCTGTATCACCAACCTCTTACATGCCCCTTTTTGCTATTGTGTCCCCCCGACATCTGCAGCCAGCAAAAAATCAAGCTTTTAAACAATGCCACACTGGACGTTGGAGGACGCCAATGCCGCGCTAAGCCCCGCCCCTTCCATCACATTGCAGCCCCCCTCTTTTCGAAAGAGGGTTTTCCCGTGTGCTTGTGGGCCTCTGATCTGACGTGACCCCAGCGTGTGTGTGTGGGGGGGGGGGGGGGGGGGGGGAAATGGTGAGAAGACCTGCAACAAGCCGCCGCACAGGGGCGGTGAAAAAACAGAGCGGCATCACCAATTATTTTTGGCTTCCCCCTTGCAGGAATAGGGAGAGCTTTGTCCAGGTGGGGGGTGTTTCATTGAAGAAAATCCCCCCCAATCTTACTGGAGGTCTGAGCTGCTTGCTGGAGGGAAGCCTGCTGCTTCTGTGACAAGCGTGATGGTTGAGAAAAGCATGACAAGGTTCTCTATACAGCCCCCAGTGGTGACTCCTAGACATGACATTTTTAGAAACCTCCACTTACCTTTTCGGCTGCAGGGTTTTCTGTGGTAAAAACCAACAGACCCAATCTTCAACTCTCATAGTGGGCTCCTTACAAAACCTTCATGAACCGGGCACCCTCAGGGAACCCACACTCCTGGACCTGTAAAACACCCCACCAGTAAAAACTTTGTCTGAAAACACCAAAGCTCTGGATTCCGGGGTTCAGCTCTCTAAAAATAGAAGCGTTACAGGCAAAACCTTATTCGGCCTGAAAAGAAACTTTGACTGGATCCGGCTGCATAGCTGGCCCAAGCAAGCATTTCTCAGGGTTTAACTCAGCACATCTTTACTCGTGACCGACACCTTAGAGGTACTCTCAGTAGTGGGAGGGGTTATATAGGGAGTGGACTTCCTGTCATAGGGTGTGCCAGTGTCCATCACCTGAAGGTAGCCTACTATGGCTCTGTGTCCCATGATGTACGATAAGAAATAAATGTTTGATTCAAGTGCAGACAGATTCACAAAGTTTAGTGAACAGTTACAAAATGATCAGTCCCTATTTCTAGTATGACGACCCCAATAAACAGGTTGACCAAAACAGCTGTATAGAAAGGATAAAACTAAGCAACAGCAACCAATAGGAACAAAGATAAGGTTGCAGTAAATGTGGGAAATCGTGTACCATGACAACAGTGAGCATAACAACAAGTAAAGATATTTATCTTGCAACAACAAGGTCCCTCCCGAATTTTTCAGATGACAGGTTTTTCCAGACTGCTTTCTTTCAGTTCTGAGCTAATAGCAGCATCCTCTGGTTTAGAAAACAAAGACATTCAATTTTTTTGTATGCAGAACTAAGGCTCGAATCACATCTATGCATGTTGCTTTTGAGTGTTTCTGCAGTGCTTTTTTGCTGTGCTTTCTGTGGTTTTTAACCACGTTAAAATTATTTATTTATTTTTTACACTGTATCTAGCTGGTTGCTAAAGAGGTGGTCGGGAAGCAGGCCTCCGCGTCCTTAACAGCCGATTAAAAAAAAAAAACACACACACACACACATATATACCAGTACCTAGGGTCTAGTATGGAATCTACACTAGACCCAAGGCCCTGGTATGAACCTGGGGGATTCAGCTGTCAGTGGGGAAGCCCGCTGACAGCTGATGACTCATTGGTTGTTAAGGACGTGGAAGTCGGCCCTCTCCTTAGCAACCAGCTATATACAGTGTCAAAAAATTTATTAAAAAAAGCGGTATTTGCGTTTTGGATGTAGGTGCATTGATGTCTATTGCATGCAAAACGCTGCATTTTGCGGGGGGGGAGAGAAGAGTCACAACCCTTTTCAAAAACACACAGACACACAACAATGCACTGATGTGAACGTGTTCCATAGGAACCCATGTTAAAAACAATTCCCTGCATTTCTGCAAAATGCATCAAAAAACACATTCAGTTTAAGGTTTGGTTCACACCTATGCAATTTGCTTTTGATCCATATTTGAGCATGTGCTTTTTTTCATTTTTTATGCTCTTGTTTTTTGGCCAATTTCTTGTTGGGCAAAAAAAAAAAAAGCAACTCACAACAAAAACCGCATTTCTGCACCTTCTCTACTGAAGTCTAATGAACCAAAATGCACCGTTTGAGTTTAAGAAAAGTCCCTGACCCTGCCCAGAACTGCAGCAGCTGAAAAATGCAGAGATGTGAATGTGTTCCATAGGAAACCATGTTAAAAACAGACTGTAGTGCGTTTCTGCAAAAAGCATTAAAATATGTATAGGTGTGAACCGATCCTTAAAGCGGAGCCTCAACCAAAAGGACGTTCCGCTTTAAGGCCTCCACCCCAGAACCTCGAAATGGCACTTTAGGGAGGAAGCGGATTCCTGATTTTGGCAGAAGTTGTCTCTCTCCCCCCCGGCAGTCTTGTGGGACACATCAAAGGGGCGGGGTGGGACGACAACTTATAGACCCCAGATCTCTCTTTAAAGAGGACTTGTCCTGCTCTATTCCTTATAGGAATAAAAGTAAGTGATCAAAAAAAAAGTGTAAAAAAAAGATATATATATTTTTTTAAAAGCATCCATGTCCCCGCATGCAGAAGCGAACGCATACGTACGCCTCACCCACATATGTAAACTACGTTCAAACCACACGTGAGGTTTCGCTAAACATTAGAGGAAGAGCAATAACTCTAGCACAAGACCTCCTTGAACTCTAATCTCTAAAAATTTCTAAAGCGTAGGCTATGGTGATTTTTAAGTACCAAAGTTTGGCACCATTCACGAGCCTGTGCAAATTTAAAGCGTGACATGTTAGGTATCTATTTACTCAGCCCAACATCATCTTTCACATTATACAAAGAAATTGGCTTAACTTTAGTTCTTTCCCCCCCCCCCCAAAAAAAATTGATGTGCAAATACCGTGTGACATAAAAAAAATTGCAATGACAGTCGTTTTATTCCCAAGGGTCTCTGCTTAAAAAAAAATATATATACATATGTTTGGGGGGTTCTGAGTAATTTTCTAGCAAATAAAATGATGATTTTTACATGTAGGAGAGGAGTGGCAGAATTGGTTCTGGCTGAAACCAGAAGATGAAGTTCAGAACTGCAAGAAACCAGTTGGTACACATGTCTATTTCTGAGAAGTCTTACCAGAAGCAGTCTTCAGAGTAGCATAGCAAAAAAAAATTTTTTTTTTAAAGGAGAAACAAAGCCAAACAGCTCACCTTCACACAGAAGGATCAGGTTGAACCAGAATATGTCTGTAGCAAAAAACAGTTTCTCACCTTAAAGAGGAAGTAAACTCTGCCACTCTAATGCTTCTTTTCATTTAGTTCATTATAATAATTATCAAACTATAGCCACTGTAATCCAGCCCAAATCTCATATTACTCAATGTTTAAAGAAACATAAAAAAAAAAAAAAATATCTTGTTTCCAGAGGTTAGGCAGCACCATCTTAAAGTGGTTCTGCACCTAAAAAAAAAAAAAAAAAAAAAAAATTTAAAAGCCAACAGCTACTATAATTGCAGCTTCTGACTTTTAATAAATTGACACTTACCTGTTCCAGGGTCCAGCGATGTCGGCAGCAGATGACGAGCGATCGCTCATCTCTCTGCTGCCCCCGCCGCCATCCTCTGTCAGGGAATCGGGAAGTGAAGCATTGCGGCGTCACTGCCCGGTTTCCTACTGCGCATACGCGAGTCGCGCTGCGCATCTCTTCTGGTCCCCGCTGTGTCCTGGGAACTGTGTGTTTCCCAGAGTACAACGAGGGGGGGGGGGGGGGGGGGGTTTCAGGGCATCTGCGGCAGTCTGTCCCGGAAGTGGGTGCAGATACCTGGATTATCCAGGTAACTGCACCCCCCTCCCCCCTGAAAGGTGCCGGGGGGGAGGGATCAGATTAGCGGAACTTCCCTTTTAGGGTGGAGAACCTATTGTTTTCTGAGTCCACAGTGGAGTGTATTTCAGCCCTTGCATGAGCACTTCCTGTACTGTTAACCAAGCCTCCTTCTCAATCCAACGTTTCTATGGCAACCCTGCTTCCCTGTTCATAGCAGACTTGTTTTATTTCATAGTATTTACTTGTGCTGATTACCTAGTGTTTGCCTGTACGAGTTCTATCAGCTGATAAGACTGCAGTTATTTCTGTCCCATGCCCTGCTTTACACTATATGTGAGGTCACATGGTGTGTAGAAGGAAGCTCTTCGTGATTAGCAGCCTCCTGGGATATCAGCGGTGTGCGGTAGGAAGTCCTGATAACAGATAGATAAGACAGAGTGTGCCGTAAATCAGGGGAGATCTGGGCATGCTCAGTGATGTCATTCTAAAGAACAAAAAGGATAACAATACTAAGCAAGTAAGGAGAGATCTACAAGCAGTGTTCATTAGGGTTTTTTAATGCCGATTTTCATGGGACAAAAGTTGCGGGGGAGGGTTTACAACCACTTTAAAGTGGTAGTAAACCATGCTTTGAAATGAAAAAGGAACAGAGCAGTAAATAGATGTTAATAGATGCAGACAAGATGCCTTGGGAGGGAGCCCGAACGAGAGCACCCATAGGAAGCAGCTTTATATGGGGCCACTCGCCAAAGTAGAGGAGCCAGGAGTGTGGTATCCCAGAAGGGAATAGTAGACGCTCGGTGCAAAACCATTGCACAGAGCGGGTAATTATAGCATTTATTGTTTAAAAAAAAAAAAAAAACACTTGCATAATTTATCCGTGCATACATTTAGGAAATAGTTTTGTAAATTATGTATACAAATTTGCATTTTACAAAATATTGCAAAGATATACTCTGCACAACTCTTTGTAACGTTTCTTCTGCCAATTTTTGCTACTTGCATGATATGCAACTCGCGATAAATACAAAAAAGGTACACATTTAAAAAGTTTGATCGTTCATTACTTCTATGTAAAGAAAAGCACAAATCACAGATTCGTTGAAATAGTCTTCATTATTTTGTGTACACACAGCTCAAGTAACAGCCTTTACCAGTGATGAATAAATACAAAAAACAGCTTATTCAAGAGAAAAATATTCAAGTACTTATTTTGAATGCAGCTTATATATGTGTACCAGAAATTCAGTTATAAGATGAACGTTCAAGTTGTTTTCATGCAGGAAAAGAAAATGAAAACATTCCTTTCCCTGGAATGGTCCATAGTTTTATTGGACATGTGATGCTCCGGCAGTTGGCTAAAGCGATGCATTCATCTGTCTTGCTTCCAGTTTGTAAACAAGTGATCTCCCACAATGGTGGCAAGGATAACACAATTTTTTTAAATCAGTAACATTAAATACGAAATCCGTGACAGTTATAGGTCTCTGCAGAATTGTTTTTACATTATTCATTTTACATGCTTGCAACAGAAAAAGATTTCCAGTATTGTGGCTTTGTAAGGCTTTGGTAGGGTTGCACAGAAACTCACATGCATACAGCCCTTTTGTGCAAATTAAAATACAGTAGCAGCAATGGGATCTGAAGTTTAAATGCAGCTTCAGCAAACGCGGATATGATAACAGTTCCAAAAACAAAACGCATCAATGAGCAGTTTTAATCAATGATCCATTTTGATATGGTAGTGATTATATTGAAACAGTACATTATTGGCTATTATAAGCATTAAACCATGCAGATTGTCTATTTATGCACTAAAAGTGTCAAAAAGTCAGTCTTTACAAACAGCTTCAATCAAAACTTTCTTCCAAAACATGATTGGGATATATGACAAAATAGAATGTTGCATAATTCACAGATTAGTTAATTATATTGGCCTTACAATCTTCTGAAGGGAATATCATCAGTCTGAATTATGGCTCACAGCGGTGACAAGGAGGAGTTTTTATCCATTCATCCTGCATTGGAAATACTAAAGATTAAAGAGTAACTCCACTTTTATTCCCTCCTTTTTTGTTCTCAAAACAAAACATTCCCCTCTGGGTGATTGATGAACATTGCAGGGATTTACACAAACTTTGAAGATTACTTAGTGCAAACTTCTGGGACAATCCGTCCCATAATCACAAGCATGAAATTACACTTCTGGGGGGCTTTCTATACACCATCTGTGTAGAGAATGACTTCAGGTTGCCATATTGCATTGCAGTTTATAGAAAATGATAGTGCTGCAGATTGAAAAGAAACAATATCTTTTGTAAGAACGTTTAGTTACAATACGACTTGTGTTGCAGTGATGTATGCTTTTTTCCCCCACCCAAGTGGAGTTACCCTTTAAAAAACTTGTGATGCTTTAGGTTCTCATACAGGACAAAATGGAATGAATAAAAGCGCTGCTCCCAAATAAGTCTACCTACTTTATTTACACTTCTGCCTACAGGAAGGAGGCAACAAAACAAAACAAAAAAAACAGAGGGGTAGTCGATTACAGGACACAGGGAAGATTAAAGTAATAAAAGGTTTTTTTGTTTAACAACAGGTTATACTTACCTTCTCTGTGCAAGGGCTTTGCACAGAGCAGCCCCGTTTCTCCTCTTCTCATTCCTCTTTGACAAGCCAGCCCTTCTTTCCTGCCTAGTTCCCCCATAGCAAGCAGACAGACACTGGCTCAGCCACGCCCCCACTCTCTCTGGCTGTGATTGACAGTAGCCGGAGCCAATGGCTTCCGCTGCTGTCTCAGCCAATGAGGTAGAGACCTGGGGGAGCTGAGGGGCCCTCGTCCACATGGCTGGATCAAGATGGGGGTCAGGGAGTGCTGCTGAACACAGGTTTTTCTATCTTCATGAACAGAAAGCATGAAGTAAAAAAAAAAAAAAATAAAAAAAAAAAAAAAAGAAGAAACCCACACACAAATAAACACTTGAGCCTTTACAACCACATTACCACTGGCCATCCGGTTCCTGTACATATATGTCATAGCTTTGAAGATGGATCTTTCGGTAACAGCAGCAGGTGCTGCCACAACCGGGGTATACATCTTTGGAGCCAGCGGTTCCATTTGCGAAAATGGTGGTGTCTGCGGTGGATTCGCAGCAAGATCACCATTATCAGTGGCGGGAGAGGGGCCATCCCCCTTCTCGCTGCTCTCCCGCACCCTCTGACGCTTACCGGAGCTGACTGCAGTGGCGATCGGGACCTGTCCATGGCTGGGCATGGAGAAGAGTGATGCTAAGATGGCCCCCACCCATCTCCATACCATAGCAGGGCGGAAGCAACGTCAAAATGTCACTTCCACCCATACATCTTAAAGGGCCATTTTTCTGTTATTTCTTCAAAATGACAAAAATGTGTTTGTTTTTTTTTGCATTTAAGTTCAAATATGAGATCTGAGGTCTTTTTCACCCCAGATCTCATATTTAAGAGGACCTGTGATGCTTTTTTCTATTACAAGGGATGATTACATTCCTTGTAACAGAAATAAAAGTGAACCCAAATTAAAAAAATAGTGTAAAATAAAATCAAGCCCGCATATGAAAACAGTGGTCAAACCACACATGTGAGGTATCGCCGATAGTTCAAGCGAGAGCAATAATTCTAACCCTAAACCTCCTCTGTAAGTCATAAACATGGATATTTTTAAGGGTAAAAGTTTGACGCCATTCCACGAGCAATTTTGAAGCACGACATGTTGGGTATTAATTTACTCAGCATAACATTATCTTTCACAATATAAAAAAAAAAAATTGGGCCAACTTTACTGTTGTCTTATATTTTTATTCAAAAAAGTGACCCCCCCCCCCCCCAAAAAAAGTGCATGTAAGACCGCTGCGCAAATACGGTGGACAAAAAGTTTTGCAATGACCGCCATTTTATTCTCTATGGTGTTGGAAAAAAATATATAATGTTTGGGGTTTCTAAGTTATTTTCGTGTTTTTAACTTGTAAACAGAGTCCGAAAAAAGAGGCCTGGTCTTTAAGTGGTTAACTGTCCAAAAGCAATCCAACTGAGGAGTGAGCAACAACAAATAAAACACTAAACAGGCCAACTAGAAAACAGTACTGGGGACTCTCTGTAGCTCAAAGAGCGATCTGATGAACCTTTCATCAGATGAGGACTAAACATCCACCTAATAGAACTTGGAAAACATGTGAACAGAAGGCCTTGCAAATATGGGAAACAGTAGCCTGATGCTGAAGAACCCAAAAGGCACCCACATTGTGCTTTGACAGGAAAAGGGTCCAACTACACCACTAAAACCAAAAGCTTTGATAATGGTTTATCCTAGCCATCAACAAATGGTGAAACAGCAATATGGACATTCAGGTGCGCATCCCTAATATCTAAAAAATGCAGGAAGGCTCCCTGATGAAGGAAGGCAATGACAGACCTGGTGGATTCCATACAGAACTTCTGAGCTAAAATGAAAGCATTTAGAGCTTTCATAGGTAGGATGGGGACTCAAACTCAGCAGCTTAAGGCTCTGTGGCTGCTAGCAGATCCGATACAGAACCTGCGAGGGAAGAAGCAAAAACTAGCTTGTGACCTCTGCGTTAAGCAAGTCAACAACCATCTGTACCATTAGGCCTAAAAAGTCAAGCATGACTGAAGAGAAAAAATAAAATAAAAAAACCTTGTGTAGAGGGAACTTTAAAGGCGGCATAGGCTCTTCAAAAAGAGGGCAAGAGAATTCCTGGATGCAGACGCATCAGTAGGCACACTGCAGACAATACCTGAAGGCTTGAGAGAACCTGTAACAGTGGGACTGACACCTCCTGTATCTAGAATCAGACATGTTGCAAAGGCTTGGTGATAAGCAGCTTAGCACAGGGTATCGGACAAAGCCTCCTGGATAGCTACAGAAGACAATTGGTGGTAGCAGGTGTAGGGTCAGATAGCTGCAGATGGGGATGTAACAGTAGGCGTGCAATAGGAACAAATCGAAGATTGGATGTCCACGTGGCTCTTTTCCAAGTAGTTGGGAGATGGGAAAAAGGGAGGAGCACAACAGTGTTAACCTCATCCCCAGTTAAACCAGCAGAGATTAGGAAATTCAAGGCACCCAGAAGTTCAACAACTAGGCAGTTTCCAGTGTTCAGACCAATTGGCTTACTCGCACAGTAAATCTTGGGCAACAGGGCAAGCAGAGGCATGGTGTGCGGCCCTGGACTTGGAAAGATTTCTGCTAACTTTATCAGAATGAGGTCTGGAAAGTGACTAGTGAGGAACCCAGACCCCGAAGATCACTTTGCACTGCAACATCTGTACCAGCAGGCTATAGGTACAACACGCCAAAGCAAGGCTGGAGAAAGGCTGCTCTGGATAGATGCAATTGTAGAGACCAGCTCAAGCAGCAATGTAGCAAAAAAATCTTGACCAAAGACAAAAATGCTAGCAAAAAAGGATTTTTTCACTTCAAACTGAAGAAAAGACACACTTTCTAGGACACTAGCCAAAAAAAAAAAAAAATAGAAAAAGGCATGCTGGTAGTAAGAGGCCATATCCTATATTTTTTTTTGTTTACCAGTATACAGTCCTTCTGTAGATGGCAGTATACCTAAACAATGAATATCTTCCTATGTCCCTGATTGAATGAGAAAAAAATAAGGTTACAAATCTGAACTCCAGGCAGATATAAAAGACAAAACGCAGCTTCGTATTCATCATTACATTTATATTTATTTTTTCTAAACTTAACCTGGCCTTTCTAACGTGACCTGAACTTGACCTGGTATCAGCCTTTTGCGGTCAACTGTAAAGCAGAGATCAGACTTGCAGAAAAAGCAGCACCACAAAGAGCCAGTCATTTGTACTGCAGCATTCATGGACAACTGAGGGACAAACTGATAGGAGGAGGGAGTACAGTGTTCCATGAGCTCATCTACATGCTGCTTCACCTTTCAATGTCAAGACCTAGAATTGTAACTTGACTGCAGCAGAGAAAACTGATTTCCTGCTGTACAGCAGGGCTGTGTAAACATCTTGACTGGATGAACAGAAATGTAAATACTTTGGCAGGTAAAACAGCTCCAATACATGCATTTCATCTGTTCGCCTGGAGTTCAGCTTAAGGCACATCCAAACCCCACAAACAGCAGATGTTAGATGTGGTGGTTGACTCATTTTTCCACCTTTATTTTAACCTGGTGATCTTGTTACTAACAACTCCTGTCTCATGTTAGCAACAGTCACTTACTGTACAGTATCTATGGAGTAGTGTTATCACCATAGGCTACTCTCCTAATCTGCACTACAAACGTTTCCTCTTCTGTAGGCCAGTGGTTCTCAACCTAAGTCGTCAAGTACTCCCAACAGGCCATGTTTTGGGAATTTCTCTTAGATAGGACTGGAGGTTGAGAACCATTGCCGTAGACCTCAGAAAAAGGTGGGAACTAAAAGCATGCAGCACAAGCACTGGAAGTCATCAGTTCACAAGGTTTCTGTAAGGGAAAAGGACACTCACCTTGAGATTAGCTAGCTAAAATAACAGTGATATTATATAATATGCTCCATGTCTGTTTTTTTAGAAATCCACCTCGCCCATCTGCTACTGCAACCCAAAGACATACTTTGTAATGTATGCAGGACACAATATCCCAGACTGCAGTACCTGGTGCTTGGGAGAGTTACCAGACCATAATGTTGTAAGAGATAGATATATAGATATATATATATATATATATATATATATATATATATCTATATACACAGTACAGTAGGCGTTTGTTTAGTCCTATACACTTTCAGAATGTTGCATCTGCATTGGATTTTCAAAGGGCTGAAGTGGTATACCGAGGAGATACTGAAAAAAGGTAGGAAATGGCACGCAATAGTACCTATAACAGAATAAAGCAAGTGTACACATTTTTTAAATGTAGTGTATGTACAGTATGCCGAATTTGTGTACCAAAAAAGGTTCACAGGTAGATTGGGGCATTATTTAAAAATTACATTTAGGTAATTAATGAACTGACAGCTAGATTAAATAAAAGATTTTTACACATGCATACACTTAACCCTTAGTAAATTTAGTTTAAATATCACACCATTATCCCAAGTAGCATTTCATCTTAACACAATTATTTAATTGTGGAAAAAATTAACACGTGTCAACTTCTTTGCCAGAATAAAGTGTAAAAGCACAAAGTGTGCGTGTGTGTGATTATATACTTGTCAAATATCACATTAGCAGTTGTTCAGCCTCTTTGGCTTGTTAACCACTGGCTGACCTTGCGCTGTCAAACTCACAGATCAAAAAAACAAAACAAATCAATACCACATACAGTATAAAAGCATCAGGAATACTTATGCCAGATAAAATAAAAGAACTTTTGCTACCCTGATGGTCTCGGCCTCTGACACTGGAGCCACCTAATGCATATGAGTACCTTTAGCGTGTAACTTGTTTTAACCACAAATCATTTAAATTAATCTTAAAACTGCCAAAACATTGGCTGGAGTTCAGCTTTAACACAACAATAAATATCCCGAAAAACCCTAAAGAAAAAAAGAAAGAAAGCAGGTGTTGCCTACTTTCCTTAATTGTTTTTAGAATATCACTACATATGCACGTTAAACTGGGTTCTGGGGTACGAGGTAGTTTTCACCATTTATCCGAAGTTTGGGATACTACACCTCCCCAAAGTTGGTGTGCCCAGTTTCCTTGGCATGATCTCTTGCTGCAGACTGTCCAGTTAATCCTTTCTGGCAAACCATACAACGTAGGGCAAATCTATTCACATCTGTGAACTTCCTTTTCTTCCTCGCTTCATCAGCCAACTCCAAGGCCTGCACCAGTGCACCGTCATCTGTTGTGGAGAAAATGGTCATAGGGGGCATACTAGGATCAGGAAACTGGCGCTGTAAAGGGTCATAGTGAATGCCATCATAAATTAGAAAAACCCGTCTGGTGTAACCGGCGTCTTCCCCAAAACGATCTATTCTTACTGTCTGGGTATCTACTACACAAATTTCACACTGATAAAATTTGGAAAGTATTGAAACTTCTATAGCTCCACCCCATGTGTCATCCCTACGAATCCACAAGCAATACTCTTCATTACTTTTTCCAAGCACAGCTTCAGAATAACTTGTGGGATCACTGGCAACAATTTCAGCTATAAGGCTGCGCATGTCTGGTGCGCATGCTGGGTCATATACACCACCTTCCACCACATAGTAAACACTTGTAAAGAGACAGGAATTGTCTGCTGGAACTACTCTACGAACAAATGCTGGAGCTCTTGGCAGAGTCTGATCATTTACATATTGCTTCACGACCGTAGCATTCCGGCTTTTATCTTCTTCCACAACCAATGTGTCACCTGTTTAAAATACATAAAAATACACACCTTGAATACCTGTCAAAATACAGAACTGTACTAACAAAATAGGCTTATAGACATTGTTTTGGTTGCATATATAGTAGTTTACGAATGCCATCAGCAGTTCAAAGATGTCAGCCATTAAATCCTTTATAAAAAAGGGAAGGGGGGGGGGAACAAAAAACAAACTGGTTTTGCACCATATAACATTTTCCAAACTATTAACAAAAAACACCTGCACACCATCTTCCAATGTAAGTGAAAAGAAATAAATCCTCGGCTGCTAGTGGAGTGACACCTTTTGAGTGCTAAGGCTATGTTCACACATATGCGGCTCCGTGAGGTGCGATTTGAATGGGCTGCCATGCCTCCTGAAAAAAACCTAGGGAAAAGGTCCCTGCAGCTTTTTAGAAATCGCAGCCCACACGGAAACCACAAGTGCAGTGCGGTTCCCAGTGTGCCATTAGGATTCACTGTGCAGCTGGTTATGGCTGCAGGAACAGGTGCGGACCCACAGCGAGAATCACCTGCACAGATGTGAACCTAACCCTAAATAAATCAAATGGCTCAAAATAGTGCAGCACTACCACGCAATACTAAAGTAACTAAAGTGTGTCAATAATATTTATAAAGATAAATACATACAGATATCAAAAAATAAATAAATTTAAAAAAAACCATTATTAGATACTATGCTAAACTGCGAAAGCATAAAAATGTGACAAAATACAATAATCCCAATGGTGACACATCAACCAAAATCCGTCATAGAAAAACCTTGTGATCCCCCTAATGTAAAACTTTAAAAAGGCACTCCAACGCGCATAATCCCTGTGCACTCATTCACCCATGGCTTTATTCACTCAAAGCCATTAACCTCACATTCAGATCTCAGTACTACATAGAGGTCACAAAAGATAAAGCACGCGTCCCTTTAAAGGGAAAAACGGAGAACTGATCTACACTCCTTAAAGAATAAGTTCACTTTTCCAGGCACAAAAATAAATGCACATATTTTCACCAAAAAAAAAAAAAAAAAAAAAAAACTAAATGTGCATTATTAGTTTTTCCTGTAGGAGCCATGAAAAAGAATTGCATCCCTGATCAGTGAATCAGGGGTGCAATGTCAGGTTTCTGTAGACACTTCCTTCAGCTTTCTGCCCGTACCTTCATACGGGTTGTATTTTTGAAAGATGCATGGCTTGTGAATGAACTTCAAGAGTGCTTATTAGGGCCCTCACAGTTCATTCAGAACTACAAGCCTTCAGCCACGTTGGCCGATTGTAGTTCATTTATTCATAGGAAACTGTGAATGAATGAGGAGGCTGTGTGGGTGGAGCCCTGCACCATGTTCCTTTTAAAAAGTGAAAAACAGGTGTGGGGAGAAGATTCCCTGCACACTGTCACACTGAGGAGGGGAGCTGAAGGCACGAGCTGGAACATGTTACACCTAACACCCCAAATGTGGTTGGAACATGAAATATGTTCCAAAAAGGAGAACTTAGTGTTTAAGTGGTTGTAAAGGCATAAAAGACAAACTGCTAAGTTGTGAATTATGTGTAGATGTGTGCCGTTTTATGGTTGTTACCCGAGTCTAGACTAGAGAAATTTGGATTGTCATGGCAATCTGGCAGTGTGATGATTTCTGAGGACACATGACACACAGCGATACCTCATAGGCTCTATGCTTACGTTTTGGGTCTGTTCAAGTGCTGTGGCTATTTTGAAGGTATCCCAACCCACTCTCCCTAATGGATATTTTAAAGCGGATTTCAAATTTGGGTGAATACAACAGGAGATATTGAAACTTGCAAGAATAGATGGTCAACACCCAAAAATTTCCAGGTTGATGAGAGAACAGTAAGGAATTACGAAAGGGAGCTCTTGTGGGGTATCTGAATAAGGCAATGGCTTAGAAGTCAGCCTGAAACAGGAGGTGGTGTTGCTGGCATATTGTTGCCGTGTGTGTGTGAGAGAATATAGAGAAAGATATCCATCTCTATATATTACACACACACACACACACACACACACACAACGTGATGAAAAATAGATCTGGGGTGATCCTGAAGTGTACAATGCTCATTTCAGGGTGATACCTAAACCTGGGAGATATGAAAAACCTCACCTTTACAGGAGGTAAGGAAAGCTAAATTCTACAGAGATCCCAAACACATTAGAATATACCACAAGAAAACTACAAATCTGCACAAGGGATAGAATTTCAGAGTCACAGTTATATAAACAACTAAACTATGACAAATAAGGAGACGATTAGCAATATGAATTTTGCAACAGATTACAATGTTCAGAGTGGAATTCACACATAGCCCTAAGTATTTAGGTGTGGAGTATGCAACATTCTGTACATAACATAGAATGGTGTAATCAGGAGTACATGACGTACAGCACAGTGAGGGCACCATATCATTCAACCCAATACACTCACCACACCCTACCACACATATATACAGTGCACATCATATCTCATACCTACCTCACAGCTCCCATCAGTGAATGAGCAGACTTTATAGTGGAATTTGTTAGACAACACAGCACGCTTCCCTTTTCCTGAAGTTTCTCTATGAATATGTATAGTTTAAAGCTCTGCTGAAGAACAAATGCAAAATGCCCCGTTACCTTTGTTAACCACTTGCCGCCCGCCCTATAGGCAATTGACGGCTGCAAAGTGGTTTCATAATCCTGACCGGACGTCATATGACGTGATCAGGATTATGAGCCGCGGCGATCGTTGTTGCAGGGTGTCAGTCTGACTCCCGGCAACTACGATCTCGGTAAAGAGTCTCCGACGGAGACTCTTTACCACGTGATCAGCCGTATCCAATCACGGCTGATCACAGTGTAAATGGGAAGAGCCGGTGATCGGCTTTCCCTCACTCGCGTCTGTCAGACGCGAGTAGAGGAGAGCCAATCGGCTGCTCCTCTGACAGGGGGGGGGTCTGTGCTGATCGATTATCAGCACAGCCCCCCCGAGGATGCCCACACTGGACCACCAGGGACGCCACCAGACCACCAGGGAAAAGGTAATCCTCCCTAGACCACCAGGGATGCCAGTCAGCACAATGGATGCCAATCAGTGCCCATAATGGATGCCAATCAGTGCCCACAATGGGCATCACTGATTGGCATCCATTACTATAGTATAACACCAATGCCGCCCATCAGTGCCCACCCGTGCCGCCCATCAGTGCCCACCCGTGCCAGCTATCAGTGCCCACCCGTGCCAGCTATCAGTGCCCACCCGTGCCAGCTATCAGTGCCCACCCGTGCCAGCTATCAGTGCCCACCCGTGCCAGCTATCAGTGCCCACCCGTGCCAGCTATCAGTGCCCACCCGTGCCAGCTATCAGTGCCCACCCGTGCCAGCTATCAGTGCCCACCCGTGCCAGCTATCAGTGCCCACCCGTGCCAGCTATCAGTGCCCACCCGTGCCAGCTATCAGTGCCCACCCGTGCCAGCTATCAGTGCCAATCCGTGCCAGCTATCAGTGCCAATCCGTGCCAGCTATCAGCGTCCGTCCGTGCCGCCCCATCAATGCCGCCTCATCAGTGCCCATCAGTGAAGGAGAAAACGTACTTATTTACAAAGTTTTGAAACTGAAACAAAAAAAAACATTTTTTCAAAATTTTCGGTATTTTTTTTTATTTGTAGCGCAAAAAATAAAAACCGTAGAGGTGATCAAATACCACCAAAAGAAAGCTCTATTTGTGGGGAAAAAAAATGATAAAAAATTCATTTGGGTACAGTGTAGCATGACCGTGCGACAGCGCTGAAAGCTCAAAATTGGTCTGGGCAGGAAGGTGTTTAAGTGCCCTGTATTGAAGTGGTTAAACGTCTTCAATTTGCTTTCATTTTATTACTTTAGACTTCAAAAATGAGACTACCAACTGCCATGTCAGTAGCCATTGAGACAGCTTCATTGGCCAATAAAAGGTAAGCTTCCTGGAAATGGTGAGCGGAGTTTAGACACTTTGGGGTTTATTTACTAAAGGCAAATCCACTTTGCATTGCAAGTGCACTTGGAAGTGCAGACAGACAATGTGGATCTGAGGAGAAGATCTGAAATGAGGGGAAGCTCTGCTGATTTCATCATCCAATCATGTACAAGCAAAAATGCTGTATTTTATTTTCCTTGCATGTCCCCCTCAGATTTACAGCAAGCGCACTTGTAGTGCAAAGTAGATTTGTATATAAACGCATTAGTCATGAAGTCAGGGAAAGCAAGCCCCGCTAAGTGAAAACTAAATTCAAAGAGGCAAAAAAGAAGCTTGTTTAGGAAATAGCTGTGATCTTATAACGTATACTTATACACTAGAGATTGTAGCTTACCCTGGGTGTCAAGGTTTTGCACTAAAGGCTTCTTTTTCTTCCGTTTATACTTGCCATTCCTGCCAGTATGAAACTTCCTGTCTTGGGGTAACAGTAGCAGATCATTTTAACAAGCTACTTAGCTATGTAAAGCAGGAGGTAGGCAACCCTGGAGACTGAGGTGTAGATATACTGTGCAAAAGTTTTAGGCAGGTGTGCAAAAATGCTGTAAATGAAAATGGTTTCAGAAATAGAAGTGTTAATAGTGTACTTTCCGTTTTTGTTAATTGATAAAAAAAAATAAACAAAAAGAAGAGAAATCAAAATCAAAATTTGGTGCAACCACCCTTTGCCTCCAAAACTGCATCAATTATTCTAGGTACGCTTGCACAGTTTCAGAAGGAACTTGGCAGGTAGGTTGCAGAACTCCGTACTTTACGCTGAACATAGTTCCTAATTACATTGGCTGTATGTTTGGGGTCATTGTCTCCCTTATGGTATGGCACGATGGATAAGTATTTGCCCGTTTTTCTCTGCATTGAAGACATCATTGATCCTGACCAAATGCCCAACTCCATTTGCAGAAATACAGCCCCCAACATGCTTCACTGTTGCATGTAGACACATTATTGTACCATTCTCCAGCCCTTTGGCAAAAAAACTGCCTCCAACTATAGCCAACTATTTAAAATTTGACGCATCAGTCCAGAGCACCTGCTGCCATTTTTCTGCACCCTAGTTCCTATGTTTTCCTGCATAGTTGAGTCACCTAGCCTTGTTTCCACATCGGAGGTACGGCTTTCTGGCAGTAATTCTTCCATGAAGATCACTTCTAGCCAGACTTCTGTGGACAGATTATGGGTGTACCTGGGTCCCACTACTTTCTTCCAGTTCTGTGCTGATGGCACTGCTGGAAGTCTTCATATGTTTAAAGGGAAGTAAGCATGATGTGTCTATCATCTGCTGTATTAAGTTTCCTTGGCCGACCACTGCCTCTACAGTACAGTCCTCAACATTGCCCGTTTTTGTGCTTCTTCAAAAGAGATTTAACAGCACTTATTAAAAGTCCAGTCCGCTTTGAAATCTTTGCCTGGGAGAGACCTTGCTGATGCAGTATAATTACCTTGTGTCTTGTTTCTGTGCTCCGTCTTGCAATGGTGTCTAGTCTGACATGAAACGGTCTTCCATAACCTCACCTCAGAGGTCAAGTTTTGTGCGGCCATCGAATTTGAGTGATTTTTGAAAAAACAAACTAATCTCTAATCAATGATGCAAGAAATCGAATCGAAAAATAATTGGCATGAGTGGTGATCTGGAAAGAATAGAGGATTACCAGCCACGAAAATTATTTTCTGTAGCAACAAGGTGAAATTGAAGGCTTGGCTGGTCGAATTTCCAAATCAATGGTGTTACCACCGGATGACAAAAATTGGATTTTCAAAATATTTATTTTTCTGAATTTGACCCATGTATGGCCTGCATTACTTCAAAGCATTTCTTTACACCTGCCTAAAACTTACACAATACTGCATATTTGAACACCCCCGCTCTCAGACTGACAAAGTTGCTGTCTGCTGTGCCTCCTGACCTCATTCATCCAAAGTCGTGTCACTGGCCAGATCATCAGGTGAAAAAGCCTAAGAAAAATGGATGCAGCTACATCTAATGATTGGTAAGCTGCAATATAAAATTTTTGGGTTCGGGTTTAATACCACTTTAAAACAACTTCAGCCCCCCGTTGCGAAATGTTTGTTATCCATTTACATGGCGTAACTGCTTTTATATTTTACTAAATAATATGGTATTATATTGTGTTTTTGTGCATTAAAATTCATTAAAAGTATATTTTTTCCCAAAAAATTGCATTTGAAAAAATGCTGTGCAAATACCGTTACATAAAAAATTTCAGCACCCACCATTTTATTCTCTAGGCTTTAAAAATATATACAGTGGATATAAAAAGTCCACACACCCCCTGTTAAAATGTCAGGTTTCTGTGATGTAAAAAAGTTAGACAAAAATCATTTCAGAACTTTTTCTACCTTTAATGTGACCTATAAACTACAACTCAAATTGAACAAACAAATCTTTTAAGCGGAGTGAAAAAAATAAAAAATAAAGTTGCACAAGTGTGCACACCCTCAAACTAATACTTTGTTGAAGCACTATTTGATTTTATTACAGCACTCAGTCTTTTTGGGTATGAGTCTATCAGCATGGCACATCTTAACTTGGCAATATTTGCCCACTCTTCTTTGCAAAAAGACTTTCAGATTGTGAGGGCACCTCCTGTGCACAGCCCTCCTCAGGTCACCCCACAGATTTTCAATTGGATTCGGGTCTGGGCTCTGGCGGGGCCATGCCAACCAAACTTTAATCTTCTTCTAGTGAAGCCAATCCTTAGTTGATTTGGATGTATGCTTTGGGTCACTGTTATGCTGAAAGATGAAGTTCCTCTCCATATTCAGCTTTCTATCAGAAGCTTGAAGGTTTTGTGCCAATATTGACTGGTATTTGGAACTGTTCATAATGCCCTCCACCTTGACTAAGGCCCTTGTCCCAGCTGAAGTAAAACAGCCCCAAAGCATGATGCTGCCACCACCATACTTTACTGTGGGTATTCTTTTGGTGATGTGCAGTGTTATTTTTGCGCCAAACATATCTTTTGGAATTATAGCCAATATTCCCACAGCTCCTGTAATGTTTCTGTAGGACTTTGGCAACCTCCTTGTCCTGTTTACTTCTCGTCTTTTCATCAATTTTGGAGGGATGTCCAGTTCTTGGTAATGTCACTGTTGTACCATATTTTCTCCAATTGTTAACTGTCTTCGCACTGTTTCATGGTATATCTAATGCCTTTGGAAAATGCTCTTGTACCCTTTTCCTGACAGACTTTAACAATGAGATCCCTCTGATGCTTTGGAAGGTCTCTACAGACCATGGTTTTTGCTATAGGATGCGACTAAGAAATGGTCAGGAAAGTCCTACTAGAACAGATGAACTTATTTGGAGTTAATCAGAGGCACTTTAAATGGGTTTGAATGGAATCGCTTAATTCTGAACACAGCTACATCCCCAGTTAAGAGGGTGTGCTCATTTATGCAACCACATTATTTTTTTAGTTTTTTTACTCCCCCCTCCCCCCCCCTCCTCCTAAAAGATTTCAGGTTTCAATTGAATTGTACAGTTTATAGGTCACATTTAAAAGCGGGATTCCGCTGCCGATGTTTTTTTTTTTACCTGTGTCACTGGTGGGCGATTCCTTAGGTGTCTTTGTTGTTGCGATCGGCGTCTTTTTAACCACCGACATGACGATTTCAGTTGTAAGGATAACTTTTAAAAATGCAGTCTGGCGGTTTCCATTTTCACTGTGGGCGTTTGAAGCCCACAAGCATTTCCTTCCTGGATGCGATGACGCTGTGCTCCGAGCACCCACCGCTCCATCCCGCACTTGCTCATTGATAGCAGTGAGCAGCGCTGTAAAAGATTATGGTTGCCATCACGACGGGCGGTGTCCTCGGAAGTTCCCGCCCTGTTGTGATGGCGAAGTAAACATCAAGAGAACAAAGACCGGTGTCACGTGACGCCAAAATCTCACGAGATTTTGGCAGTACAGCGTTCCCCACTGATTCGTGGGAACAATGAAAGATACTGTTATATCCTCTGTGTTGTGAGAGACACAAGACTCTGGTCTGGAACAATGGAAGTTTATTTACAGTACTCACTGTACACTGCAAAATGCATCTCAGGACAGTACATCTTATTAGGCTCTTACATGTGTCCAAGATGGCTACCATACCCCTTGACCCTTGGCATCACTCCTGGGTGGAGCCAGCCTTAAAGTGGCAGTACATGTGGAACCCTTCAGGTATAACACCTTCCATCCATCCCTAAAAAAACAAAACAAAAAAACAAGCAAAAACAAAACGAGAAAAGGCACAAAACATTAACTAATAACTGTCCAATAACAGTCCTCCAAACACAGGAGATGCACAGGACTTTTCCTGCATCCAAATGTGAGAGCAAGATTCCAGGGACAGTTGCGGGGATACAATGTCATTGGATCACTTTCGGCGGCCCCGTCGAAAGTCTCGTAACCGGTCTTGAAGCTGAAACCGGTCAGGAGGGCGACAGTGTCGTTGAGGGCGGGCACCCGTCGACTCGGGATCGGAGGAAACAGGGTCGACTGGAATGGGCACTGGCGGTGCCAAGAAGGGATCCCCCAGCTCAGTGGGTGAACCAACCTCCGGACCAGGGCTGGAGGGCTCTGTTGGAGCTGAGTTCAAAGGGTCAGAGTCCCCCCAATCATCAGTTCCCATGCATCCTGATCCGCTGGGAGCAGTTCCTTGCAACACTGGTGGTTCAGCCGGCGTCAGGGATTCATGCAGTTGAAAACGAGGGCGCAGTTGGTCCGCATGCCTTCTGCAAATAGAACCATCTTCCAGGCAGACCCTATACATCTTGGGTCCCAAAGTCTCTGCAATGACAGCAGGAAGCCAACGGGTGTTGGATACTCCATAAGATCGGGCCCATACCTTTTGTTGGGCTGTGAATCGGGGGATCTCATGGTGTTTGACCATCTTGTCTTGGGACTGCAGTACATGTTCCTGGACTGTTTGTGGGCGGAGCATGTCCAAAACAGTCCATGGCTGCCGACCCAGAAGGAGTTCTGCTGGAGTTTTCCCGGTGGTTGCATGTGGTGTGTTTCTGTAAGCAGAAAGGAAGGAGTCCAGCTGCTGGGGTGACAGGGACTGCTGTTTACTTGTAGCCACTGTAGCTTTGAAATAGCGTTTAAAAGTCTGCACAAACCGCTCTGCTTGACCATTTGTAGCTGGGTGGTAAGGTGCGGTCAACTTGTGTTTGATGTTGTGGGCAGTCAAGAAACGCTGAAACTCCTGACTGGTGAATTGTGCACCGTTGTCTGTGAAGATTTCTCTGGGGTATCCAAATGTAGCAGCGAGATGTAACAGTATGGAAACTGTTGCCTTAGTTGTTGGCTGAGTAACAGGAATTACCTCAGGCCACTTTGAATGGGCGTCCACTATGATCAAGAAGGTGTGTCCTCTGATCGGACCTGCAAAGTCCAAGTGTAGTCGAAACCAAGGAACCGTGGGCCAAGTCCAGGGCTGGACGCACCCTCGAGGAGGGTCTCTTGCAGTTTGTGCACATCCAGCACAAGCATTCACATATGTTGTGATATCCGAGTCTAAGTTTGGCCACCACACATAGCCTCGGGCCTTTTGTTTCATACGTGTGCCCCCGGGATGACCAGTATGTAGCAAGTCCAGAATGTGTCTCCGGAGGGTCTGTGGAATGATCACTCGGTCTCCCCATAAAACACAGTTACCAGCCACAGTTAATTCCATACGCCTACGGAAATAAGGTTCATAATCCTGTGTGACGGTTGCAGGCCAACCGGACCGTACCCAGGAGAGTATTGTTTTCAGAAAGGTATCCTTGGCTGTATGGGCTGCTATCTCCCCAGAAGACAAGAAGGACAGGCTGGTGTAACGACAACTCTTGACCGGTGGAGAGGAGTCCATTGACCTCCCTGTCAGTTGGGACATTGCGTCCGCATTAGCATTGGCATCATGACCGCGATACTGGATTTTATAACTGTACGCTCCCAAGAACAGGGCATAGCGTTGGAGGCGGGCCGCAGTAGTCTGAGAGATGCCTTTGTCAGGGCTAAAGATCTGAAGGAGTGGTTTATGGTCTGTCAGTATGTTGAATTCCCTACCATACAGGTAAAGATGAAACTTATTTATAGCCCATATCAGCGCAAGAGCCTCTTTGTCAATGTGAGAGTAATTGCTTTCTGCTTTGGTCAAAGACCTGGAGGCAAATGCCACTGGTTTTTCTGACCCATCAGGTAAGATGTGAGACAGTACAGCCCCCAGACCATAGGGTGAGGCATCACAAGCCAAGGTCAGAGGCTTCTGGAGGTCATAGTGAACAAGCATGCGTGACGCCAACAGCTTCCGCTTAGAGACTTCAAAAGCGCGTTGGCATGCAGCCGACCAGTCCCATCTGGAGTGTTTCTCCAAAAGCTTGTTCAACGGAAACAAGGTGTGTGCCAGATCTGGCAGAAATTTGTGGTAATAGTTCAGCAAGCCAAGGTATGATCGCAGCTGCTGGACATTGGTTGGGGCAGGAGCTTTGACTAAGGCATCAACCTTGGCTTCTGTGGTGTGTATACCGTCTGCATCCACAAGGTGGCCACAAAACTCCAATTTCGGCACCATGAATTGGCATTTTGCTAAGTTCACTTTCAGACCCTGCTCTTGGAGTCTTTCCAACACAAGCTCCACGTTTTGCTTGTGTTCCTGGTCCGTCCGTCCCGTGATGAGCATGTCATCTAACAGGCACTGAGTGAAAGGAATGTCCGCCAAAATCTCATCCATCTTCCGTTGCCAAATGGCTGGGGCAGAGGCTACACCAAACACCATCCGATTGTACTCATACAGTCCCTTGTGGGTGTTGATGGTCAGAAACTTGCGGGAAGAAGGATGGACCTCAAACTGTAAATATGCTTGTTTGAGATCAAGCTTGGTGAACTTTTGACCCCCTGCAAGAGAGGCAAAAATGTCATCTACTCTGGGTAGAGGATACTGGTCTATTTCCAGTTGGGAGTTCAGTGCCATGCGGAAATCGCCACAAATGCGCAAGTCCCCATTCGCTTTCTTCACTGGTACAACAGGTGATGCCCACTCGCTGTGCTCTACCTTTGAGATGACACCTTGTTCCTCCAGCCGACTCAGTTCTGCTTCCACTCCTGCTCGGAGTGCGAAAGGTACTGTGCGAGCTTTGAAGAACTTCGGCTGGGCGTTGGGTTTCAGCTTGAGTCTCACACAGTCATGCTTTATTTTCCCCAACTGGTCATCAAAGATCTTTGGGAACCGCTGCTTCAGGGACACCACCCATCCCTCATTATCTCCTAATGGAATTGTCACAGTGTTACAGGGATTTATGGCGATGTCTGGCATACCAAAGTGAGCAATCCAGTCTCTCCCAAAGAGAGGGGGGTCCCCCATTCTCTAGTATATATAATGGCAGTCTCTTTGTCTGACCCTTGTACAATACCTGCACTTTTGCATAACCCAGTGGGTGGAGTATCTGCTTTGAGTATGTCTGCAGTTTGATTGGCGTTGGGCGGACAGTTGTTCGGGTCTGAAGTTGTCTCCATTGTTTCTGAGTGATAACTGAAACTGCTGCTCCTGTGTCTACATCCATCTTTAGTTTCTTTCCCTCAATGGTTACCTCTACAGTCATTGCAGAGGGTGCTGAATGCATATGATGTATGTCTAAACTGTGGAGCACTTCCTCATCCTCTGACTCAGATGGTGATGTATATCTTCCCACCATATAGGTCTTTGTCTTGGGGTTCAGAGGTTGTTTATCTCGCACCTTCTTGCTCCGGCAAACTCGTTTCAGATGTCCTGTTTTACCACAATTATGACAGGTCTGATCCTTAAACCTGCAGACTTTGTGATCATGGTCTGTATTCCCACAACGGTAGCAAGCTGACCCCCGGCTTGGTGGAGGTCTGTATTTCCAGTTTGACTGTGGGCTTGACTGCTGTTCTGAAAACTTCTTGTTTCACCTCTTCCCTTCTGCCCTGGGGGTTCAATTCCTCTGTATCTTTCACAGCCATTTCCATCATTGAAGCTATCTCAATTGCCTTTGCAAGGGTAAGGTCTTTCTCTGTTAACAGTCTCTTTTGGCTAGAGTCACAATTCAGTCCCATGACAAACTTATCTCTCAGTGCAGTAGGTAGGTACTCCCCAAAAGAACAGGTAGAGGCTAGTCTGCGAAGGGCGAGCACAAAGGCTTTAATTTCTTCACCTGGCTGCTGCTGCCTCTGATAAAAATGAAATCTTTCTGCAATCTCTAGTGGTTTAGGCTGGAAGTGACCCTCTAACAGTGTCAGGAGCTCTGCCAATGTCTTAGTTGCTGGTTTTACAGGGGAAAGGAGATCCCTGAGAGTGTCATATGTCTTAGCACCGACCACTGTCAGAAATACTGCTACATGCCTTTCACCTGGGATGCCATTTGCACTGAAATACTGTTCCAGTCTCTCCACCCAGGAACTCCAGGATGTCTGTTCTCCATCAAATTCACTTAATGTCCCGATCAATGACATTTTCCTGCTGGGATCTGTGATTGCTTTTATCCAGGTAACAATCCACAATGTCTTTGTCTCTCTCTCTCAGACTGATAGACACTTTGTAAATCCCATCCTCGTCGCCACTGTTATATCCTCTGTGTTGTGAGAGACACAAGACTCTGGTCTGGAACAATGGAAGTTTATTTCCAGTACTCACTGTACACTGCAACATGCATCTCAGGACAGTACATCTTATTAGGCTCTTACATGTGTCCAAGATGGCTACCATACCCCTTGACCCTTGGCATCACTCCTGGGTGAAGCCAGCCTTAAAGTGGCAGTACATGTGGAACCCTTCAGGTATAACAGATACCTCCCAGGGGACTTTGCGGAGCAGGGGAAAGGCAACAACCACGCCTACTCCCACGGGAGGAGAGCCCGGAAGTCAGCTTGGAAATGAAAATTAAAAGTTAATTACGCTGATCGTATTTTTAAAAAGGTTCATTTTGGCATCTTTGGAAGAGACACTATGGCTGGTGAGGTTTTCAAAATGTGAGTACAACACCGCTTTAAGGTGGAAAAAGTTCGGAAATTACTCATCTTTGTCAAATTTGACACCACTTAAACTTGACATTTTAACAGGGGTGTGCAGACTTTTTATATCCACTGTATATTGTTGTGGAAATTTTTATTAATGTATGTAGTCAGATGTTCCCCAGCGTCAGTTTTGCTGTAATATGCTCATGTGAGCGTATTCGCACATACAGACGTTGGTGGAAGACCATTGGCTGCGGAAACCATCCTGTGAAAATGACAGTGCTGTTTGCTCTTTAAGGCCCCTTTCACACTGGGGCGGTGCAGCCGTTGGCGGTAAAGCGGCGCTTTACCGTCGTTTTAGCAGCGGTCGGCACCCGCTAGCGGGGTGGTTTTAACCCCCGCTAGAGGCCAAAAAAGGGTTCAAACTGCCCGCAAAGCACCGCTGCAGCTGTCCCGCCGCGCTCTCCTATTGATTTCAATGGGTAGGAGCGGTGAATACACCGCTCCAAAGATGAGGCTAGCAGGACTTTTTTCACCATCCTGCCTCGGGCTTTCACATTGGCGTGAAAAGGGCCGTTTTTTTTCAGGCGCTACACAGGTGCTAAACCGCCCCAGTGTGAAAGGGGCCTTAGAAATGATTGTTTATGCCTCACCAAGAGACTGGCCACTAGGGTTGCACTGATACCACTTTTTTAAGACCGAGTACAAGTACCGATACTTTTTTTTTTATGTCAAGTGACAGTTTTCAAAGCACAGTACAGACTAACAATTTCTTCTTTATAATTAAGAACTTTAACTCAAGAGATTAATAAAAAAAAAAAAAAAAAAAAAAAAAAAACACACACACAATTGAGAGGTGGCACTGGCTGATGGCCACTGATTTGCGGCCCTGCTATGGGCACCGATAGGTGGCACTGACAAGCACAGATTTGCAGCACTGAGAGGTGGCACTGACTGATAGCCACTGATTTGCGGCATCGACATGCGGCACTAATGGCTGGCACTTATAGGTGGTACCGATATGTGGCACTGACTGATGGCACTTACTGATGGGCACTGATATGCGCCACTGATAGCTGGCACTGATAGGTGGAACTGTTTGACAGTTGCACTGAATAATGCAGCACTAATTGCTGGCAGCTTGGCATGATAAAATAAAAAGGACAATATGTGATCACAAGAGCCCATCTTGATACACCCTGCATTCAGACTCAGTAAGCCTACTCAGAATGCAGCAGTGGACATCTTGTTACACCCAGCCCATTTAGTTAGTAATAGTGAACTATATAGGCTGGGTGTAACAAGATGTCCGCTACCGCCTTCCAATGCAGGCTACTGAGGCCGAGTTCAGGATGTACCAAGATGGGTGTTGCCGTGTACAGCCTCTGATGAAGACTCGGGCCGTCACTTCCATTAAAGATTCTAATGGCCCGGTCACTGATGGATACATGGCTGCACACGGCCTGTGCTGTGTACCACAACCCTGCCCACAGGCTTACATTCTTACGCTGCAAGGACCGTGCCTGGACCTCTCCCACCCACTCAGTCCGCACACTGACTTCCGGTATCAGGTATCAGGTGAAGCATCGGAAGCATTTGCTCGAGTACAAGTACTCAGGAAAATACTCGGTATCAGTGCAACCCTACTGGCCACCTCATTGCAATTGCATTAACGCTCCTAGCAAACAGATCTGCGTACATGGGAACAATAGCATAACCATACAAAAATCAAGTTCCCACTGAGCCACAATAGGGTACCACTCGCGTCATTGGTTTGGGGGTTGCAAGTAATTTTCTAGCAAAAAATAAAAATTTTCACAAAAAGTGTCCTAAAAGGCCTGGTCCTTAAGTGGTTAAGCTGTTCAATTCAAATGTTACCATCAAATTGCTTTAGACCTATATAGCAGCGATCCTGTTGCTAGCAAGAATTTGTCATCAACAAATTTTCTAGAAAATACAGGGAGTATCCATACCAACATGTATCTCTCCATGGCTGACCTCCCCAGCGAGGTGTCACTCCCTCACTTTTGAAAATATTCCAAAACCCAAGTTACCATATAATTGCCACCTCCCTTTTCTTGACAGTGAGGGAGCAAGGAATGCAAGCAGTTGAGTGTTGTCACTCACAGTCGGGGTTCTTTAACAGACATACTATATCTGGAGGGTTCTCACCAGTAGGGATGAGCACAAATTTGGTCCTAACTTAGGTTTGAACTGAATCCAGGAGGAAGCCATCACTGCTGCCAAATCAGCACCCAATCAGTTGTGACTAAGGCATTCTCTGCCCCACAGCCACATGTAACAAAAGGGCAGGGAGGCTCACAATATCATGAATCCCCACAGGGTGGGGAATGCTATGGCTGGAGTGAAAACTTCCTAACAGGTTTTGTCCGAACCTGCTTGTCAACTCATGCGTGACCAGACACATGTCTATTTTATTATCCATACTGATTTAGTATTAAGGGCCAGGTCACACCATAGAAACGCAGTCCGGATGCGTTCCAGATGCTTTTCTGCATGCAAATTTTTCACGTGTTCCAGAGCATTTTTGATACAGTTCAGTGCATTTTTCCCCCCTCTTTTGTCTAACCTTAAATAAGGACAAGTGCGTTCCAGTGCGTTTTTTGCAAAATGCAGCATGTTCTACTTTTTTTTTCTGAAACTGCAAGCCCTGGTGTGAACTATGCCATTAAACACCATATAAAATTTCCATGCCTTTTTGATGAAAAAAAACAAAAAAAAAAAATAAAAAAAACACTGGACTGAATGTGGTGTGAACTGACCCTCAATAAAAACGGTCAAATGGGAAAATAACTGAACAGCCATAACATCCCTCCTGATAAATTTCGACTTGGTTTAGCTCAGATTCGATCATGCTGAGTCAATCAGCCAGGGTAGAAAATTATTAAATTGATTAGCAGCACTGCGATAATTTGGTCTCGAACAATCGTATTCCGATCAATTACATTATCAGATTGTGTGGTAGAAACAAAGATGCGATTGATAACTTACCTTCATATCCTAAAGTAGAACTCCAGCTTACACCCAACTAGCCTTAATGCCGGTTCACACAGGGGCGACTCAGATCCGACTTCAAGTCGCCCCAAGTCACCTCAGGTCCCACAACATGTAGAAATCAATGCAAGTGAATGAGAGCTGTCTTAATGCACACTACTGAAGTCGCTCTGACTTCAGAAAAGGTTCCTGTACTACTTCAATCCAACTTGTAGGCGACTGGTACCCATTGATTTCAATGGTGGTCGCCTCCAAGTCGGATCTCCATCTATACAGAGGCGACTCTCAGAAAATTATCAGCTCTCAAAAGGAGTTCCCCCCCCTGAGAGCTCATTCTCTGATTGGCCACGGCAAGTCGCCTGGCCTGGGGCGACTTAAAGTAGTGTTGTAAGTCACGTCAAGTGACGTCAAGTCACGTCCAAGTTGCCTCCAAAAGTCGTGTTGCCCGTGTGAACCAAGCCTTAGGCTGCATTCACACCTGAGCGTTTCAAAGTCGCGTGTTTTTGCCCAATTTTTGCCACAATTTTGTTCGGGTCACCAATGTAAAAGGCAGAAAAACGCCTGTTATCTGCCCCAAAGAAGCTCATGGTCTTTTTTGCTTCAGGTGACAAAACACTTAGATGTGAACAGGTGCCACTCGAATGAATGGGATTTTGCTTGTTGGCCGCTTTTTCACAGTTGAACTAAACCCAAAAAACAAACAGTTACATTCCTGGCATGCTGGGAATGCTGTCACATTTGCTTTCACATTCAACCAAACTGTTAAACCATCAAATAGCTGGTGTCATAACTGATCACATGTGCAGCGGTTGCAGATCAAACAGAGGCTAAGATAGCAGCTTCCTTCGCTGAAAAAGATAGGGGGAGTTTAGTTCCAATTTAAAACTGTCAAGGCAGCATCCCCATCCAAACACCATGCCAACTAACCTGTGCAAGAAAGATGCATATACTTACCTATTTTCGGCTGCTCTGGTCATGTGATTCAGATCCTGTGTATTAGTCACTGCAGCTGCAGGGGAGGGGACACCCAAAAGATTGGACCATTGAAGCCTATGGGAGATAACAATACTCCAGCCTTTACCAGCTTTGCCATTAAAGAGCTCTTTCCTCTCCGCTGCAGCTGGCTAACACATGGGATCTCACGTGACTGGAGCAGCCTGAAAATAGATATGTATATACATCCTTCTTACACAATTTAGCATAGGAGATTTGTTAAGCGGGGGGAGTTTTAAGGCTGTTGGGGTGTAAGCTGGTATTCTACTTTAACTATCGTTCAAAATATACTTCCCTGTGTATGGCAGATTGATGAAATTGGTCATTGCCTATAGATGTATTGTTCCTTTTGAAGATTAATCAGCAAATAAATTGAAATTCTATAAATTTAAATTTATAGAATTGTCTCTATTCACTATTAGGCTGAAAACAAATGGGCAATTCTGCTGGTAGTGACAAATCGCTAGGAGCAGGATTGCTAAAGGGACTTCTATAGGTCAAAGGTAGGAAAAGTGGACAGTTTTAAAGTGGTTGTAAACCCTTACACAATCCACATTTTACTGCAGGTAAGGCTTGCCTTTAACTACCCTGGATATCTCCTAAACCTACAGTTTAGGAGATATCCCCTGTATCAGCATGCGCCAACATCATCGGCACATGCACACTTAAGCAACAGCTCGTGTCATTGCTTCAGCGTGCATGTGCGGGAGTGATGTCATCGTGGCTCTGGCCAATCACAGTGCTGACCGGACCAGTGTACAGGGGATTTTGTTTTAAAGGTATTTCATAATGAACTAGTAAGCCATGCATACTTGCTTACATGCCTTTGTCTTGCAGCCTTTTGTTTTTTTTGTGGAGTGGGTTTACAACCACTTTAAAGAAGTGGCTTTTTTTGGCCATACTTCTCCTGTGGATCACAGGACTGCATTTCGCTCTTCACTCCTGTTACCCAGATTCAGCTGGCAGCGGGCTAAAGCCCACTGATGGATGAGGTCACAGACCCAATCCAGGCTCTGCAGAGATCCTGACAATGTTGGGATCCACAAAGATGCCCGACTGGCAGCTGGCTTAGCACACCACTGACAGCCTTAAACAGCCGCTCTCGGCTCCTCCATAATCCATTGCTCTAGTGAGCGTTGGAGGGGCAGAGCAGTGACTGACAGTCACCGCTCAGTGTGGAGGGAGAGAACCGAGTGATCAGTGGTCTTTGATTGCTCAGTTCTCCGTTTAGAGCCAGGGACAGCTGCAGCATTGGATTTATACTGCATCCACCTGAGTATGTGTGTATATTTTGTATTTTATATTATTTTGAAATCACAAACTTCTCTTTTAAGGCTGGTTAGGTGTAAGCTTGAATTCCACTTTAACCATCGATGGAAATCAACTTCCTTGTGTGTGGCATATTGATTTAATGGGTTGACTATAGATGGAATATTTCTACCGAAATATACAGAAAAGACATAAATCATTTATCGGATCATCTATGGCAGCCTGATGTCAGGCGATCATGCCGCCAGAGACAAACTGTTGTACTGCCAAAATCATATCACTTGCGGTTACTGTAAAGCATCAGTAATTGGAGAGTTAGACGAGTTTCTGTTTTGACAGCATCGGCAAATATGTACACCCCTGTACACGATATTATGAGCGGAGGTTGTTAGACCACCCGATACTAACCAACATCATGGCCGCCACCGAGGCAGTGACAACTTTTTCCTCCTTAGCCGCTGTTCTGTGAAAACAGCAAACTCTTCATGTACCGGAGTGTACACATTTGCCGGTGTTGTGTCAAAACAGCAACTCGTCTAAATCTACAATTACTGATGCTTTACAGTAACTGGAAGTGACGTTATTGGAGATCATGATGAATTGCCCACTTTGACAGGACACTGGTGTTCTATCAGAAAGCCACTACCCATCAGAAAATGCAACCTTAATGATGTTCCGTCGCAGCCATCTTGGTAAATCTGACCCGCACTTGTCCGCAGTAAGCCTACAATCTGAAGTCACCAAGCAGACATCTTTTTACGCCCACCCGAGTCTTGCATATCACACTTATTTTTACCATGTTACCAGTAAACTGGGCTTATATAGTGAAATACAGTATTTAGACATCCATCAGACTGTTTTTAACTATTGAAAAACAGTGATCTCTAACACTATATAGCTAATAGTGAGCTTGTTCAAACAAAACATTCTACCACCATATACATAAGTGCGTAACAATTCCATACATATAATGTATTCAAAAATATATATTGCACACAGTCCTATCAGTGAAAAAGGTAGATGCGCATGATAAAAATGAATGAAAAATAAAGTCTTCTTCATAAATTAATAAAAATGACTTGAAGTGTTGATAAAAGTGCTAATCGAAAATACGAATGTAAGAAGTTTTCATATGAGGAAGCGACCCCATTGGGTCTAATCGTGCCTTAGAGGGGTGGTGTCACTGAAAACTTCTTAAATACGTATTTTGGATTAGCACTTTTATCAACACATCAAGTCATTTTTATTAATTTATGAAGAAGACTTTATTTTTCCCATACAATTGCATCTACTTTTTTTTACTAATGGGACTGTGTACAATATATATTTTTGAATACATTATGGTTTGGATTTGTTACACACTTATATTGTATATGGCGTTTGTTTTTTAATTAAATTAATAGTGCGCTTGTTCAAACAAAAACACAGACTTCCAAATACTGTATTTGACTATATAAGCTCAGTTTACTGGTGAAACTTATGCTGGCCATACAAGGTTCGAATTTCAAAAGAATTTTCTTTCGAAAATCGTATCCAAGCATTTTCGTACGAATATCACACCATTAGTGCAGCCGATTTTCGAGCGGCAATCAAATTTGAGGAATCGGACATGTTGCAATTTTTTGGAAAAACAAACGATTTTCTAGTCAATGATGGGAGAATCGTGCGAGCAATGTACTATGCATGTGCAAGAAAAGAAGATTCCCAGCCACGAAAATTATTTTCTGTAGCAACATGAGGTGAAATTGAAGGCTTGGACGTGGGAATTTCGTAAATCAATGGTGGCATCATCAGATCTCAAAAAAAAAAATATAATTTTATATATATATATATATATATATATATATATATATATATATATATATATATATATAAAAACTTTGTTCGAAATTTGACCATGTATGGCCTGCATAAGGCCTCATGTACACTGCTGCTGGTAAATAGACGTTCAGAGGCTATTGGATACTTTTTTCAGCTGCCCCTAAACTCATCCAATGTTACATGTACACAGGTTTGTTTAACCACTTAAGCCCTGGACCATTTTGCTAGCCAAAGACGAGAGCACTTTTTGCGATTCGGCACTGCATCGCTTTAACTGACAATTACGCGGTCGTTCAACGTGGCTCCCAAACAAAATTGACGTCCTTTTTTTTCCCGTAAATGGAGATTTCTTTTGGTGGTATTTGATCACCTCTGCGGTTTTTATTTTTTGCACTATAAACAAAAAAGTGACAATTTTGAAAAAAAAAAAAAAGAATGCATTATTTTTTACATTTTGCTATAATAAATATCCCCCAAAAATATATTTTAAAAAACATTTTTCCTCAGTTTAGGCCGATACGGACTCTTCTACATATTTTTGGTAAAAAAAATATTTGCAATAAGCGTTTATTGATTGCTTTGTGGAAAAGTCATAGCATTTACAAAAAAAGGGCATAGCTTTATAGCATTTTTATCATATATATTTATTTTTAATAGTAATGGCGGCGATCAGCGATTTTTATCGTGACTGCGACATTATGGCGGACACATCAGACTTTTTTGACACAATTTTGGGACCATTGGCATTGATACATCGATCAGTGCTATACAAATGCACCGATTTTTGTGTAAATGGCACTGGCAGTGAAGGGGTTAACCACTAGGGGGGCAGTGTAGGGGTTAAGTATGTCCTGGGTGTGTGTGACACATCACTGATCTCTGCTCCGATCACAGGGAACAGAGATCAGTGACACTGTCACTAGGCAGAACGGGGAGATGCTTGTTTACATTAGCATCTCCCTGTTCTTCCTCTCCGTGAGATGATCTCGGGTATCGGGTCCATGCGGCGCTACTCATGGAGCTTGCTGCAGGCGCGCGTCCGCAAGCCACCTCTTAAAGGGCAACCTACAGGTACATTAGTTTGCCTGTCCTTCTGCTGCAGTATATCTGCATGAGGCGGTCGGCAAGCGGTTAATGTTTTTAGGCAGTTGCACTTAGAGGCTTTTCTTTGAAGGCAAACAAAATAAGTTCAGATGCCAAAGTCTTTGACGTGAAGCGTGTCTAAGGCTAGGTTCACATTGCTGCGATGCGGGAACACCGCGAATCCGCGGCGTTTTCCCGCATCGCACGACTCCCGCCGGCAGTTCACACTGCCCTATGCGGACGGCTGGGGGTGTCAATGTTATGTTAATGACACCCCCAGATCCGTCCGCATATCGCAGTGCGATCTGCCGACTCGCACAGGAATCGGATCGCATGGTGTGAACCCCCATGCGATCCGATTCCGTGGCGGACCCAAAAAAGGGTCCCGTGCGAGTTTGCTGCGGGACCGCTGCGAGTTCAGCCATACTATCTGTATGGCTGAACTCGCAGCGCTACGGAGATCGGATGTGATTTGCTGTGCGAATCACATCCGGTTCTCCCCCCGCAGCGGTGTGAACCCAGCCTAAATGCAGTAACTCATGTTTAGTTTTTGAAAAAAAAATAAAAATTATAATATATATTTCCCCAAAATGCAAACGCGGCATAACGGACGTTTTAAACGTGGGTTATTATCTGTCACATTAAATCGTTCAGGAGAGGTTGTAAAAAGTCCCGTGTGCATTAAAGCGGTTCTTCACCCTAAAGGGGGAAGTTCCACTAATCTGATCCCTCCCCCCCTCCGGTGCCACAATCAGCACCTTTCAGGGGGGAGGGGGGTGCAGTTACCTGGATAATCCAGGTATCTGCATCCACTTCCGGGCAGACTGCCGCAGACCCCCACAGACGCCATGCCCCCCCCCCCCCCCGTTGTGTTCTGGGAACCCCGTTGTGGTCTGGTGACTCGCACATGCGCAGTAGGGAACCGGGCAGTGAAGCTGTAATGCTTCACTTCCCTATTCCCTGACAGAGGATGGCACATCGCTGGAACCTGGGACAGGTAAGTGTGATTTTATTAAAAGTCAGCAGCTGCAATATTAGTAGCTGCTGGCTTTTAATATTTTTTTTTTTTAGGTGCAGAACCGCTTTAAGTCTAATGCCCTGTATACACGGTCGGACGGAAAATGTGCGATTGAACTGTGTTGTCAGAAATTCCGATCGTGTGTTGACTCCATCTGACTGACTTTTTCCATCAGAATTTCCGACACACAAAGTTTGATAGCTGGAGCTAAAAATCCAATCGTTTAAATTCCAATCGTGTGTAGACAATTGACAGTTGACACAAAGTGCCACGCATGCTCAGAATAAAATAACGAGACAAAAGCTACTGGCCTCTTTATAGTCCCATTGTACATCACCTCATTCTGAACGATCGGATTTTCCGTCAACTTTGTGTGACCGTGTGTATGCAACACAAGTTTGAGCCAAAATCCATCGCAAAAAATCAGACGGATTTCGTCATCGGAATGACCGACCGTGTGTTGGCTCCATCTGACTTTTTCCGTCTGAATTTCCGACATACAAAAATTTTGAGAGCTGGATCTAAAAAATTTCCAACAACAGAATCCGATCGTTTAAAGTGGAAGTAAACCCACTTTTTTAACTTTTACCTACAGGAAAGCCTATAATAAGGCTTACCTGTAGGTAAAAAAAATATCTCCTAAACCTGTACGGTTTAGGAGATATTCCCCTCGGTATGCGCCGCTGACTGCAGCGGCGCATGCGCACAAGGGGGTTCTCTCCGCGAAAATCCGGCAGCGCTCGTCCGGCCGGATTTAAATCTCCCGCGCGCATGCGCGGGAGTGACGATATCGCGGCTCCGGCCACTCACAGCGCCGGAGCCGCGATACCCGGAAGAGACGCCGAGGGAGCATGTCGGCTTCCTCGGCGTGGATCGGGCGAGATGTCGGGGCCTCGTTCTAAGGTAAGTATTTCATAATGAGCTAGTATGCGGTGCATACTAGCTCATTATGCCTTTTGCTTTGCAGGTTTTAAAAAAAAAAAAAAAAAAAATGCGGGTTTACTACCGCTTTAAATTCCGATCGTGTGTAGACAATTCTGATGCACAAAGTGCCATGCATGCTCAGAATAAATTATGAGATAATGGGTCCTTTCACACGGGGCGGATCAGTGCTGATCCGTCCCGTGGATATCCGCTTGCTCAGCGGGGATCGCCGGAGCGATCTCCGCTGAGATGACAGGTCTGTCTCTGCACAATGTGCAGGGACGGACCTGTCACAGCGCCACTCTCCCCTATGGGAGATCGGGTGACGACGGACCGCACCGTCCGTCGTCACCCGATCCAATGACGGATGGAAAAATTGCTTTTTCCTTCGTCACACTTTTTCGGATCGGATGTCAGCGGACTTGTCACCGCTGACATCCGATGCTCCATAGAGCTCTATGGAGCATCCATTCAGGTCCTCCTGAAAAACGGACAGGCGGAACTTAATGGATCGGTAGTGTGAAAGGGGCCAAAAGCTACTGGCCTCTTTATAGTCCCGTTGTCACCGCATTCTGATCGATCTGATTTTCCGAAAACTTTGTGCGACCGTGTGTATGCAACACACGTTTGGGACAAAATCCGTTGGTATGTCCGACTGTGTGTACAGGGCATTAGTGTGAAATGCAGGAATCCCCGGCGTGTTCGCACACTCCACATGCAGAGCCCGTCAGGAAGTCGGCGTTGCGCTAATCACAGGCAGTGAGACACTGCTCGATCTCTGCAGCCGCGCATAGGGAAATGTCTCACAGCCTGTGACTAGCGCAACACCGACTTCCTGGCAGGCTCTGCACATGGAGCGTGCGAACACGCTGGAGCTCATCCTTACCGGTGGGTGTAAAAATATGTCCTCTTGCCCCCTTCTTACTTTAGGCTTACTGCGGACGAGTGCTGGGGTGTACCAAGATGGCATCCATCCTTGTGTAACCCGGTACAGCAAGATATGGCTGGCATGAATGCTGCTGAATCGCTATCCTTAGTAAAGGAAGTGCCATCTTGCTGCAGCTACAGAGGAAGGGATTCCATAAAGATAAACAGGCTCTTGGAGATGCTATGACAATCCTTAGTGGTAGTCACCACTAAATGACAGCAGTGTGGTAACCTAATACAACCCCCATGTAGGCAGGCCCTCGCACCATCACTTCAAGGACTATGTATTGGTTGGACGATGTACGGCCACCTCGTGCTCTCGGCCCCAATAACACACACCGGGCACAGTCATTACCTGATTTGATTGGCAGCTCCCGCAGGGGGGCGTCAGCATCGCTCAGGTCCAGACTGGCAGGGGGATAGCCCACCATGACTCGCTGTGTGGGCCCGGAGATGCCACTCACCCCCGTTATAAGCTCCTGCAGCTCCCGGACACTGGAAACATCTGTCAGCCCCTGCAGTAAGTGTGTACCCTGCCGGGTTTTACAACGGAGCCGCATCATAGTAGCTACTAACACCAGTGGAAGCGGCGACCAACTAAACAATAACCAGGGGAAGCCGGGTAGGCACGCTGAATCAGCAGCAAATCTCGCGAGAGTTCGTGACAGCCAGCGATACTCCATGTTGGTACACCTTTGCTGCTTTTTTTTTCTTTTTCTCTCTCTCTCTTCCTCCCCCCCTCTCTCCAATATGGCATTTCTCTCTCTCTCTCCAATATGGCATTTCTCTCTCTCTCTCCAATATGGCATTTCTCTCTCTCTCTCTCTCTCTCTCTCCCTCTCTCTCTCTCTCTCTCTCCAATATGGCATTTCTCTCTCTCTCCAATATGGCATTTCTCTCTCTCTCTTTTTTTTTGCGATATGGCACTGCACACTTTAACTAACAATTGCATGGCCGTGCGACGTTGCGCCCAAACAGAAAAGGTTTTACCCCCTTAATGACCAGGCCATTTTTTGCTTCACTTTAACTGACAATTGCGACGCTGTACACAGATAAAATTGATGTCCCTTTTTCCCCCACAAATAGAGCTTTCTTTTGGTGGTATTTGATCACCTCTGCGTTTTTTTTGTGCACTATAAACAAAAAAAAGCAACAATTTTGAAAAAAACACTATTTTGTACTTTTTGCTATAATAAATTAAGAAAAAAAACAAAAACTAATTTCTTCATCAGTTTAGGCCGATATATTCTTCTACATATTTTTGGTTAAAAAAAATCACAATAAGCGTATATTGATTGGTTTGCCAATCACAATAAAAATCGCTGATCACCGTCATTACTAGTAAAAAAAAAAAAAAAAAATTGCCTAACTCTATCCCCTATTTTGTAGACGCTGTAACTTTTGCGCAAAATTTTTTTTTTCGCAATAAGCGTATATTGATTGGTTTGTCCAAAACAAGTAATAGCATCTACAAAATAAGGGATAGATTTAGGCAATTTGTATTTTTTTTTTTTTTACTAGTAATGGCGGTGATCACCGATTTTTATCGCGATTGGCGGTATTTGATCACCTCTGTGGTTTTTATTTTTTTGTGCTATAAACAAAAAAAGAGCGACAATTTTGAAAGAAAATAATCTTTTTTTCTTTCTGCTATGAAACACACCCAAAAAAAAAAAAAAAAAAATCAAATTTATTCATCAATTTAGGGCAACATATTTTTTGGGGAAAAAAATCCAATAAGTTTATATTGACTGGTTTATGCAAAAGTTATAGTGTCTACAAACTATGGGATATTTTTATGGCATTTTTATTTATTTTTATTTTTTTACTAGTAATGGAGACGATCAGTGATTTTTAGCAGGACTGCAACATTGTGGCGGACAAATCAGACACTAAGGAGGTTATTTACAGTGCACTTGAAAGTGCAGTCGCTGTAGATCCGAGGGGGACATGCAAGAAAAAATTTTTTGGGCAGGGGTGATATTTATTTTATAGCAAAAACAAAAATTTTTTTTTTCAAAATTGTCGCTGTTTTTTTGTTTATAGCACAAAAAATAAAAAACGCAGAGGTGATCAAATACCACCAAAAGAAAGCTCTATTTGTGGGCAAAAAAGGACGTCAATTTTGTTTGGGTACAGCATCGCACGATCGCGCAATTGTCAGTTAATTATTCACAGTGTTGCATCGCAGAAAAAAAGGCCGGGTCAGGAAGGGGGCAAATCCTTCAGGGGGCTGAAGTGGTAAAAGAGGAGCTCCAGGCCCCCCCCCAACAAAAGTACCCCTACCATTTCACAAAGAAAGTGTAAAAATGGTTAAATGAGACAAACACACTTTTGAAAAATTCCTTTATTAAAAATAAAAAAAATAAAAAAAAGATTCCAGCGGTGCTAATCCACTCTTGCTATCCAGCGATGAATCTCCGGGGTCCAGCGATGGATGATCATATCCAGCGACGGGGGATCTCTCAGTCCTGCGCTGTCCATACATCCGTCTTCTGTCTCCACTGCGGAGACACTGCGGGGATCCCAGCGCTGACGTTTCTTATATTAGGAGGGTGGGGCCACCCGTCACCTGACCCGCCGCTCTGACGCTTGTGAGGGGAGCCAGGGATTCCCTAATGACGTATGAGTGACCCCGCCCCCTCTGATGTAACGGAAACCTGTGTTACATCAGAGGGGGCGGGGTCACCCATACGTCACTTGGGAACCCCTGGCTTCCCTCACCAGCGTCGGAGGGGCGGGGTCAGGTGACGGGTGGCCCCGCCCTCCTAATATAAGAAACGTCAGCGCTGGGATCCCCGCAGTGTCTCCGCAGTGGAGACAGAAGACGGATGTATGGACAGTGCTGGACTGAGAGATCCCCCGTCACTGGATATGATCATCCATCGCTGGACCCTGGAGATCCGTCGCTGGATAGCAAGAGTGGATTAGCACCGCTGGAATCTTTTTTTTATTTTTTTTATTTTTAATAAAGGAATTTTTCAAAAGTGTGTTTGTCTCATTTAACCATTTTTACACTTTCTTTGTGAAATGGTAGGGGTACTTTTGTACCCCCTTACCATTTCAAACGGGGGGGCCGGGATCTGGGGGTCCCCTTGTTAAAGGGGGCTTCCAGATTCTGATAAGCCCCCCACCCGCAGACCCTCACAACCACCGGCCAGAGTTGTGAGGATGAGGCCCTTGTCCTCATCAACATGGGGACAAGGTGCTTTGAGGGGTCACAGACCCCCAAAGCATCCTCCCAATGTTGAGGGTATGTGGCCTGGTACGGTTCAGGAGGGAGGGGGGCCGCTCTCTCGTCCCCCCTCTTTTCCTGCGGCCTGCCAGGTTGCGTGCTCGGATAAAGGGTCTGGTATGGCTTTTTAGGGGGACCCCCACGTCAATTTTTTTTTACATTTGATGCAGGGTTCCCCTTAATATCCATACCAGACCTGAAGGGTCTGGTATGGATATTTAGGGGGACCCCCACATCAATTTTTTTTTAAATTTGACACGGGGTTCCCCTTAATATCCATATCAGACCTGAAGGGCCTGGTAATTGAATTTAGGGGAACCCCCACGCTTTTTTTTTTTCTATCAATGATTGAATGAATTGTCGGCTAATACAGAGAACACTCATTGAGTTTTCTCTGTATTACGGGGAGCTCCGCAAGTGATTTTAAAATACTTTTTTTCCTGCACAAATGACACTTTGTGCAGGGACAGTTCTAAGCACCAGAAACATGCGCCCCTTCACAGGCATACTACAGAAACCCCCCAGGTACCACATTTAAAGGAATATTACACTTTTATTGTTTCACTTTAATCATTATTAAAATCACTGCTCCTGAAAAAACGGCCGTTTTTAAAACTTTTTTTTGCATTGATCCATGTCCCCTGGTGCAGGACCCGGGTCCCCAAACACTTTTTAGGACAGTAACCTGCATATTACCCTTTAAAATTAGCACTTTAGATTGTGAACGTTCGAGTCCCATAGACTTTAATAGGGTTCTAAAGTTCACACGAAGTTTAGGTCTGTTCGCAGGTTCTGGTGCGAACCGAACAGGGGGGTGTTCGGCTCATCCCTATGTATCACCATATTTTTAATACATGGTGTGTTTTTTTTATTTGTTTTGTAGGTGATGTGGAAGAAGAATCCCATTTTACCAGTGAAAGTGCCCAGATCCTGATTGGGGAGATAATGGGGTGCAATCGGGATTTGGAAAATATACAGCAAAACATCAATGATGTTAAAAATAAAATGAAGAACATTATTGATGTTTTGGGGAGAGTGTGAAACAGCCCAAACTAGCTAGGGTTTTATTTTTTGTATTTTAAACTACAACTTTTGTATTTTTAGAAAATCCAAATTTGGAAGATGCACAGAGTGTGTAAACATGCGCTATCTCCCATCATGGGGGATCAATGTATGTACGTGTTTTGTGGAAAGTGCCTGAGATGAAGGGGTTGCAGCCCCAAAACATGTACATTGATCCCCCATGATGGGAGATAGCACATGTTAACACACTCTGTGCATCTTCCAAATTTGGCTTTTCCAGGGGTGACACCCCACGTGATGAAGGCAATATCAGCCCAGTTTGTACCTATTCATGTCTGATATTGTCTTCACTTTTCAAAGTTGAACTTTGTAAGTTCCTGTGTTCTGTATGTTACGCTTTGAAACATGCCTGTTTACACAAAAACACAAAGTGTATATAAAATTACCAGAAAGATTGTTTTTGATACACACAATTTGTTGATTTGTTGTAAAACCCTTTTCTAAACGCACATGTGAATGTGCTTGGATTAAAAAGTTAAATTATCATCAATGTGTGGCTTCCTTTTTCATTGCGCCAAACATGTATTTGGAGTAAAATTTTTGATTGCGGTGAGAATGGGTGTTATTTACTAAAGGTAACTCCACTTTGCACTCCAAGTGCAGTTTCAGGTGTACTTTTGCAGTGCACTTGTAGTGCATAGTGGATGTGCCTTTAGTAAAAAACACACACAGTGATGTGTTAATTTGGACAATCATGCCATTTTCCTGCCATGGTGCTGAAAATGAGCACGATTTTGGTCAGTAATGCACTACATACATTAGCTACCAAAAACAAGGTGTGTGTGTAGCAGACCTACAACATAATAAGCTTATCTGAAGAAGAGACTGTCCCCTCATCTCGCTCTGAACTTGGGTTTGCACTGTTGGTGAAAAAGGCACAACAAGAAAAAACATAAATTTACCTAGGAGACACCTAAAAGCAAGCCAAGCAGTAAATGAAGGCGTTTCAAAGAAAAATGTATTCAGAAAATGCCGCTCAGACATTGTCTGGCATATCAATGGCCCCCCCTACCCACAAAGTAGTCCATGTATTGGGTTCTAACGTCACGGGCGCTTTGGGGGGGCAAGCCAGGATGAGCAGGTTCAAGGCCCGTGAGGTTATCATTTTCCAGCAAGTCTGCTTCTTGTTGGACAACTGAGACCGCATAGTTCGTAGAAAGTCTTTTTAGAAAATTGTGCAGAACACAGCAGGCCAGCACTATGTGATTGAGTTTGTATTCCGCCATGTGGATAGGAGTTAAAAAAAGGCGGAACCGGCTGGGCAGTATTCCAAAGGTGTTCTCCACAACTCTTCGGGCTCTGGACAGGCGGAAATTAAAAATCCTCTGGTCTGGGGTGAGGGTCCTCATCGGGAAAGGCCGCATCAGATGGTTCGCCAGGGCAAACGCCTCATCTGCGACGAAGACGAACGGGAGTCCATCCTGATTCTCCTCTGGGGGTGGCAAGCCCAGACTGCCACTCTGGAGACACCAGTAGAACTCCGTCCGGGAGAACACACCACCATCCGACATCCGTCCATTTTGCCCCACGTCCACTTTGCCCCACGTCCACATACAAAAACTCATAGGTTGCAGACACCACCGCCAACATCACGATACTATGAAACCCCTTATAATTATAATAGTACGACCCGAGTTGGGTGGTGGGACGATGCGGACGTGCTTCCCATCAATTGTTCCTCCACAATTGGGAAAGTCCTAACGACTGGCAAAGTGGGAGGCCACAGTCTGCCATTCCTGTGGCGTTGAAGGACACTGTGGAGTGAAACAAGACCAAAAATTAGTAATTTTGCAAATCAACATTGCAAGCAGATTATACACAAACATTTTTGGCCAAGATTAGTATAACATTTTGGGAAGTGAGTATTTAGAGCCTAAAGTATAAGGTCCCCTTATCAGAGTCATCACCCCCCCCCCCCCCCAGGTAACCCTCTCCACTTGATGGAGAGCTGAATGCCTAAATAATGTGTGATACTTTGGGATGCCCCTCCTTACTTACACTATTGGCAGCCCACCGGACAGGTAAGAAGTGTCATAATACCAAAAAGAAACCAAAATGGAAGCACATTTTGACATTCTGCTATTACATATCAAGATAATAATAGGGGGAAAAAAAATATAGCATTTGAAAGTATTGAGGCAGGCCCTTGCACTACATGCTTTGGTGAATTCATCCATAAATGTGAGCATCAAAAAGGTAGGTATAGTGTGTATTGGGTTTGGTAAAGTCAGCAGATAGAGGATTGCTATCAGCTGAGCTAGCCGTTGGGGGGAGGGGGGTTCCTAATGAGTTTGGCACAACCAAAAAAAAAATGTCACTCTGCATGAATTGAAGCACACACATCACATTTGTAGACATTTTAGGGGGTGTTTAGGGAAAAGCAATACTATGGAGCTGACAAAAGACATTGTTAAGTGACTAGACTATAGTTTTATGGCCAAGAGCATGGTGGGGAAGTTAGTGAGGCAAATATGCCATAGGACAAAGGGGCAGAGTATATGAATTAGAGCATATTGCAATGATGGTAATTAGGGAACGAGGAAAGAAATGCAAGACATTAGCAATCATTAAATACATATAATGTGATGTTAAAGGAGAAAACTTACCTTCATATAGTCCTTCTGCAGGACCTGAATGATGGCAGAACAGGTCTCTGGAATAATGATCCCCAGAGCCTGGGGGGAGATGCCTGTAGAGAACTTGAGGTCCTGAAGGCTTCTCCCTGTCGCCAAGTAGCGCAACATGGCGATGAGCCTCTGCTCCAGAGTGATGGCTTGCCGCATGCAGGTATCCTGCCTGCTGATATAAGGGGTCAGCAAAGCCAGCAGACGGTGAAAAACGGGGTCCGTCATCTGGAGATAATTCCTGAAATCATCAGGATTATTCTCCCGGATCTCACGGAGCAAAGGCATGTGCGAGAACTGGTCACGCTGGCGCAACCAATTCTTGGTCCACAAACACCTTCCCTCCCTGTTCATGGACCGGGCTTGTGTCAAAGTAGCAACCGCAACACGAAGCCCCTGCACAGCAGAAACTCTACGATGAGTACGTAAAGGAAACATGGTTTCAAAATGGTCGGCTGGTCAGAACGGATAACAGAAAGCACCGATAAACAGCAATGCCTGAAAGAACGACCTGAATAGCAGAAGCAAGCAGACAATAAGAAATGCAAATCAAAGTGTACTATACCAAGATATAGTCCACAATGAGAAACAAATACTTACTGACTACACGCACTGATTATCAGATACGCAAAGACAAGCAGAAACTGAAGAGCAGTAGCGTTCTGAATCACTAATCTGAAAAGCGCGAATCGTCTCTCACCAAACTTCTACTAACACGCGATGCACACTAAATCAGCAGAAGGAGCCCAAAGGGTGCCAAACGTGGTGCTGAACTTCCCTTTTCTAGTGCCGCCGTACGCGGCATACGTCACCGCGTTCATGGCAACCGGAAATTCTGACAACTTGGTCCAACTGTGTGTATGCAACATCACTTCGGACCTCGTCCGGAATTAATCCGTCGGAATAACTCTGACGGATTTGGTCGTCGGAATAACTCGTCGGAATAACGCCAGTCTCAATCTTCAGTCTCAATCTTCAGTCTCAATCTTCAATCTCAATCTTCAGTCTCAATCTTCAGTCTCAATCTTCAATCTCAATCCATCCTTCAGAAGCCAGAGCTTGAGGCCAGTTGGAATATTTCTCTACCTCTCCTGTTCTCTTTAGGATATCTTTAGTACCGGAGTCACAGAAGGATAAAAGTGTTAAACATGAATTCAAACTGACTTTGAATTATAGCATCCAACATAAAAAATATGAACAAATTATAAAGCATAAGTGGCATTTTATTAACCACTTCAGCCCCAGAAGATTTTACCCCCTTAATGACCAGGCCATTTTTTGCGATATTGCACTGCGTCGCTTATATGACAATTGCGACGCTGTACACAGATAAAATTGATGACCCACGTTTTTTCCCACAGAGCTTTGTTTTGGTGGTACCGTATATACTCGAGTATAAGCCGAGATTTTCAGCCTCTTTTTTGAGGCTGAAAGTGCCCCCTCGGCTTATACTCGAGTCACCGCTGTCTGACTGCTCGATCAGCGTATCGAGCAGACAGACGGCGGACATTAAAATTCAAAAGCCGCGCCTCCTTCTCCGCCTCCGCCTGTGATAGGCGGAACACTGAATTTCCCAGCAGTCAGTGTTCCGCCTATCACGGACATCCGCTCATTCTCATACTACGGACGAGTATGAGAGGATGTCCGTGATAGGCGGAACACAGGCTGCTGGGAAATTGAGTGTTCCGCCTATCACAGGCGGAGGCGGAGGCGCGGCTTTTGAATTGTAGAATGGCCGCCGAGAAGAGCGGCGATCCTGGAGTGGCGATCCATCGGCACGACACGGGACGGAGGAGGCACGGGACGGAGGAGGCACGGGACGGAGGAGGCACGGGACGGAGGAGGCTCGGGACGGAGGCTTGGGACACAGGTAGGCTGGACACACACACAAGGCTGCACGGACACACACACACACACACACACACACACACACACACACACAGGGATGGATGGATGGATACACACACACACACACACACAGGGATGGATGGATGGATGAATACACACACACACACACACACACACAGGGATGGATGGATGGATGGATACACACACAGGGATGGATGGACGGACACACACACAGGGATGGATGGATGGATGGATGGATGGACACACACAGAGGGATGGATGGACGGACACACACACAGGGATGGACGGACACACAGGGATGGACAGCCATGTCTCACCCTCGGCTTATACACGAGTCAATAAGTTTTCCAGTTTTTTGGGGGTAAATTGGGGGCCTCGGCTTATATTCGGGTCGGCCTATACTCGAGTATATACGGTATTTGATCACCTCTGCGGTTTTTATTTTTTTTACACTATAAACAAAAAAAAGAGCGACAATTTTGAAAGAATACAATATTTTTTACTTTCTGCTATCAAACACCCAATAAATAAAAAATAAAATTTTTTTTTATCTCTTCATCAATTTAGGGCAATATGTGTTCTGCAACATATTTTTGGGGGAAAAAAATCCAATAAGTGTATATTGACTGGTTTGCACAAAAGTTATAGCGTCTACAAACTATGGGATATTTTTATGGCATTTTTATTTATTTTTATTTTTTTACTAATAACGGAGACAAACAGTGATTTTTAGCAGGACTGCAACATTGTGGAGGACAACTCAGACACTAAGGGGGTTATTTACAAAAGGCAAATCCACTTTGCACTACAAGTGCACTTGGAAGTGCAGTTGATGTAGATCGGAGGGGGACATGCAAGGAAAAAATACAAAGCAGCTTTTTAGCTTGCACATGATTGGATGATAAAATCAGCAGAGCTTCACCTTATTTCAGATCTACCCCTTAGATTTAGAGTGACTGCACTTGCAAGTGCACTGGTAGTGCAAAGTGGATTTGCCTTTCATAAATAACCCCTTAAGTGACACTTTTTGGGGAACCAGTGACATTATTACAGTGATCAGTGCTAAAAATATGCACTGTTACTGTACTGACACTGGCAGGGAAGGGGTTAAGTGTGTCCCTAGGAGGTGCTTTCTAACTGTGTAGGGGATGAACTGATTGGGTGAACAAAGAGATCAGTGTTCCTGCTTAGCAGGAACAGAGGATCTCTGTGTCCTCCCCTGTCAGAACTGTGATCTGCCTTGTTTACATACAGTGCATATGGATAGTATTCACAGCACTTCACTTTTTCCACATTTTGTTTAAACTAAATTTATTAAAAATAAAAAAATAAAAAAATAAATCACATATAAATAAGTACACACAGTTAACAGTGCATGTCAGAGCACAAACCAAGCCATGAAATCCAAGGAATTGTCTGTAGACCTCTGAGACAGGATTTTATCGGGGCACAGAAAAATTTCTGCAGCACCGAAGGTCCCAATGAGCACAGTGACCTCCATCATACATAAATGGAAGAAGTTTGGAACCACCAGGACTCTTCCTAGAGTGGGCTGCCCGGCCAAACTGCGCGATCGGGGAAGAAGGGCTTTAATCAGGGAGGTGACCAAATACCCGATGGTCACTCTGACACAGCTCCAGCATTTCTCTGTGGGGAGAGGAGAACCTTCCAGAAGAACAACCATCTCTTCAGCACTCCACCAATCAGGCCTATATGGTAGAGTGGCCAGACAGAAGCCATATCTCAGTAAAAGGCATATGACAGCCCACCTGGAGTTTGCTAAAAGGCACCTGAAAGACTTTCAGACTATGAGAAACCAAATTCTCTGGTATGATGAAACAAAGATTGAACTCTGAATGGCAAGCATCATGTCTGGAGGAAACTGTAGTAATATGGCTGAACCAGAGTGACTCCATCTTTGTAAGTTCATATAGGATTAACTTGGGTTAACTTTACTAGCTGGCTTAGATTCTGTATCTGCAGACTGTAGCAGTTTTTCTGTAAACATGCACATAAGGAAATATAGCTTGCATAGGCAGTCTCGTTCTATGCTGTCTAAATAAAGAGATTGTGTCACAATATGTCTGGGCCACATATCCCATGACTGTGATTCAGAAGCAGATGACATGTAATGATATGTAATGATGATGTGTAATGTACACCTCTGTATTAACCACACCCATGTTCTATGCAATGATTGGCTGATAAGGGTGCATATAAAATGCAGCCCCTCCCAGAATAAATTGGACAACTGCTGAAACTGTAACATCGGCTGGGCTTTTTCTTGTTGTCTCCTAATGCTGCAGCGTTAGTTAAAAGGGTTTCGTGAGTATTGTAATTGCATTAGTTATACCTCTAGCTGGTCTTTGTCAGGTATATTTAACCTTAAGGTTATATGTGGCCTACCCGATAAAATCACTAGTAACACACTTATTGGACATAGAGGGGATGTGCATTCAGAGTCTACAGGAACTCCACAGTGCTTGACACCTTAGATCGTGCCCTACATCACACTTCATGCATGCCTCTGGCCCCCATACTGAGATGGCCAAGCTACTTTCACAGCTTGCTTTTGCAGGATTCTCTGAGGGTGCCCAACAGGTCCTTAAGCAGACAGCCACTGGCCTTGGACAACAGCACGTACATTTGTTGTGGAAGACCATGCCATCCATGGATTCTGAATGATTCCAGGGGATGGGGTTACTTGGCCTCATTGGTTCTGATAGTGGTTATTCTCGGGGACAGTGAGGAACGTCACTTGCTCAGGGCTAGTGTTCATCCTGGATGCCCCCTCAAACACCGTTATGCTGGGTCATTGTTTCTGGAAAAGAACATGACCTGGGCATGGTTCTTCTCAGGAGCCTGAGGGGGTATTGACATGATGAAAAAGAAAAATAATTGCTTGGGAGCCCCCTGGGTAACATGGGGGGTTTGGTCTCAATGCTGAATCCTGGATTAATCCTGGATTAGGGATATTGCAATCTGTGTTGTACTGATTTTGCTTATGGTATTATTTTTATATGCCTGCTTCAGGTTTATTATGTGCATGGTTTCCGAGGTACTTGACCTTCCAACCAAGCTGCAGATAATACGGCGGGACTAGAAAAGGGAAGTTCAGCATCACGTCCGGCACCCTTTGGGCTCCTTCTGCTGATCTCGTGTTAGTAGAAGTTTGGGGAGCGACAATTCGCACTTTTCACATTAGTGATTCAGATCGCTACTGCTCTTCGGTTTCTGCTAATCAGTGCGTGCAGTCATTAAGTATTTGTTTCTCATTGTGGACTATATCTTGGTATAGTATGCTTTGAAAGGCATTTTTTATTGTCTGCTTGCTTCTGCTATTCAGGTCGTTCTTTCAGGCCTTGCTGTTTATCGGTGCTTTCTGGTGTCCGTTCTGACCAGCCGACCGTTTTCAAACCATGTTTCCTCTACGTACTCGTCGTTCAGTTTGTGCTGTGCAGGGGCTTCGTGTTGGGGTTCTTACTTTGACACAAGCCCGGTCCATGAACAGGGAGGGTAGGCGTTTGTGGACCAAGAATTGGTTGCGCCAGCGTCACCAGTTCTCGCACATGCCTTTGCTCCGTGAGATCCGCGAGAATAATCCTGATCATTTCTCAGTTTTTCACCATTTGCTGGCTTTGCTGACCCCTTATATCAGCAGGCAGGATACCTGCATGCGGCAAGCCATCACTCCGGAGCAGAGGCTCATCGCCACGTTGCGCTACTTTGCGACAGGGAGAAGTCTTCAGGACCTCAAGTTCTCTACAGGCATCTCCCCCCAGGCTCTGGGGATCATTATTCCAGAGACCTGTTCTGCCATCATTCAGGTCCTGCAGAAGGACTATATGAAGCTAAGTTTTATCCTTAAACATCATATTCTATGTATTTCATGATTGCTAATGTCTTGCATTTCTTTCCTCATTCCCTAATTACCATCATTGCAATATGCTCTAATTCATATGCTCTGCCCCTTTGTCCTCATGCATATTTGCCTCACTAACTTCCCCACCATGCTCTTCTTGGCCCATCAAACTATAGTCTAGTCACTTAACAATGTCTTTTGTCAGCTCCATAGTATTGCTTTCCCCTAAACACCCCCTAAAATGTCTACAAATGTGATGTGTGTGCTTCAATTCATGCAAAGTGACCTTTTTTTTATTTTTGGGGTTGTGCCAAACTCATTAGTAACCCCCCTCTCCCCAACTGCTAGCTCAGCTGATAGCAATCTTCTATCTGATGACTTGACCAAACCCAATACACACTATACCTACCTTTTTCATGATCACATTTATGGACGAATTCACCAAAGCATGTAGTGTAAGGGCCTGCCTCAATTCTTTCAAATGCAATTATTTTTTTAACACATTTATTTTCTTGCTATGTAATAGCAGAATGTCAAAATGTGCTTCCATTTTGTTATTATGACACTTCTTACCTGTCCGGTGGTCTGCCAATAGTGTAACTAAGGAGGGGCTTCCCAAAGTATCACACATTATTTAGGCATTCAGCTCTCAATCAAGTGGAGAGGGTTACCTGTCCTAAACATCCCCCCTCATTTTTTAGCAAGGGCCCATCAGATGGGGGGGGGGGGGGGGGGGTGATGACTCTCATAAGGGGACCTTATACTTTAGGATTTAAATACTCAGTTGCCAAAATGTTATACTAATTTTGACCAAAAATGTGGGTGTCTAATCTGCTTGCAATGTTGATTTATCAAATTACAAATTTTTGTACTTGTTTCACTACACAGTGTCCTTCAACGCCCCAGGAATGGCAGACTGTGGCCTCCCACTTTGACAGTTTTTTTTAAGTTGTGCCTTTTTCACCAACAGTGCAAACCCAAGTTCAGAGCGAGATGAGGGGACAGTCTCTTCTTCAGATAATCTTATTATGTTGTGGGTCTGCTACACACACACCTTATTTTTGTAACTAATATATGTACCGTATATACTCGAGTATAGGCCGACCCGAATATAAGCCGAGGCCCCCAATTTACCCCCAAAAAACTGGAAAACTTATTGACTCGTGTATAAGCCGAGGGTGAGACATGGCTGTCCATCCCTGTGTGTCCGTCCATCCCTGTGTGTGTGTCCGTCCATCCATCCCTGTGTGTGTGTCCATCCATCCATCCATCCATCCATCCCTGTGTGTGTGTCCGTCCATCCATCCCTGTGTGTGTATCCATCCATCCATCCATCCCTGTGTGTGTGTGTGTGTGTGTGTGTATTCATCCATCCATCCATCCCTGTGTGTGTGTGTGTGTGTGTATCCATCCATCCATCCCTGTGTGTGTGTGTGTGTGTGTGTGTGTGTGTGTGTGTGTGTGTGTGTGTGTGTGTGTGTGTCCGTGCAGCCTTGTGTGTGTGTCCAGCCTACCTGTGTCCCAAGCCTCCGTCCCGAGCCTCCTCCGTCCCGTGCCTCCTCCGTCCCGTGCCTCCTCCGTCCCGTGTCGTGCCGATGGATCGCCGCTCCAGGATCGCCGCTCTTCTCGGCGGCCATTCTACAATTCAAAAGCCGCGCCTCCGCCTCCGCCTGTGATAGGCGGAACACTCAATTTCCCAGCAGCCTGTGTTCCGCCTATCACGGACATCCTCTCATACTCGTCCGTAGTATGAGAATGAGCGGATGTCCGTGATAGGCGGAACACTGACTGCTGGGAAATTCAGTGTTCCGCCTATCACAGGCGGAGGCGGAGAAGGAGGCGCGGCTTTTGAATTTTAATGTCCGCCGTCTGTCTGCTCGATACGCTGATCGAGCAGTCAGACAGCGGTGACTCGAGTATAAGCCGAGGGGGCACTTTCAGCCTCAAAAAAGAGGCTGAAAATCTCGGCTTATACTCGAGTATATACGGTAGTGAATTACTGACCAAAATCGTGCTCATTTTCCGCACCATGGCAGGAAAATGGCATGATTGTCCAAATTTACACCTCACTGTGGGTGTTTTTTACTAAAGGCACATCCACTATGCACTACAAGTGCACTTCAAAAGTACACCTGAAACTGCACTTGGAGTGCAAAGTGGAGTTGCTTTTAGTAAATCACACTCCTTCTCAGCACAAACTAAAATTTGACTACAAATACATTTTAGGCGCAATGAAAAAGGAAGCCACACATTGTTGAGAATTCAACTTTTTAATACAAGCACATTCACATGTGCATTTTGAAAAATGTTTTTACAACAAACCAAGAGATTTTTTGTATCCAAAACAGAGTTTAATCAGAATTTTGTTTCCTTGTTGTTTTTGTGTAAACAGGCATGTATCAAACCGTAAAATACAGATCACAGGAACTTACAAAGTTCAACTTTGAAAAGTGAAGACAATATCAGACATGAGTATGTACAAACTGGGCTGATATTGCCTTCATCACATGGGGTGTCACCCCTGAAAAATCCAAATTTGGAAGATGCACACAGTGTGCCAACATGTGCTATCTCCCATCATGGGGGATCAATGTACATGCTTTGGGGCTGAAACCCCTTCATCTCAGACACTTTCCACAAAACATGTACATTGATCCCCCATGAAGGGAGATAGCGCATGTTTACACACTCTGTGCATCTTCCAAATTTGGAATTTCGATAAATACAACATTTTGTTTTTAAAATAGCAAAAATAAAACCCTATCTAGTTTTTATTGTTTCACACTCTCCCCAAAACATCAATGATGTTCTTCATTTTATTTTTTACATCATTGATGTTTTGTTGGATCATTTCCAAATCACGATTGCACCCCATTATCTCCCCGATCAAGATCTGGGCACTTTCACTGGTAAAACGGGAATCTTCTTCCACATCACCTACAAAACAAAGCAAACAAACACACCATGTAATCAAAATATGGTGATATACATTGCTGAGCTTACCGGAAGCTGTGTTCTCCGACACTCACCTGTTGTGGTGACAATTTGTCCAACCTCCACGATCTCTCCTTCCTCCTCCTCCTCCTGCTCCTGCTCCTCTGTTTCTGCTTTTGGAAGTTGCCCTTCTTTGGGAGGGATGTGGTCCCTGGTGTCCTCATACTTGCCGAGTCTTCTCTCTCCTATGAGAATGTAAACAAAGAATAATTAGCACACAGAGGGCAGAAATAGGAATCATAAACATTGCTTGGAAGTGTTGTACAATTGTGTTTTTGGGCCGAGTTACAAGGTGAGAACATTATTGGGTACACTTTGTTCAGCTGGAATACTTCCCTGTAGAACGATGTTTCATACGAACGAACGAAACCATGAACTTGAAAGTGGCCATTTTAAAATGCACAACATGAAATCAAAGCACATGGAGCAGTATGCAAGCAAGAATAATCATATGAACACACGACAACTACTTACTTTTTTTAAGAACACGCTTGACCCTTAGGTACTGCTTGTGCTCCCTCAGTTTTAGGTCTGACCAGCGTTTTCTCAGTTGATCCTTGGATCGGTGTACCCCAAAATTCTAATGAAGACTCTTCACAACTTTATTCATGATTTTGGCCTTTCTGATATTTGGGTTTGGGTAAGGTCCATACTTCCCATCATAGTCGGTCCTGTTCAATATGTCGACCATCTCCAACATCTCTCCAAATGACATATTTGAGGCCTTAAATCTTGTCTTCCTGGATCGGGACTTTTCAGGCTCCGGGCTTTCCTCACCCTCCTCCTCGTTAATGGAACTATTATTAGTGCGCACCTGTGTTCTCTCCACCATGTGCTCTCCCCACTGCGCCAGAAGCGAAGGGGCGGGGAATAGTCTGGAAAGAACGTCAGGGGCGGGCGGAGTTTCACGCATACACACTGTATATAAAACGCAACACGCGTGTATCGTCCGTACGATCTGGGAAGAGAGTGAGGCGCGGACGTGACGAACGTGGAAACAAAGGTAACATTTTTAAGTTGGTGCTTCACTAGACTAGACTGCTTCTATCTAGGCCGATGTTGGGACAAGATTACGAGGGTTTTTAATGCCATTATTAGTATTTGAGGGTTTGTCTTGTGTTGTGTCTTGCAGACAATATGGATCCTTTCAAAAATGCAAACTTTATGGGGCTATTCATAGAACTGTACATGGAGATGCCCTGCCTGTGGCAGTTCCACAACAAGTTTTATGCCGACAGAACAAAGAGGAACGCAGCACTGGAGAAACTGCTTTCTTTGGTGCGGATCATGGTCACCACGGCAGACATGGACTATCTGAATTGGAAAATTGGGGCCATGAGGATTACATATTTCAGGGAGAGAAAGAAGCACCTGGAGTCCTTGAGAGCAGGAGATACAGATGCCGTTTATTCCCCCAGGATGGTTCACTTTGACAGGCTGCATTTTCTGGTAGACCAGGGGGTACTAAGGCCACCACTCAGGCCACCACTCTCCAGTAATCCTTCAAAGCATCCTTCACCCCCAGCTGAGGCTTCTGATGTCCAACCTGGGCCTTCCAGGCAGTAACATGTGGTGGGGCCCAGCTTGAGACAGGTATTGCATTGTTGAACATATTTCTTGTGTTACATTTAATGATGTTAACTAGATGTTCTTATTGATCAGTAAGTTGTGATTTCTCAAAGTGGTTTACATCTCAATAGACAGTAGTGACCAAAAATGATTGGGATGGGAAAGAAAAATGCTGGTCTCAGAATAATAGTCTGTTCTATTTGGTAACATTCAATTAGCAAAAGCCAGGAGCACAAAATGGTATGATTGATGAGCAAAAAACTAAAACTATGTCCCCTTTTCATACACAGGAAGACCTCAGTCGGGGGGAGGCTGTGGCAAGTGGTAGCCAGGAGGTCGACCAACGCCCTCCTCCTCCTGCCCCAACTACAGGAGCCCAGCCACAGCCTCGAAGGATGCCTGTTGGGAAGTGCCCAAGGAAGAGGAGTGAGTGATGGCCTGGGTTCAGTCTGGTCTGCCAGAAGATGCAGCCTCTTGAAGATCCACATCCTGGGGACAGAAATGGCATCTGAATTTCCTGTTCTCTAGGACTTCGGGACCAGACTTCTCTCCCTGAGATATGTACTCCTCAGGCCACTACCGTATATACTCGAGTATAGGCCGACCCGAATATAAGCCGAGGCCCCCAATTTACCCCCAAAAAAACTGGCAAACTTATTGACTCGTGTATAAGCCGAGGGTGAGACATGCCTGTCCATCCCTGTGTGTGTGTCCGTCCATCCCTGTGTGTCCGTCCATCCCTGTGTGTCCGTCCATCCATCCCTGTGTGTGTGTGTGTCCATCCATCCATCCATCCCTGTGTGTGTGTGTGTCCATCCATCCATCCATCCCTGTGTGTGTGTGTGTCCATCCATCCATCCATCCCTGTGTGTGTGTGTGTCCATCCATCCATCCATCCCTGTGTGTGTGTGTCTCCATCCATCCATCCATCCCTGTGTGTGTGTGTCTCCATCCATCCATCCCTGTGTGTGTGTGTCTCCATCCATCCATCCATCCCTGTGTGTGTGTGTCCGTGTGTGTGTGTGTGTGTGTGTGTGTGTGTGTGTGTGTGTGTGTGTGTGTGTGTCCAGCCTACCTGTGTCCCGAGCCCGTGCCTTGCCTCCTTGCCTCCGTCCCGTGCCGTGCCTTGCCTCCTTGCCTCCTTGCCTCCGTCCCGTGCCGTGCCGTGCCTCCGTCCCGTCCCGTCCCGTGTCGTGCCTTGCCAGGATCGCTGCTCTTCGTCGGCGCCTCGGCGGCCATTCTATCCTTCAAACGCCGCGCCTCCGCCTCCGCCTTCGCCTGTGATAGGCGGAACACTGAATTTCCCAGCAGCCTGTGTTCCGCCTATCACGGACATCGTCTCATCCTCGTCCGTAGTACGAGGATGAGACGATGTCCGTGATAGGCGGAACACAGGCTGCTGGGAAATTCAGTGTTCCGCCTATCACAGGCGGAGGCGCGGCGTTTGAAGGATAGAATGGCCGCTGTCTGTCTGCTCGACACGCTGATCGAGCAGGCAGACAGCGATGACTCGAGTATAAGCCGAGGGGGGCACTTTCAGCCTCAAAAAAGAGGCTGAAAATCTCGGCTTATACTCGAGTATATACGGTAATTTTTTCTATTCTAATTTGTTCATGTCTGCCCTGGGGGTCAAAGGCTGCACCAAAGTTTAGAAGTTTCTCCAGTGCTGCGTTCCTCTTTTTATTTTATAGCGACCAAAATAAAGGTTTTTTTTGTTTGATGAAATACTTGTGTAATGTGTTTTCCTTCCAAAAGGCCAGTTTATTTGTGAGCAGGCAGGTACATTTCAAAAATGCAAAGTGAAATGAATAACAAGGGGTACCAACACTAAACAAACTCCTGTAGATTAAAAAAGAAAAACCAAAGATAAAAAATAAAATAATGTTGTTGTGATAAGTTTACACACAAAAAACACCCCAAAAAAAGGAGAAATTAGCAAACTGTCTTTAAAGGAGATTTTTAGGGAATCACAAAAAAAAGCATCCAAAAAAGAATAAACAAAATCTAAAATTGTGTAGATGTGACGCAAAATAAAATTGTATTGCTGAAATGGTTAAAAAAGAGTCATGAAATATGTTTGGGAGAAGTGTGTGTGACTATGAGCATCAAAAGAAATTTGTTCTTGCAGCATTGTAAAGAACAAGAGAATGCACTTGATGAAAGAATTTTTAACATTGCAGCGCGAAGAATGTGCTATATCGCTTACGAGCAGTAGTTTTACCTGAACGAGCGCTTCCGTGTCGGAATTTGAATGTGAGCATGCGTGACACCTTGTCCGTCGGAGTAGGCTACACATGATCAGAGTATGTCCGATCGAACCAGTTGGTCGGGAAATATTTCCAACAAGTTGGAAAATTGGGTCCGACGGAATCAGTCCGATGCATACCACACACAGACGGATTATCCGTCAACACGGTCCGATAGGACACATTCTGACGGATTCTCTGATCGTGTGTACAAGGCTTTAGAGGGGATTGTAGTAATATAGATGAACCAGAGTGACTCCATCTTTGTAAGTTCATATAGGATTAACTTGGGTTAACTTTACTAGCTGGCTTAGATTCTGTATCTGCAGACTGTAGCAGTTTTTCTGTAAACATGCACATAAGGAAATATAGCTTGCATAGGCAGTCTTGTTCTATGCTGTCTAAATAAAGAGATTGTGTCAAAATATGTCTGGGCCACATATCCCATGACTGTGATTCAGAAGCAGATGACATATGTAATGATATGTAATGATGATGTGTAATGTACACCTCTGTATTAACCACACCCATGTTCTATGCAATGATTGGCTGATAAGGGTGCATATAAAATGCAGCCCCTCCCAGAATAAATTAGACAACTGCTGAAACTGTAACATCGGCTGGGCTTTTTCTTGTTGTCTCCTAATGCTGCAGCGTTAGTTAAAAGGGTTTCGTGAGTATTGTAATTGCATTAGTTATACCTCTAGCTGGTCTTTGTCAGGTATATAGAAATACCATTTTAATCACAACAGAAACCAGGCACCACTCATCACCTGGCCAATACCATCCCTACAGTGAAGCATGGTGGTGGCAGCATCATGTTGTGGTGATGTTTTTCAGAAGCAGGAACTGGGAGACTAATCAGGATCGAGGGAAAGATGAATGCAGCAATGTACGGCAACATCCTTGTTGCAGAGCGCTCTGGACCTCAGATTGGAACGAAGGTTCATCTTCCAGCTGGACAAGAACCCTAAGCACACAGCCAAGATAACAAAGGCGTAGCTATGGGACAACTCTGTGTATGTCCTTGAGTGGCCCGATTGAACATCTCTGGAGAAATCTGAAAATAGCTGTGCACCGATGTTCCCCATCCAACTTGATGGAGCTTGAGAGGTCCTGCAAAGAAGAATGGGAGAAACTGCCTAAAAATAGTGTGCCTAGCTTGTAGCATTATACACAAAAGGACTTGAGGCTGTAACTGGTGTCAAAGGTGCTTCAACAAAGTATTGAGCAAAGCCTGTGAATAATGATGTACATGGGATTTTTTTAGTTTTTCTATTTTCAATAAACTTGCAAAGATTTCAAACAAACTTCTTTCACATTGTCATCAGGGGGTAATGTTTGTAGAATTTTGAGGAAAATAATTAATTTAATCCATTTTTGAATAAGGCTATAACATAACAAAATGTGGAAAAAGTGAAGTGCTGTGTATACTTTCCAGATGCACTGTAGGCAGATCACCATACTGTCTCTCTGGGGAATGATCACGGGTGGCCGGCAGACATCAGGTCTGCCGGATCCGCTGAGTGTCTCCCCCTCTGCCCAATGGGCCCACAGTATCTATTGCACAAAATCACATACGGTTACGTGATTTTGTGCAATAGAGCCACCCTGCTGTAGTAAATATGCGGTGGGCAGTCTTAAGGTCCAGGCCTCTTTTTCAGACTCTGTGTTTACACGTTTAAAACGTTTTTTTTTGCTAGAAAATTACTTAGAACCCCCAAACATTTTTTTCTAACACCATAGAGAATAAAATGGTGGTCATTGCAATACTTTTTTTCCCACCGTATTTGCGCAGACTTTCAAGCGCACTTTTTTTGGAAAAAAATCACTTTTTTGAATAAAAAAATAAGGCAACAGTAAAATTATCCCATTTTTTTTTATATTGTGAAAGATAATGTTACGCCGAGTAAATTGATACCCAACATGTCACGCTTCAAAATTGCATGCTTGTGGAATGGCGTCAAACTTTTACCCTCAAAAAATCTCTATAAGCGACATTTAAAAAATTCTACAGGTTGCATGTTTTGCGTTACAGAGGAGGTCTAGGGCTATTATTATTGTTCTCGCTCTACCGATCGCGGTGATACCTCACATGTGTAGTTTGACTACCGTTTTCATATGCGGGCGCTACTCACGTATGCGTTCGCTTCTGCGCGCGAGCTCATCGGGACGTGTTTTAAAAAAAAAAAAGTTTTCTTATTTATTTTTACACTGTTTAAAAAAAAATGGATCACTTTTATTCCTATTACAAGGAATGTAAACATCCCTTGTAATAGAAAAAAGCATGACAGGTCCTCTTAACCTCTAGCGATCCGCGCTATAGCCGAATGACGGCTACAGCGCGGACCTGCTTTGCCGAGACTATGTCTATTGACGTCGTCCCGTGCACGCGCGGCGTGCTCTATGATCAGCGAGTCTATGAGACTCGCCTGATCACAGATCGGAGCAAGGGGTCGATCTCGACCCCTTACCACATGATCAGCTGTCAGCCAATGACAGCTGATCATGTGATCACAACAAAGCCTGTAATCGGCTATTTTTCCTCCTCGCGCTGTCAGCGCGAGGAGAAAAAAAAAGCCGATCACCGGCGGCCGTCAGATCCCTACGGTGTGCACCTGTCACCTCGCCTCAAGGTGACCTGACATAAGTCTTTTAACCACTTGCTTACTGGGCACTTAAACCCCCCTCCTGCCCAGACCAATTTTCAGCTTTCAGCACTGACGCACTTTGAATGACAATTGCACGGTCATACAACACTGTACCCAAATTAAATTTTTATCATTTTTTCCCCACAGATAGAGCTTTCTTTCGGTGGTATTTAATCACTGCTGGGTATTTTTTTTTTTGCTAAATAAATAAAAAAAAATGGAAAATTTTGAAAAAATAAATAAATCATGTTTCATAGTTTGTTATAAAATTTTGCAAACAGGTAATTTTTCTCCTTCATTGATATGTGCTGATGAGATGGCACTGGTGGGCACTGATAGGCTGCACTAGTGGGCACTGATAGGCTGCACTGGTGGGCACTAATAGGCTGCACTGATAGGCTGCACTGATGGGCACTGATAGGCACAGTTAAGGCGGTACTGATGGGCACAGATAAGGCGGCACTGATGGCCACTGATGGGTGGCACGGATGGGCACTGATAGGTACCACTGATGGATGGCATTGATAGGTGTCACTGATGGGCACTGATCAGTGCTGCACACCAGTGCCACCTTTGTTGAGGCACTGATAGGTGGCACTGTGGGCACTGATAGGTGGCACTGGCATGCGGCACTGTTGCCTACTGCTAGGTGTCACTGGCAGGGGGCACTAAGGATCTGCAGCAGCTAGCCGTGATCGGGACTGACGCTGTCAGCGCAAGGAGAAAAAATAGCCGATTACGTGATCAGCTGTCTGCCAATGAGAGCTGATCACGTGGTAAGGGGTCGGGAGCGACCCCTTACTCCGATCTGTGATCCAGCGAGTCTCATGGACTCGCTGATCACAGAGCGCACCTCGTGCGCCCTGCAGGGGGCACGCAGGCTGCTCGTGCATGGGACGACGTCAATAGACGTCGTCCCAGCAAAGTAGGTTGGCGCGGTAGCGTCATTCGGCTATATCGTGGATCTGTAGTGGTTAACAGGAATGCAGGAGATAGTCTCTGTGATGTTGACTAAGGTGAAGGCAGAGATCCTCTGGGCTGGATGGCTTAAGTAGGCAGGACTGACGAGCAGGAAATCATCAACAGCTGGGTACCTATGGAGAGATAGGAGCTGGCAATTAGCCGTCAGCTGAGCGGCCAGCTCTGAGAAGGAAGGGATGAGCCCAGCACTGACAGCTCCATAGTGTGTGGGTAGGTGAACATGTAAATAATATTAAAAAAGGATAGAGGTCCCATAGTGTCACCAAACATTTTAGAAATGACCTCGATAATTCCCCAGTGGTCTGAGATTTTGGGGGATTGAAAGGGTTAACGGGCACTGGAGAGGGGGTAATTTTATCAGATAACTTATTCAGAGAGAATCATTTTGGATCTTTGAGATAAAAAAGTGCTTGTTCCCGCTGGATTAAATGTAGAATTTGACCTGAACTGTTTTATTTCCGACAGATAAGTTTTTTTTTTTATGCGTTTATATTATGTGCCAGATCATTTATGGTATTTGACCAATTTTAGAGACAACTTGTGTTTTTTAGAGGAAAAATATGTGCTTGCAATTATGTGAGGGATAGCAATGGGTGTCTCACATTTACATTTTTTTAATTACATTTTTATATACATAAATAAATGTTATATTTGGTACCATATGACCCTTCTTGCCTTTTTGATCCTTGGTTGCTATAGTAGGGTAATCTAGTGAAGCGAAATGTGTTTCCGCCTATCTGTTAAGCGTTGTGGTGTCACAAGTGAAGTCAGATGTGTGCGCTGCATGTTAGTGGTGTCCTCGGTTCCGATGGCATCCAGCGGCTTTATTTAGTATTGAGTGACTCTGTAGCTCTAGCCTACTGACTAAGTCCCATTGGACGTAACATGTACGGGAGGAGCAGCTTGTATGTGACATCACCCGCTACTGTCCTAGCTCGTGTTAGAGCAAAATTGCTGCTTTCTTATATGCCTGCTGACAAGTTAAAATATTGTGTGTGTGTCAGGTCACCTAGAGCCCAGGTGACAGATGCACGCCGTAGGGCTTAGGAGTGCACCGCAAGGTTGTGGACCCTACGGCTGACTGCTGTGGACAGGGGTCAAGGTGATAGGAAGGCAGGGCCGCCAGAACACCAAGATGGATCCCACCGGGGTTAGAGCGTAAGATTCCCTGGGGCGCGGAGACTAAGAGCCAGCAGGTGTTCACCAGAGCCTCGAGTGGTGAGGATGGACTTGGCTGCAACTGGCTCCAGGTCGCGACCCCCAGGGTCCCCCAGCTCACACCCACAGTAGGCAACAGGAGGATAGGGATGGTGAGGGACAAGCCAAGGTCGGGGGCCACAAGCAGACAAGAATAGTCGGGGGCACGCCAAAAGGTCAGGATCACAGGCAAACAGGGATAGTCAGGACACGCCAAAGTCGGTAACGGAAAACAGTAGAAGAGCACACGGCAGGTAACAGGAAGCTAACACACAAAGGTTGATCAGCAGGATTGGCTAGCAGTGCACAGGTTAATATAGAGTTGTCTGATAGGAGCTAGGGTGGAGCCATGCCAGAGGATGGATTATAAAAGCAGTCAAGTGAGGCTCGGCTGGTCTCTAGAAATGAACACATGGAGACAGGTAAGCAGACGAACTCTATTGCATAACCATGACAGTGTGTTTCATCTATTGTTATTATTAAATAATTCATTTTTGCAGAGGGCACTATTAGTTTTCCTTACTTTCTCAAATATAATCCGGAATATTTCTTCATACCAGACACCAAAGCCTCTGATCATCTATACCCAGTATTGGGAAGAGCGCATTAGACCACCCGATTAGCTCAGGGGTCAACTGTCTGAGGTGAGTGGCTTATCACCCAAAGTGATTAAGAACATTCTTCATTTTGTATACTAATACAGTGGTCCCCAACCTTTTTTGGCAGCAGGGACTGCTTTTGGTGTAGCCACTTTTTTCAGGGCTCGGTGGGGGGGTGACGTATGGGGAAGGCGGGCAGTTTGCAGAGTCTCACACCCCCCCCTCACTGTAATATAAAGGGGACTGTACTGATTACAGTCCCCTTTATGTCATGGCTTTCAAGCCCTTTTGCAGTCATGGCTTCCCGATCACAGTCCTCCCTTCAGTCATGGCCCCCCATCACAGTTCTTCAGTCATGCCCCCCCCATCAAGTCCTCCCTTCTGTCATGGCCTCCCATCACAGTCCTTCAGTCATGCCCCCCATCAAGTCCTCCCTTCTGTCATGGCCTCCCATCACAATCCTCCCTACAGTCTTGCCCCCCCATCACAGTTGTCCCTTCTGTCATGCCCCCCATCACAGTCCTCCCTTCTGTCATGGTCCCCCATCACAGTCCTCCCTTCAGTTATGGTCCCATCAGAGTCCTCCCTGCAGTCATGCCCCCCATCAGTCCTCCCTACAGTCATGCCCCCATCACAGTCTTCCCTTCAGTCATGGTCCCCCTTCACAGTCCTCCCTTCAGTCATGGTCCCCATCACAGTCTTCCCTTCAGTCATGGCTCCCCATCACAGTCCTCCCTGCAGTCATGCACCCCCCCTTTCCCCTCTCCAATCACAGTCCTCCCTGCAGTCATGCACCCCCCTCCCCCCTCCAATCACAGTCCTCCCTGCAGTCATGCGCCCTCCCCTTTCCCCCCCTCTCCCTCTAATCACAGTCCTCCCTGCAGTCATGCACCCCCTTCTCCCTCCCTCCTCCAATCACAGTCCTCCCTGCAGTCATGCACCCTCCCCTTTCCCTCTAATCACAGTCCTCCCTGCAGTCATGCACCCTCCCCTTTCCCTGTAATCACAGTCCTCCCTGCAGTCATGCACCCTCACCTTTCCCCCTCTACCTCCAATCACAGTCCTCCCTGCAGTCATGCACCCCCCTTTACCCCTCCCCCTCCAATCACAGTACTCCCTGCAGTCATGCACCCTCCCTTTCCCCCTCCCTCCTCCAATCATAGTCCTCCCTGCACAGTGCCCATTTTAATCTCTGCCTCCCCTGCAGCCTATGCCTATTCTCATGTTTCAGCAGGAGGTGAGCACTGTCACTGACTGCAGTATAGTTAGCAGCCTGTGTGTCCTGTGTGTATTCTGTCATGGCTCCCACTGCTGTAAGCCTATTAGCAAGGCAGGGGGTGGGACGGCTGCAGATCATGACAGACAGAGCCTTGTTAATATAAGTTTGGCAGCTCTCACTCTCTGTCACGATCTGCAGCCATCCCGCCCCCTGCTTTGCTAATAGGCTGACATCGGCGGCCGCTCGGGAGACATGACAGAATACACACAGGCTGCTAACTATACCATGGTCCTTGACAGTGCTCACCTCCTGCTCTGATGGTGACCCGCTCAACAACAGGCCACGGTACCAGTCCGCGGCCCAGAGGTTGACGACCCCTGCACTTATATATTCTATTAACTTTCCCTATTCTATATGGGACTTTGGTTTTTAGTTACACTAAGGACAATTGTTTTATTTATTTTTCTTTCTATATTGTACTGGGAGGAGATGTGAAATATTCCTCCAGTGTTCAGCTTGCAATTCATAGTTTGGGTTTTTATACTGCACTGATTTTTTTTTTCCATACATCCCCCTTCGGGTCCTTTCACAAATGGAAAATAGGGTCACCATTCGTCTGGATTTCATGAACATGATTGGATAGCAGCAGGTGTCAGCGGACATGTCACCGCTGACATCCGCCGCTCCATAGAGGTGAATGGAGGCTTCAATCAGGTCAGCCGGAAAAACTGACAGGTGGATTTGATAAGAAAGCCCGTGTGAAAGGGGCCTTACAGGCCGGACCTCGCTCTGAGTGATTTCCACTTGTTTGGACCCCTAAAAGAGTTCCTCTGTGTTCAGCATTTCAGCACTGATGACTACATGAAACAGGCTACCCTAGGATGCCAACGTTTTCCAGGCATTAAAGTGGTTGTACCGTTTCTTCAGCTGCTGTGCCGTTACTGGAGCACGTCACTGTGGCTCCGGCCACTCACTGCGCCGGAGCCCGCAATCCCAGAAGTAACGTTCCGGGGACATGTCGCCCCTCACATCGATGTATGGGGATGCTGCAACAGCTTTGTTCTAAGGTAAGTATTTCATGATGAGCTAGTATGCAATGCCTACTAGCTCATCATTATGCCTGTCTTGCAGGTTTGTTTTTTCTGTAGGGTTTACAACCACTTTCATTAAACACTGGGATAAGTGTATAAATGTAGCAGGGGTCTATGTTGAAAAATAAATACAGTTTACACTCCTTGAAATTTGTTCTTTTATTATATAAACATCCCTGTTTGACTTGAACACACTTCTTCTATAAATAATTGTAATTCATATGCATTAGCAATTCATACAACAGTTAATCTATACATAGCAACGAATGTGCAAATACACAAAACATATGTTCAGTATATGTGTGGTTAAATATATTTGCCACTCCTATATAAAAATTACAAGATTAATGTGCAAATATACATATAAAGTACAATCTTTATCAACATGCAAAAAATGAAGTACAATAAAAGTGTATCAGAGTCCACACTGGGGTTTAAACATCACCGACCTCACCCAAATGATGTCATATGTGATAAAATGCGTAGGGAAGAGCCAGAACACGTTACTACACATGCACGTTGAGCTGTGGCCATCTTGGTTACTTGAACAGTGGGGATTTTTTATTTTATACTGTATGCGCTGCAATACATTGTAAGTGCATTTGCTTAATAAAGCTTGTTTCTTATGCAGTTTTACACTATGGTAGTTGTGTTCTTTTATCCCTTATTGTGACATGAATTACTGATTCTGTTGCAATTGAGGAGGTGGTGAGGAATGTCCATTTAGTGATCCGGAGACGAGCTGCAGAGGTTATACACCTTACTCACCTGGGAATCTTTTAAAGCACCATTAAGGGAGCAGAAGGCCTTTTGAAATACAAAGTGATTTATGACCACTCTGCACTGGGGGTCATATAGTTCTGATACAGCGTGTATAGAATCAAAGATTTCCACTGTCCCAGTAACCATGGATTCATTTGAACCCTAGAGGAGTGGATTTTTGATATATCCTGCCAGTAAGTACGTTTTTTCAACAGAACAAGCTGTCCTGCAGACAGGGGTGCTTACAATGGTCAGCTTTTCAGTTCAATTTAGCAGTGTATTTAAAGCGTTACTTTATTCAGAAAAGGAAGTCTTGCTAGGTCACTTCAGGCTGGCCCCTTTTACAGGTATACCTATGTTAAACATTAAAATAAGTGCCCACACTGTTTAAAATCCAGTAATACACAGTCTCGCCCTGCTCTGCACATGCTCAGTTGCTCTCTATTTTTCAGCACTGTGCCAAAAGTGTAGAGGCCGATCTGCTGACAGCCTAAGACCGCTTTCACACTGCAGCACCGCTAAAACAGTGCTAAAGCACTGGTCATTTTTGCGGTGCTTTAGCTGCACTTTTCAGGTGCTAGCGGGTGGATTTTTGACAACGGCAACTTAAAAAAAGGAAAAGGGTCCAGTTTTGCTGCACTTTCAAGGCGCTTTGGAAGAGCTGTTCGTTCATTTGAATAGGCAGGGGCGTTTTGGGAGTGGCCCAAAGATGCTGCTAGCATGACTTTTCCTAACATCTTGCAAGCGTACCACCCGAGTGTGAAAACACATGCTGCACACCATGGGAGGTGGTTTTCAGACACCTTTTTAGAGGCGATTTCTAGTGCTAAAACGCCTGAAAACTGCCTCCGTTTGAAAGGGGGCTAATGGTTTTCTGCTGCTCAGGGCTTCTGAGCTTCAGCAAAATGGCAGCCTACAGCAACAACAACAACAGAAAGCAACAGAAACAAGAACAATGCTGGAGGCAATTTACACCACGCACTCAATTTTGTAGCATAAATAATAAAATGAAATGTATGTTTCTTACTCACCAGAGTTTCACAGGTTGCTCCTGGAGTCCTCTTCCATTCCTCCATGATGACATCACAGAGCTGGTGGATGTTAGAGACCTTGCGCTCTTCCACCTTCTGTTTGAGGATGCCCCACAGATGCTCAGTAGGGTTTAGGTCTAGAGACATGCTTGGCCGGTCCATCACCTTTACCCTCAGCTTCTTTAGCAAGGCAGTGGCCATCTTGGAGGTGAGTTTGGGGTAATTTTTTTTTTTTATTCAAGTTGTTATGGGTAAAATTCAACTTTAAATCTGCTAGTACATCTAACACTCCCCTCCCCCCAGACTGACCATGCTGCTGTCCAAAGGTGCCCCCCAGAGTGGGGACATTTTAATACAGGAGGTGTGTTACGGGCTAGATCACCAGGTTACCACAGATGGGGAGAGTGGCTTAAAAAAGAAAATGAATGCAGCCACCACATCTAATGATTGTATTACATTTTGGATTTTGGGTTTAATACTACTTACAACCATCATAGCTCTCTACTAAGAATATAATTGATTTAAAAGAAAAGTATGGAAATTAGAAAATAAAAACAATCATACTTACCTAGCCTCCTCTTATGCTGCGTGCACATGACCGGTTTTTCCGTCAGAATAAACTTTGACGGTTTTTCTGACTGACTGCAACAAGTTCTGCTGAGACGGACTTTCAAACACGCAATCACACCAAAGTCCGATCGTTTAGAATGTGGTGCCGTACAACACATGTATGACGGGACTAGAAAAAGGAAGTTAAAAGGTTGCTGGTTCGAATCCCAACCAGGACACTATCTGCCTGGAGTTTGCATGTTCTCCCTGTGTCTGCGTGGGTTTCCTCCAAGTACTCCGGTTTCTTCCCACAATCCAAAGACATGCAGGTAGGTTAATTGGTTTCTGTCCAAAAATTGGCCCTAGTATATGAATGGGGACCTTGGATTGTGGGCTCCTTGAGGGTAGGGATCAATGTGAATGTGCAATGTACAGGGATAGGGACAATTGTAGACACTCACTCAGGTTGAACTGGATGGACTGGTGTCTTTATTCAACCTTACTCACTATGAAACTATGAAATAGCCAGTAACCAATAGCTGCCCTTGTGTTGTTTTTGGTCCATTGGAACAGCATACAGATGAACGGTTTTCCCGAATTAATTCTGTCAGAAAGATTTAAAACATGTTCTATTTCTAGGTCCTTCAGAATTTCGAAAGAAAAAGTCAGCTGAAGCCCACACATGATCGGAATATCCGATGGAATGATTCCATTGGACCCTTTCTGCTGGAGTGTCCGACCATGTGTACGGGGCATAAAACTGAGAACCGAGAGATCAAAGACCCCTGATTGCTCAGTTCTCCAGTCTTCACTGAGCAGGGAGCAGTAACTGTCAGTCATCAGCTCTGTGATCTGCCCTTCCAATGCTCACTGAAGCCCTGGGCTGTGGAGGAGGTGGTAATGGCTGTCTCAGGCTCTCAGTGGCTCACTGATGGGGCAAGCCAGTTGCCAGTCAGGAATCTGGGTGAAATCTCTCTGCTCAGTGATGTCAGGCAACAGCACACTTTAGCCTGCTGTGAGCTGAATACGAATCACAGGACTGCACCTATAGGAATAATTAAAGCCCCATACACACTATCAGATTTTCTGCTGAGTTTTCCCTTCAGATTTACCAAAACCATATAATATGAGGTCAAACCTTAGGAGTTTCAATGTGTATGCAATCAGGCAGGCCCTTCCACTACATGGTTTTGGTAAACCTGAAGGAAAAACTTAGCAGAAAATCTGATAGTTTGTATGGGGCTTTAGGCTAAAAAGAGCTATGTTCTTTCTTTTGCTTTAAAACAAAAGGGCGATAGGGATCACAATCCCAAAAGGCCACTTTTTTTCCTTGTGTGGTCCTAACATCTGTGTCGGATTAAACTCTGCGGGGGCCCCTAGGCAGTGGAAACAGCGGAACCCCCCTTGCAGGTTTCTGGAGGTGTAGCGCTCTAGGGGGAGAACATTGAACCAAGTAGGGTACACTTCGGCCACTAGATGGAGATGACTCACTACTGTACATTACACGTACGAAGGTCGCACCAAAATGTTTTACTGACCGCAGAAAGCAGATGAGGATTTAAGAGACAAACTGCAATGTAAACCTAATGTGTATGGTTTATGTACTTTAAGTTGTTATTGGGTACATTCATGTAATATAGTATTGTCTCTATAGAGTTTTTAATGTACATTTTCTTTGAGTTGATTAATTTTTTCTATCAATTCCTTTGTAAACACTTTAAGAAAGCGTCATTGTCCCTTTTTTTCAGGCCTCATGCACACGGGATGTTTTGCAAACTTTCCTAGAAGCCTTTCCTCCTGGCAGCAGCGTTTTGGCAGAAAAAAAATTCCTGATGCTTGTAAAAGTGTGACCGCTTTATGTGCGTTTACAGGCATCAAGCACTTGGCGTTAATTCATTTCATTGGCCAGAACAATAATTGAATCTTGCAATTGAAATGAATAAACACTCAAATGCTAAATGCGCCTAGCGTTAAAACTAATTTAGACGCATTTACAAGTGTCAAACGTTTTTTCTGCTGCTATTGGAGGCACTAGCAGTGTTTTTTTTTTCCTGCCTCTAAAGCAGCCTTTCTCAACCTTTTCAACAGAGGAACCCTTGAAAAAGTTCTCTGGTCTCGGGGAACCCCTGCTAAAAATTTGAGATCTACAACTCCTGATACATTAGTGTGATGGTCAGTGGGAAGAATTACCTCCTTACAGATAGCTAAAAAGATCAATGGTGTCAGTGGGAACTTATCTGAGAGGCAGAAATGGCCCAATGCTGAAGGAACCCCTACCAACCACTGGAGGAACCCTGTTTGAGAATCACTGCTCTAAAGCCTCGTACTCACTATCCAATTTCATCTGGGAATTGTGCGATGACAGACTGCCTAAAATCCGACCATTAGTACGCTCCATCAGACAATTGTTGGCCAGCTTTCCACCAACAAATGTTGGCTGGCAGACTAGTACATTTTCGGCGGACAGTTTGTTGTCATATTTTCCTATCGTGTGTACACAAGTCTGTCACACAAAAGTCCAAAGTACAAACACGCATGCTCGGTATCAATGCTCACCTAACACGACATTAGCAGAAGGCGCCCAAAGGGTGGTGCTCAAGAGCTGAAATTCCTTGTAGTACCTCACTACGTTCGTGTTTGTTGGCCGACAATTGTGAACTGTTTGTATGCAAGACAAGTTCCTGGCACTTACCCTTCGGACAAAAGTCTGATGCTTTGTCTGTGGAAAATCTGATCGTGTGTATGAGACTTAAAAGTCTATGACACTATTGCTGCTAAAAGTATGTGTGCATGGACTCATATGCCTCGTAAACACGATCTGATTTTTTGCCAACCGTGGAATTCTGTCCGAAGGGTGTTGGCTCAAACTTGTCTTCCATACACACGGCCACACAAATGTTGGCCAACAATTACGAACATAGTGACGTACTAGACGTACTATGAGCCGATAAAAAGTTCACTACTCATGCTTCACCCTTTGGGCTCCTGCTAATCTCGTGTTAGTAGAAGTTTGGTGAGTGTCAATTCACGCTTTTCAGCCTCGTGCTTGTCAGTTAATTTCTGTTTTTTAGGATGTGCTTGTCGGTTCTGTGAAGCAACAGCCGGGCGCCGCACACTTACAATGCCGGCGCCGCATAGAGGAGGGGGGCACGAGTGGGGCTTCGCTCCCCCGCATTGCTGGACCCTGGGACAGGTACGTGCCCAATTATTAAAAGTCGGCAGCTGCAGTATTTGTAGCTGCTGTCTTTTACTTTTTTTTAGCAGAACTCTGCTTTAGGCTGGGTTCACACTGCTGCAATGCGGGAACGCTGCGAATCCGCTGCAGGTTCCCGCATTGCATGCCTCCCGGCGGCAATTCACACTGCCCTATGCGAACTGCTGGGAGTGTCAGTGAAAAGTTAATGACACCCCCAGATCAGTTCGCATATCGCAGTGCGATCTACAAACTCAGACAGGAATTGGATCGCATGGTGTGAACACCCATGCGATCCGATTCTGCTGCGGACCAAAAAAAGGGTCCTGTGCGAGTTTGGGCCGGATGTGATGTGAATTCAGCTATACTATCTGCATGGCTGAACTCGCATCGCACAGAGATCAGATGTGATTTGCAGTGCGGTGCAAATCACATCCGATCTCGTCACCGCAGCAGTGTGAACCCAGCCTTAAGCAGCGGGGAGAGTAGAGTTGCCATCTCATCCCTTTAAACCCGAACACCTTTGAATTACACAAGTTCTGAGGCTAATTAAATGCAGATAAGGCACCAAGTGAGTTTAATTATCACCTTAATTAGCCACAGAACCTGTGTAATTAATGTGTTCGGGTTTAAAGGGATGAGGTGGCAACCATAGGGGAGGGGGTCTATAAGCCGATGCTTACTCGTTCGCACACTCTATGTGCAGAGTCTGCCAGGCAGTTGGCGCAACGCTGCGCTAATCGCAGGCAGTGAGACATTGCCCTGATGTGCGGCTGCAGAGATCGGGTAATGTCTCACTGCCTGTGATTAGCGCAGAGCTTTGCTGACTTCCTGGCGGGCTCTGCACGTGGAGCATGCGAACACACCAGAGCTCCTCCCTATCCAGGACTGTCAATGACTCCTTTCACATGAAGGATGTAATCAGGTCTGCCTGTCAGTTTTTCTGAGCAGACCCTCTATTCACCCCTATGGCACTGCGCTTGTAAATGGGACTTGTATTCATTTACACCAGCCCATCTCCAATTCGATCCGATCCTCTAATATAAAAAACAGAAGGGGGTCAGTTCTCCTCCATCAGGGCGGATCGAATTGGAGGGCAGTTGGGTGTAAATGGACAGTGGAGTCTGTTTACACCTCTCGGTCCATTGAACAGAGCGGGCTCAGTCCATGTCCCCTTTGCATAAACTGAGCGGACACAGACCTGTCATCCACCCACGCTGATATAATCGGAATCCGTCCCGTGTGACAGGGGCCCAACATATCATAACAGCATCTATCAGTTTGTATGTAGGGAGAAGAACCCAACCAGACTAATGAGTATCACACCATCTCAGACTGGCACCAACCAGCGAAGGAGGATAATCCAAGCACCAACCATTGAAACTATATAGGTACCTCCCAACTTTTTTTCAGATGGGAATGAGGGACACCTATTAGCAAAAGAATGTTGTCATGGGACACACCCCCTGCCACGCCCCCTTAAAGGAGAATTATACAAACAAAAATGATAGGGCACTACTATTCCTTTATACTGGCTTTGGAAATTTACAAATGCAGCAATTTCGAAATTAGATGAAAGGTTTAGCACTGGGAAACGGTGTATGAAAGATAAATAGTGCATTTTATATACAACTACATGGATCAGACCAAAATGAGGGACAAATGATGAGGAAAGAGGGACATTGCTCCCAATCAGGGACAGTCCCTCCAAATCAGGGACAGTTAGGAGCTACGATATAGTATCATGCTAAAATCTTTTAAAAAAATTTTTTAAAATCTTCCACAAAGTAATATCCGTGGAGCTAATCCTCAGCTTCCCTTCCTGGTCCTCCTTGTCTACAAACTGATCTGTTAGAGAACAGAATGATGCGATCTGTAATCGTCCAGAGATGGGGAAATGGTTCTAAACTGGAGCACGGAAGCGATGACAAGCATGCCCGCACACCTTGGTCACACCCTTCAAGGCCATTAGTCACGGTTGCTTTAGGAAAAGCAGCTGTTGTCACTGATTGGTGCAGGTGAGTGACGTAGGGACGTCATACTTAATGAGTGACTGATGATCGCTGTGAGTAGAGGAGGTCGGGAACAGGTGCGTGTTGTGTATTTGGCGGAGGCGAGCTGTAGTGTCTGGGATCAAATCGGTGAGTTGTTTCTATAGGTTACTGCGGGTTGTGGTCTTGTTATTGTGCGGTACGGATGGTGGTGTGATCAATGGGCCATTGTTGGCTGCAACTTAGTCCTTGTCTCAGATCCTCGCCTAGTAATAGAACGACAGCAGCCGGTGTGGGTTGGATATATATCATATTGGTGGTGCTCATTGTCCTGGAAATAGCGCTGTCCTATACCTGATTATATAGTGGCTATAGAGATCTGTGGACGTGTCGGAACCGCTCGCTGTGTTTTGGTTCTCTGTACAGGGAATGATCTGGGAAGATTACACAAACCTCTACCTTCCTGATCAGGTTCTGTGTGTGCTTGTCTTCCAATTTTAGATGTGTATCCAGGGAAATCAGAGGGACACTTACAGCCTAGAAGGGCCCCCCTGAAAATGTCTCAAAATTATTATTTTTCACAAAAAATATACGCTAAAATCTAAAGCTGTTATGGACTAAATTTTTTATTTTTGTTTGTGTTCAATTAATTATATATTTTCAACTAATTTTGATTACTTATAACGCACATACAGATCCAACTACTTTTAGCTGATCTGCTTGCATTACAACTCTGCATTAGTCAGTGGTGTGTGTGTGTGTGTGTGTGTGTGTGTGTGTGTATATATATATATATATATATATATATATATATATATATATATATATATATATATATATATATATATATATACATACAATCACCCGACACTAGTTAGTTTTCACAGTTCACACAAATACATTTTATTAAACTTTAAGAAAAATGTAGAAAGTTAGTTTAACTTTAAAGTGGTTGTGAACCCATACACACCACTTTGACCTACAGGTAAGTCTAGATTAAGGTTTACCTGTAGGTCCAAGAAATAGCTCCTAAACCTACACAGTTTAGGAGATGGTGCGCCGCTGTCACTGTCTTTTAGTAAATATCGCCGTTAGCAGCATACCGCTGCTAACGGCGGTATGCTGTTAGTAGCGGCTCCCCTGCGCATGCGCGGGAGTGACGTGATCGCTGCTCCAGCACTGTGAGTGGCCGGAGCAGTGATACCCGGAAGAAGATGGATGCTCTGGACTACAGGGGACAGCAGTGACATCGCTGGCTCTTGTGTCAGGTAAGTGACACATAATGTGCTACTATGCGATGCATACTAGTCCATTATGCTTTACCTTTGCAGGGAGACAAAGGGGAAGTAAACCCATTAGGGTTTACTTTCTCTTTAATTAGAAAACGTATCTAGTATATTGACAATCACTTTATAGTAGGCATCACTTTAGCCAGTCATGCAGACATACCAGAGTGTTTACTTTTTTGGTGTGTGTGTGTGTTTCCCCCCCCCCCCCCCCAACAATGTTAACCACTAGGCGCCCGTGCTATAGTAACCAAAAAAACGGCTAATTGCCGGGAGGCCATCCCTGGACGTCCTCATGTTTACTTCCGCGATACATGCTGCCGCGAGCGCATCGGCAAAATTCTGTGCTGGCCGTGTCCCTTGGACACAGCCAGTCACAGATCGCTGTAAATTGCCAATCACAGCGGCCGTTTACAGCACAACCTGAGTGTCCAGTGATCTCATATGTAAAATCATCTCTCATTGCCGGCTCTCTCTGCTCACACAGACAGCTGTGAGGAGGGAGAGATCAACGGCTGCAGCGGTTAGTGGAGAAAAAAATAAAGTGCCCACAATAAATGTTAGTGCCATCTGTTATCAGTGTCGCATGTCATTATTGCCACTTATTAGTGCCAAGTGTCATTGTTTTAGTGCTCTAGGGACTTCAAAAGTGTAATGGGTAGTCAACAAGTTAAATGTGTAATTTATGCTCCTAGAACATGTGATGGTGCTCCCTGCATGTTGGGCCTCTCTAAGTGGTCAGGCTATGGAAAAGTTCCACACATGTGGTATCATAAAATACTCAGGAGTAGCGGAATGTATGTTGGGGTGTCATTTGTGGTATACACATGCCATGTTAGAGAAATAACCTATTTAAAATGACAATTTTGTGGAGCGGGGAAAAAAATAAATCTGGGAGGAAACTGGAATACCTGGAGGAAACCCATGCAGGGACAACATGCAAACTACAGGGAACAGGCAGGTAGTGCTGTGGTTGGGATTCAAACCAATGACCCTATAGCTGCCAGGTGGAAGTACTAACCACTCATTTTCTATGGTGCCCTTTCACATCCATGCAACCTGGTGCAGCACAATTTATGAAAAGGTAGAGTTGCTCAGACTCCTTTTTGTATGTTACCACAGCGTTCCAAACAAAGTATCACTAAAGCCTGGAAGTCGCCTAACCTATGTGTCCTGGAAACAAAAGAATAGAATAACGCAATTTATGATCCATAATAAAATGGAGGCTAGCTGCTTGACCATATATCTAAACTTAAAAGTCTGGCCATCGTGGGCTGATAACAACTTCCCTTAGAACCCTGACTGAGCCAATTGGACATAGCGGCGGGATGTGTCTCAACATACTATGAATATGTGCTGCCTTGACTTTAGTAGTCCCCCAGCCCCGTCCTTCTTTCTTTTCTTTCTCTTGCCTTGAATTTATTATCTCTGTATGTCAGCCTACACTCCATGTCTTGTACCTTGGGGCTTTAAAGGGCTAAGTTCACCCTCCCCCCGCCTTAATTCCAGCTCTCCTATGTAGCAATATAGCTTTATTGTATTTCTTTTGCAGAAATAAAGCTTTCTATATATCCTACACAGCCCTTACCACACCGTCAAGCTTGTTGTATAAAAAAAAAAAACAAGTCTTCATTACTTTCTGGATGGACCTTTAGCCCCGGTTCACACTATTGTGATGGCAGACATCGCATGTAATGCGCAGCGCACTGATGTTCACATTACATGCGCTGTCTGGGCGGGTGCGATGTCATCCATACAGATAGTATGGCTGATATCCCACCGCATGTGGTGCAGACGCGCACAGGACCCTTTTTTCAGTGCGGACCAGAATCGGAACACATGTGATCCGAATCATGTCCAAACTGTCAGTTTGCAGTGCGATATGCGAGCTGAAATGGAAACGTCATTAACATATGACACTATTTTCGGAATCTGTGTACTGTGCGGACACTATCCGATGGGGGACTGTATATAATAGGACACCGGCCCTTAGAATGTGAAAACTGTTAGGATGCAAGATGTAGTTCACCAGCTGACCTCATTAAAGCGGACCTTCAGTCATTTTTTAATCTTTCCATCTATTAAGGCCCCTTTCACACTGATGTCCCGTTCAGGCCCGCCTGTCAGTTTTTCAGGCGGACCTGAACGGGTGCTCCATAGAGCTCTATGGAGCGTCGGATGTCAGCAGTGACATGTCCGCTGACATCCGACCCGAAAAAGTGTGACGGAGGAAAAAGCTATTTTTCCATCCGTCATCGGATCGGGTGACGACGGGCACTGCGGTCCGTCATCATCCGATCTCCCATAGGGGAGAGCGGCGCTGTGACAGGTCTGTCCCTGCGCAGTGTGCAGAGACGGACCTGTCATCTCCCTGCTCAGCGGGGATCGGCGGAGTGATCCCCGCTGAGCAAACGGATATCCACGGGGCGGATCAGAACTGATCCGCCCCGTGTGAAAGGACCCTAAATCTTCTGACTTTGTTGTTTTTTAATTTGGGCTAGTAAAACACTTTTTTTTTTTTTTCTCTGCCAGTAAGTAAATACTTTATACAGCCCACTTCCTGTTTGTTGTCTGGTCCATTGAAATCAAGGGCTCCCTTATGCATGTCACAGGAAAAACAAAGCTAAAAAAAGTGCACTTCTACTACGGTAGGTGTGAATGGGGCCTGAAAGTGAAATTGGTGTGTTTACACAAAAACAATGAGGCTCCATTTACATCTGTGCATTTCTGAAAGCAAGGCAAACAGTTTTTGGTATGGTTTTGTGTTTAAAGTGGATGTAAACCCTCTCATATACCCAGTGAAGTGAACAGCCTCAGATGATACACCGAGATGAAACAAATCTTCCTATATAACTTTTACATGTATATCTGCTGTTTTCATCTGTATATACTGTTTTTAGAAAGTGCTCGTATTGTTAGAATTACCTTTTTCCTGACTTGCCTGTGGGTGTCGCTTTTTTTGTCATATACTGTAATACCGTGTATACACGGACCTTTTTCTGACAGAATGATTCTGTTGGTCAGACTTTCCAGAGGATATTGCGATCGTGTGTGGGCTTCATCTGACTTTCTTTAGAAAATTCTGATGGACCTAGAAATAGAACATGTGTTAAATCTTTCCGACGGAATCTATTCCTATTAACAAAACCGTTCATCTGTATGCTGTTCCGACGGGCCAAATAACGACGCTAGGGCAGCTATTGGCTACTGGCTATTGAACTTTCTTTTTTCTAGTCCCATCGTACGTCGTGTGTAGGCAAGTCCATTTCAACAGAACACCGTTGGAAAGACTGTCTGTTTATTCGGACAGAAAAAAACGGTCGTGTGTATGCGGCATGAGACAGCTGACTGGAGGAAAGGCGTACACACCCTCTCCACCTAGGCAGAAAAGAAGAAACGAAGCTGTGCTGTGAATAGACCAGCTCTATGCTAACCTATTTATAGCGCACGCCGTGACACAAAATTCAGCCTGGTTTTATCACAGTCGACAAAGAACTTGTCAGAAGTTATCAGGCTGATAACAGAAGAACGGAGCAAGAGAAAGCCATGGGACCTAATGCTTTGAAGAGATATATGAAAATGCTGCAGTTATGTGCCCAGCTCAAATTTCATGAATCGGGTTTACATCCACTTTAACAACCAGTCGGATCCTCCTACAGAAAACAAAACGCGTGAAGCATAAAAACATGTAAATAACCAGTGATTGTGCAGCAGTAGTGTTAACTACTGTTAACTAAGGGCTCATTCACACAATGACTGGAGTTTTTCCATACTGGATAAGTTATTCACTGCTAGGGCGTATAAAAAAACACACACTGTACGTTGCTGCTTGCTAAGGAACGGGCCAGGAAGCCATCCAGCGCGTCCTTAACACCCGATAACTCCATACCAGACCCTTATCCAAGCATGCGGCCTGGCAGGTCAGGAAAGGGAGAGGACAAGTGAGCACCCCCACCCACCATACGAGGCCAGTAAAGTGTTTTTGACAAGTCCTTTATGAAGAATGGAAAAGTGTCCCCCATCGTAATTCCAGTGTGTCTTCCTTCTCTGGTAGTTTCTTCTCCCCCTGGTGCTTGACGCACAAGGGCTCACTGTGTATTTTGTATCATTATGTATGAGTTTTAATCCGTCAGAAATATTTCTCCAAAGAGAATTCAGTGTAGAGCATAAACTTCCTTCACCACCACTGTGCTGATTAATAGTAATAATGCACGCTTACCAAATCCCAAAACAGGCATGTATAATCAGGAATCTCAAAAGATCAGGACAGCATCTCATTTTTTTTCCTAATCGATATCCAGCTGTCACATGGCCCAGCTCTCTCCCAGCCTGTCTGCAGGGAAACAAAGTAGTTGTTTTTTATTTTAATTTTTTTAAAACAAAAAAAAAAAAACTACTTTGTTTCCCTGCAGACAGGCTGGGAGAGAGCTGGGCCCTGTGACAGCTGGATATCGATTAGGAAAAAGATGAGATGCTGTCCTGGTGTGGTGATCTTTTGAGATTCCTGATTATACATGCCTGTTTTGGGATTTGGTAAGCGCACAGTGGTGGTGAAGGAAGTTTATGCTCTACACTGAATTCTCTTTGGAGAAATATTTCTATCTGACGGACTGCCACGCTTATACTTTATATTTTCATTTATCTATTTGTGTATGCTTACTGGGCACGTGCGTTTGTATCCCTAAAGGAATTGTTGTTTGCACATTTTTTTCTGAGCACTTTACATATTATTTGGGTGTATGTTACTGTCTATATATTTAGTGTATCATGCTTTTCAATGAATTTCTATTAATTGCATGAATTTATTTATATTTATTTCAATGAATTTCTCCTTATTTGTTTGAATTTAATTGTTTATACTGTGTATGAACTTATTTGCACTGGATCTTAATTGTCTATAGTGTACACACACTAGTTGTGTTTATATATCATGTTTATTATTATTACTATGTTTTGCTTTTAATTTTTTAGATGTTAGTTGATTTTCACTAGGATTTGGTATATGGGAGAGCGCGGTTATAATATTTTGGTTTATGGGTGTGTATCACACCAGACTAACCGCTGCTTTTAGGTATTCAGATGAGATTTTATTTTTCCGCCTTGTTTTTGCCCGTTCTGTACTGCACATGGAGGTGTCCTCCTCTCTCCTCCCTGCCAGCAATCCACCCTCCATTGTCCCCGCCCCTCCGCTAGCTATCTCGCTGATGTCCACCTCCCTCCGGTATTGGTACAGTGCACTGTCAATCACAGTACCAGGAGGCGGGACATCAGCGCCCCCCCCCCCCCCCCCCCCGTGTCATACAACTGATTTCTAATCATTATCCCCGCTCTACACTGGTGGTCCTGGCAGCTCCGTGACAATTTATGTACAGTATTGTCCTGCCCATAGACAATACGGGTATGTGGTTGCACAATGTGGGCAGCCTTTATTCTGTACGCCAGGATCACACCTCTACAACTTGACATATAAGTGCCAAGATGTTGAGCTATAAAGTAATTGATGGACTTTGTGCAGTAAACAGCATTGGGAAAAAGTCCTGCGTGATTGGGTGTTTTTATTTTTATTGTTACAGTTCCCTTTTACCTTATCTTAAGAATGAGTCACTACAGTACCTGCATACTGTTTTTTTATTATTTTTCAGCTAATAAGGTTAATAAAGGACTTATGGAGGTTAAGTGCAGCTTTGTAAAACTTTTGCCATTCCCGCATCAATGCTGCAGAACAAAACTCCCTCTGAGCAACTGTTGGCAATTTTGAAACAGAAGAAAAACAGTTGCTTCCTAATCCCTACAAGGGCAGCCGGATAAATTATCTGGATCAAGATACTACTCCTTTTAGGCTCAGTTCTCAACTGTGCATATTAGGTGTACTTTATGTGCGGTGCATTTAAAAAAAAGTCTTTCTTAACAAATCTGCATTTACCCTTGGTCTACATTCCTACCTGTTTAAGTGGTGGATAATTTAAGGGTTTATACAGGATAGGACATTTTTCTAGATCATAAAGGCATCTGAACTCAAGGATCCTTCTCCCAAACACTTGAGTTGCCCCCTCCAGAAACTTGCCACGTGCACCAATTTTTCCACTTGTGTTCCGTAAATTGAAACACGGAAGAACCTTTTTTTTTTTGAGAATAGATGCACACAGGATGTGTAACAGCGGGAAGCCATCTCGGTAGTATATTGGTTGTTTTTAACAACCTCCACCAACCAAATTTATATATAAGTTATAAATGGCCCACAGTGGCGATCCTGGACGGGTGTGCACCACAGAGGGGGAGCTCTGTGGTGGAAAGAGCTTTGTCTCGGTCTCCTGTGTCCTCTCTGCTGCACACTGCTGCAGCCCAGAGAGAGAACAGAGCGGAGGAAGGAGCGGAGAAAGGATATGCCCATCGCCCCGCCCACCTATGCACTGGTGACCGCTCCTGCTGCCACCTCAGGGTAGGAGATTGTGTCCTTTTCTGGGTGCCCTGTCACTAGGCGTGTGTAAGCCAGGAGCTGACAGGAGAGGTGAGTGAGCCATCACACTGAGGCAAGTCCTTAGTGGGGTGGCTGGGGTATTTGTGCAGTATGGGGGTAATGATGGGTTAATAATTAGGGATGCACCGAAATTTCGGCCGCCGAAACATATCGGCCGAAAATGGCCCTTTCGGCAAAAAGCCGAAAGAGAATTTCCGCCGATACTGGTGCCGAAAATGGGGCGGGGCTTGGCCCCGCCCCCGGTGCCGCCCATCACGGGGGGGTGTCCTTCTATCTTTAGCTCTCCTGCTCCCCTCCCTCCTCACCTATGCTGCAGTCAGCCTGTGGGGTCTCGCTCTAAAGTCCCCCTCTCCACAGCGGTGGCTGCATATGTCTCCTCAGCCGATGTGTAAATCGGCTGTGCAGGAGCTGGGCACGATGTTCACTGTGAAAGTGAAACCAAAGCAGAGGCGTCTAGCAGTGTGTGCTGTGCTCTCTGCCTCCCCCTAGAGTGCAGTACCCAGCATGGAGATTAATGAAGAGCTGCAGCTGCCAATTTAAAAAAAAAGACTGTCTATATATGTATGTATGTGCGCATGTATGTTTTATGTGTGTGTGTATGCACGCGTTTTTTATATGTGTATGTTTATATGCACTGGTGAGGCACAGGCAGGCTACATGGCGGGCACTGGTAGGCTGCTGGCACAGTGAGGCTGCATTGATCTCCTGTAGCATGCCTGCAGTCTCTGACCAGCTCCTGTAGCATGCCTGCAGTCTCTGACCAGCTCCTGTAGCATGCCTGCAGTCTCTGACCAGCTCCTGTAGCATGCCTGCAGTCTCTGACCAGCTCCTGTAGCATGCCTGCAGTCTCTGACCAGCTCCTGTAGCATGCCTGCAGTCTCTGACCAGCTCCTGTAGCATGCCTGCAGTCTCTGACCAGCTCCTGTAGCATGCCTGCAGTCTCTGACCAGCTCCTGTAGCATGCCTGCAGTCTCTGACCATCTGATGTATGAAAATATTTTTTAAAAACAGTCATTTTCGGTATCGGTGCTGTTTCGGTATCGGTTTTCGGCCTAGTGTATTTTTCATTTTCGGTATCGGTTTCGGCACCAAAAAACCCATTTGGTGCACCCCTATATAATAATGCGTTTTGCTGACATCAGTGCTGGGATTAATAATGCGTTTTCTGACATCGGTGCTGGCGGTTAATAGTTCTCAGAAGGGGAACTGTAAGCTCAGCACACAAATATACACACATTGGGGGTTATTTACTAAAGGCAAATTTACATTGCACTGCAGGTTTACTTGAAAGTGCAGTCACTGTAGATCTGAGGGGGACATGCAAGGAAAAAGTTTGCATGCGGCCCCCATGGGATATGAAAGCTTGTCATGTGGCCCTCAGGTAATTTTTGAGTTCGAGACCCCCCCTGCTTTAAAGGATGTGGACCGGTGGGAAATACGTTTCACATCTGATGGATTTGCCCCCAAAATCAAAAGATCGTGGACCAGGGTATGTCCTGTGCTTCATTTCATCACAAGTGTTCATGTACCAAAAAACACCACACTGCTCTCTTAAGGCTTCATGTACACGGGATGTTTTTACAACAGTCTCGCCTGAACAATATAACTTGACAGATGGTAACCCACGTTTTTAAGATGTCAGTTTTGCCATGTTTGTGTTTAACCACTTGCCGCCCGCCATATAGCAAAATGACGGTGGCAAAGTGGTGGTTATATCCTGACCGGACGTCATATGACGTGATAAGGATATTAAGCCGGGGGGCGCGCATCGCGGCGATCGTTGTTGCAGGGTGTCAGTCTGACACCCGGCAACTACGATCTCGGTAAAGAGTCCGACGGAGACTCTTTGCCATGTCCAATCACGGCTGATCAGTGTAAATAGGAAGAGTCGGTGATTGGCTTTTCCTCACTCGCGTCTGTCAGACGTGAGTAGAGGAGAGATTATTGGCTGCTCCTCTGATGGGGGGGGGGGGGGTCTGTGCTGAGCGATTATCAGCACAGCCCCCACGAAGGATGCCCACACTGGACCACCAGACCACCAGGAGATGCCCAGCACCAGGTATGCCCCCTAAACCACCAGGGATGCCAGCCAGTGCCCATAATGGGCATCACTGATTGGCATGCATTGTTTGGCACTGGCATCCATCCCTATAAAACTTTAAATTACAATGCTGCCTATCAGTGCCCATCCATGCCACTTCATTGGTGCCGCCTTATCAGTGCCTGTCACTGCAGCCCTGTCAGTGAAGGAGAAAACTTACTTATTTACAAAGTTTTGTAACTGAAACCAAAAAAACATGTGTTGTTTTTTTTTTTTTTTTTTTTTTTTTTTTTTATTTTTTTTTTTTTTTTTTTTTGCGTTCCAAAAAAACCCTCTATACTTAACTGCCTAGAAAAGACTGTAAAGGACCCTTGTGTACGTGTACTGATAAGGTAATATAGAGTAGAGTTCAGGTGCAGTTGGAAAAAAAAATGCCCAACTGCTCCTAAACGTCCATTTTAGCAGCAGTGTAGATGAGGCCTTTATTAATGAACACACTGCAGACATTCCTAGACATGCTCAGACCTTCATCTTTTGCACTTTCCTAGTCGCAAAATGCCTATTGACAATATATCAGTGACCCAAAATAGGATTTCCTGGATAATGCTCCAGGAAAATATATCAAACCAAGCAGATTTGAAAGCAGGACTATTTGGTTCTGATTTATAATTATAATTCAGGATTTAAATAGCGCCAACAGTTTGCTCAGTGCTTTACAGTATGAGGGCAGACACTACAGTTACTATACAATTCAATGCAGGAAATGTGTTTGGATTAGTCAAGAATGACATTTAGTGGAGATTGGAAAGCCATTAATTTGGGTAGACGGCACAAACGCAAGGGGCCTGTTGCTACCAGCGGCGTCGCTAGGTGGTAGTTTCTGGGCCCATAGCCCCGAGTCTCTAGGGTGACCGGGGGGTGGCTTGCCCACCGGGGGCCACACACTGGCGGGTGTCAGGCCAAGGTCTCCTGCTGTCAGCTTTAATTTTGAATCGCCGGATGCTCGCTGTCACAAAGTCCTACCTCCCTGGTATTGCTCCTTTGACAGACAGCACACTTGTCCAATGCCGGGACATGTGCTGCCGATCCAGGAGGTGGGACTTAAGTGATGGCAGGCACCCGGCTAATTAAAGCTGACACTGCTGGAGAAGCTAGCATGTGTGACGATCCATCTGGCTCTCCTCAGTCTTCTCTCTGACCTCCGGCATGGCTGAGGCTGCATTGCTGGGCACGAGTGAGCTGCATTCTTTATGTAGCGCACTCCTGAGCCCTGGGGACCCTGATGTAATGAGGGGGGCTTTTTGGGGACCCTAATATACGGGGGGATCTGCAGTGAGATATGTAACCACGTATATTTTAGACCTAACAACAACGCCTCTGGTCACTACCCTACCCTGCTTGCGCAACCGGTGGTGATGCATGGCTCTGATAGCTCTGCCTCATGCTGTAAATACTGTTCCTGTTAAATGACTCACTTATTAGTAATGTGTTTTACTCAAACATAGACCCAAACAAATGCTTGTAAAACCTTTTATTGTGCTTGGCAATAAACTAAAACGGGAAAGTCTTTCTTTCTGCATTCCAGTGAACTCTATAACGGGTCTGTTGACATTAACATACAGTGGATATAAAAAGTCTAGTTTCTGTGATGTAAAAAAAATTGAGGCAAAATGATAAAAAAAATTTCAGAACTTTTTCCACTTTTTTTTTTTTTTTTATGTGACCTATAAACTGTACAACAACGACCTGAAATCTTTTAGGTGGAGGGAAGGAAAATAAAAAATAAAATATGGTTGCATAGGTGTGCGCACCCTTAAACTAATATTTTGTTGAATCACCTTTTGATGTTGTTACAGCACTCGGCGCTTATTGGGTACTTTTTGGGTCTATCAGCATGGCACAACTTGACTTGGCAACATTTGCCCACTCTTTGCAAAAACTCAAAATCTGTTTTACGAGGGCATCTCCTTTGCACAGCCCTCTTCAGATCACCTCATGTATTTTCAATCAGATTCAGGTCTGGGCTCTGACTGGGTCATTCCAAAACTTTACTCTTCTATTGGTGAAGCCATTCCTTTGTCTTGGATGTATGCTTTGAGTCATTGTTATGCTGAAAGGTTACGTTACTCTTCATGTTCAGCTTTCTAGCAGAAGCCTGAAGGTTTTCTGACAAATATTGACTGGTATTTGGAACTGTTCATAATTCCCTCTACCTTAACTAAGGCCTGTGTTCCAACTGAAGAAAAGCAGCCCCAAAGCATGATGCTGCCACCACCATACTTTACTGTGGGTATGGTGTTCTTTTGGTGATGTGCAGCGTTGTTTTTCCCACCAAACGTATATCTTTTGGAATTATGGCCAAAAAATTCAACCTTGATTTCATCAGACCATAACAGTTTGCCACATGCTTTTGGGAGACTTCAGATGTGTTTTTGTGAAATTTAGCAAGATTGGATGTTTTTCCTTCGCCAAAAAAAAAATAGGCTGCTGTCTTGCCACTCTACCCCATAGCCCAGACATATATGAAGAATAAGGAAGGTTGTTGTCGCATGTACCACACAGCCAGTGCTTGCCAGATATTCCTGCAGCTTCTTTAATGTTGCTGTAGGCTTCTTGGCAACCTCCCTGACCAGTTTTCTTGTCTTCATCAATTTTGGGGGCTCACCAGTTCTTGGTAATGTCAATGTTGTGCCATATTTTCTCCATGGTATATCTAATGCCTTGGAAATTCTTTTGTACCCTTCTCCTGACGGAGACCTTTTAACAGTGAGATTCCTGTGATGCTTTGGACGTTCTCTGAGGACCATGGCTTTTGCTATAGGATGCGACTAAGAAAATGACAGGCAAGATCTACTAGAACAGCTGAACTTTATTTGGGGTTAATCAGAGGCACTTTACATGATGGCAGGTGTGTACCGACTCCTATTTAACATGAGTTTGAATGTGATTGCTTAATTCTGAAAACAGCTCACTTATACAAACACATTACTTTAGTGTGTGTTTTTTGTGGGGTGTTTTTTTTGCTATGCCTGCTAAAAGCAATCGGAGCTATACTACCTGCTGTTGCCATGTAAAAAGCCTTGCGGCTGTAGCATGTGTACACCTCTTCAGCTTAAGGAAGTATGGGTTGGGGAGGGACAGCAAAAGCCGGGCACAACCACAGTGTTTTAGCACCCTCTACCAACTGCAAGTGTGAAGGAGCCTTTACCTTTTATAATATTAACTCTGGCTATACAGTATCTCACAAGTGAGTACACACCCTTACATTTTTGTAAATATTTTATTATATTTTCATGTGACAACACTGAAGAAATGACACTTTACATTCGTAGCAAAGTAGTGAGTATACAGCTTGTATAACAGTGTAAATTTGTTGTCCCCTCAAAATAACTCAACACACAGCCATTAATGTCTAATCGGCTGGCATCACACTTTGAAAGACAATTACTCATGCAACACTGTACCCATATGTAGTTTTTGTCCTTTATTTTTGTGGGAAAAAAAGACCGAAAATTCTGTAAAAACAAAAAAAACTTTGCTATAAAATTGAGCAAATTAGTAATTTTACATAATACATTTTGGCCAAATTTTATACTGCTACATATCTTTGGTAAAAATGATCGAAATTTTGTGTATATTTGGTCTTTGTGAAAGTTATAGTGGCAATCCATTGAAAATTGATCACACCTGAAATACTGATGGCTTATCTAATTTCTTAAGACCCTAATAAGCCAGCACAGTACAAATACCCCCCAAATGACCCCTTTTTGGAAAGTAGACATTGAAAGGTATTTAGAAAGATGTTGTTGTTTTTATTTTTTTTAAGTTGTCTCTCTCTCCCCCCCCCCCCCCCCCCCCCACAATTCTTTGCAAAATTCATAAAAAAAAAAAAAATTTCCACTAAAGTGTCATTATCGGGTTATTTCTGACACATAGCATATGCATACCACAAATTACACCCCAAAATACTTTCTACTACTTCTCCGGAGTATGGAGATACGACGTGTGAGACTTTTACACAGTGTGGCCACATATGGAGGCCCAACATGCAGGGAGCGCCATCAGGCATTTTAGGAGCATAAATTACTCATCTACCTCTTGCACTTTTGAAGGCCCTGGAGCACAGGACAATAAACACCCCAAAAATTACCCCACTATGGAAATAAAACACTGCAACGTATAATTTGAGGCATATCAAGTCTTTCGAACGTGTGTGTGTTTGTGTGTTTTTTCCCACACAGTTTTCAATTTTTACAATATCTCTAGCATGTACATGCCAACAATGACACCCCAAAATAGATTCTCCTTCTCCTCCTGAGTATAACGATACCACATGTGTGAGACTTTTACACAGCTTGGCCACATACAGAGGCCCAGCATGCACGGAGCACCATCAGGTGTTGTAGGGGCATACATTTCAAATCTAATTTTAATTTACCTATTACACTGGGTGGGTATAGCCGAGTGTGGATGAGATGGCCGAGCATGGATTAGTATTGCTGAGTATGCATGGATTAGTGCTGGAGTAGGCATATATCAGCAAGGTGGGCACTGCACATCCAGCCCACAGCGCTGCAGCACTTGATCTCTTCCCTTCTCTGTACCGATCGGTACGAGGAGGGTTGAGAGGAACCAGACGTGACGGCGGTTTGTTTACATGTGATTGCGCTATCATTTGACAGCGATCATGTGGTAAACGGCTATCAGCGGCCATTTAACGTGACCCATGATGCACTGGGTCCTCAGGAACCAGCGGTCATTGATGTTCCTGAATGCACGCCCCAGGGGGCACGCGGGAGCAAGATTCTGTGAGGACATCCATGGACGCCCTCCCAGAATAAGCCGACTGTGCTGTAGCCATCTTTTGGCTATCGCCCGGTGTTGTAAAATTTCCTGCGACTTATGAAAAACCCTCACCCCGTCACTTCCGGTGCGGCTCCGTCACTGAAACAGCTGACGGCGGGCCTTTACTGCGCATGCGCCAAGTCCGTGATATTAACGGCGCATGCGCAGGATGTTTATTTAAGCGGTGGATAAAAATTCTACACTCGTGGGCGGAGACTTGCGGGTGGGCGGAGCTGAACAGATGCTTAGAACGTCAGCAGCAGCCCCGCCCACCCCACTAACATGCCCCTGAATCGCGCATGCGCGGGATCTTTGTTTATGGTTGAGAAAAATGATGCACTCAAGCACATTGTTATTGGTGCTGAAAATTGATAGACCCGGGCGGGCGATGGCTTTATTATATCATCGGCAGCACCAATATGCAGTGCATTTATTAAATCAGCAGAATATGCAGTGTATTTATTAAATCAGCAGAATATGGGCACAATGTCTGCGTTTGGGGACAGTGTCCCCAGGGCAGATGGGGTCCCTAGGTGACATGGGGCCCCTGTCCCCGGGGGGGGGGGTTGGAAGGGGGTCCCTGTTCTCGGGAAAGATGGAGTGGGATATGGGATGGTCTCACTTACCATGACATGCAGGTCCCTCATTTATGCCCATCTGGGCTCCCTCCAGCAGCACAGATGGGTGATCCGCATAACCCCAGGGAGCACAGCTACGGCTTGACAATCTGGCAGCAATTGATGGGTACAGTGGCTGTATTTGATAGCATGGTGAGGTGGCGTTTGCTGGGCGCCGTGAGGTGGCGTTTGCTGGGCTCCGCTCCACCTCTCCCTCCCAGCAAGTCTCCGCCCGCTTGAGTCCATAATTTTGGTCGACCGCTGAACAAATATCCCGCGCATGCGCTAATAACAGCTTGAAGCCATAATTTTTCTTGACCAGTGAAGAAAATCGTTGGGTGGGCGGGGCTGCTGCTGACGTTCTAACCATCTGTTCAGCTCCGCCCACCCGCAAGTCTCCGCCCACTTGAGGCTAGAGTTTTTCTCCACTGTGAAAATATACTGCGCATGCGCTGTTAATGTCAGGGAATTGGCGCATGCGCGGTAAAGGCCCGCCGTCAGCTGTTTCAGGGACGGAGCCGCCCTGGAAGTGACGGGGTGAGATGTTTTCATAAGTCGCAGGAAATTTTACAACACCGGGAACACTGCTCGCCACTGATGCTGGTAAACAGCCATTGGCCGTTTACCACGCAATCGGCTGTGATCATTCCAAACGCAGACACTGTGCCCATATTCTGCTGATTTAATAAATACACTGCATATTGGTGCTGCCAATGATATAATAAAGCCATCGCCCGCCCGGGTCTATCAATTTTCAGCACCAATAAGAATGTGCTTGAGTGCATAATTTTTCTCGACCATAAATAAAGATCCCGCGCATGCGCGATTCAGGGGCATGTTAGTGGGGTGGGCGGGGCTGCTGCTGACGTTCTAAGCATCTGTTCAGCTCCGCTCACCCGCAAGTCTCCGTCCACTTGAGTGTAGAATTTTTTTTATCCACCGCTTAAATAAACATCCTGCGCATGCGCTGTTAACCACTTGCTTACTGGGCACTTAAACCCCTCTCCTGCCCAGACAAATTTTCAGCTTTCAGCGCTGATGCACTTTGAATGACAATTGGGCGGGCATACAACACTGTACCCAAATTAAATTTTTATCATTTATTTTTTTCCCCACAAATAGAGCTTTCTTTTGGTGGTATTTAATTACAGCTGGGAGTTTTATTTTTTGCTAAACAAACAAAATGATGCAAAAAAAAATCATGTTTAATAGTTTGTTATAAAATTTTGCAAACGGGTAATTTTTCTCCTTCATTGAAGTGCGCTGATGAGGCGGCACTGATAGGCTGCACTGATAGGCATAGTTAAGGCGGCACTGATAAGATGGCATGGATGGGTGGCACTAAGGGGCACTGATAGGTACCACTGATGGATGGGACTGATGGGCACTGGTAGATGACACTGATGGGCATGGATATGTGGCACTGGGGTGCAGCACCTTTGAGGCAGATTGTGGGCACTGATGGGGGCACTTATTTTTTAATGATGTGGGCACTGGCAGGGGGCAGGTGGGCACTGGCAGGGCTGGCCGTGATCGGGACTGATGTCCCGATCACGGCCGCCGGTGATCGGCTCTTTTTTTTTTCTCCTCGCGCTGTCAGCGCGAGGAGCAATAATAGCCGATTACCGGCTCCGTTGTATCACATGATCAGCTGTCATTGGCTGACGGCTGATCACGTAATAAGGTGTCAGGATCGACCCCCCCCCCCCCCCCCCTTGCTCGGATCGGTAATCAGGCGAGTCTCGAACTCGCCGATCACAGAGCGCGCCCCTCAGGGGGCACGCAGGCCGCTCGTGCACGGGACGACGTCAATAGACGTCTCCCGGCAAAGGAGATCTGCGCTGTAGCCGTCATTCGGCTATAGCGCGGGTCTCAAGTGGTTAATATCACGGACTTGGTGCATGCACAGTAAAGGCCCGTCGTCAGCTGTTTCAGTGACGGAGCCGCACCGGAAGTGATGGTGTGAGGGTTTTTCATAAGTCGCAGGAAATTTTACAACACCAGTCGGCATTTGGTTAATGGCTGACAGCAAATTTACACTGTTATACAAGCTGTATGCTCGCTACTTTACATTGTAGCAAAGTGTCATATGAAAAGATAGAATAAAATATTTACAAAAATGTGAAGGATAGATTATTTTCTTGCAAATACACAATTTTAATATCGTTATTGGAAGCTAAGTAATTTACACAGAAATAATAGAGCATTCGTTTTGCGTTTGGTATATTTTCCAGAATCTGAGTTGACTTCAGTCATGTCGTTTTCTTTTGCAGCTGTCATTGGCTATGAGTGCTAAAAATAATGGCCATTGTGGTAAAAAAAAACTATTGTTATTACTTAACTTTTTGAGCCAATCGTGATATTGAATTTATTTTTTATTTTTTTCCTTTCTTCAATCAGTAAATTGTCGTCATAGTCATCATTCATCATCAGTCTTCATGTTTCCTCAGAAGAACATTGTAGGAGACCATTGGGGTTATTTACTTCTATGCCTTTCAGCCTTCATTGCTGCTAGTTATGGTAAGTGGCTTGGGGGGTAAGGTGTGTGTGTGTGTGTGTGTGTGTGTGTGTGTGTATGTATGATAATCTAACTTTTGTTCCTATGCCTACTTAGAATTTTTTTTAATTTTAGCCAATTTTATGAATGCATCATTAAAGTGACTCTAAATCTTCGTGTGTTTCTTAGACGCCAAATGCAGGACTCTGCCCTGCCCCCCGGCGGCCACATAATTGGATTTGATTGACGGAAGCGGGAGCCAATGGCTGCTCTGCTATCAATCTATCCAATTAACAGCCGAGAACCCCCTAGCAGAGAGATGACTGAGTGAGTAGAGCAATGAATCTGCATCAAATTTTGTGCTTGAACATTCCTCTACGGATAATATTTGGGTGATTCGGAAGGCTGTTAACACGCAATCGGATTTTCGGACGACTGTTCTTCATTCCCCCCCCCCCCCCCCCCCCCCTTTTTATTTTTTTTGCATGTTGGTCTCATGGTGAAAGTGAAGAGGTTACTCCCTATACGAAAATTCTCATAGAATTCAACTTTGGAAGTGATGTAATGTGTTGAATTGTTTGTATGTGTTCTTTCATTTCCGAACCATTTCTAATTATACGAAGATTGGACGTTGTGTTCACGTACACTTAAAATTTTATAGTCTGCACATCCAGCTCTTGCCGTATGGAAAATAGGATTCGAAAGCACCATAACTAGTCGCAAATGTGCAGGTCGTTTTTTATTGGAAGAAAAATGGCCCGGCTAGCGGCAAAAAAGTGCCGCAAAAATGGCGGTAAAAGGCCGCTAAAAATAGCACTGCTTTAACGCTGACATCCCCAACACCCCAGTGTAAGAAAAGACATGGCAACAGCAATGAGTGCAGTGAAAATAAGTTTGGTGCAAATGCTTCAAAGCTGGTTGAGAATCTGTTGAAAGTCATCCACGTTCTGGAAGGCCTGCAACAAGCGGAGCACCTGAGAATGTTGAATGTGTATAGGCTGCAATAAACAAGGATTGGCGACTCTCAGTGCGAGAACTAGAAGCTGATCTTGGGATTACAAAAGACTGTCTGAGATTTTTGTCCTCTCTTTGAATGGAAATGGGATCTTATTGTTCTATTGTCCATTGTTCTGTCTGTTTTGGTTTGTTTTTATTCCCCCCAGGTCCAGCACTTCTATTGTATGCTAAATTTTTTAAATGGCAAGTGCCTATATAGACTTAAATGTAATATCTACTAATCTATATACCAACTTGTATAGTCGGGTAAAAAGCAGTGGGGTGGGCATACAGAGACAGGCTTGTGTTCTTCTAGACTCAGATATTTGCCAAAAATCAATTTGTTAAATGCCTGTACATTTCTGAACATTGACATATTTCAGGTGTTTCTATACTGTTCCAACTGTCATTTTCTTGTGATGGCTTTTTTTTCAATTCCATAATAGAATTTTTGTTCTATTGCCCGTTCTGCTAAAGATGGGACAGTTCTTTATCTCCAGTGTTGAGGAATCACCGCTCTCACTACTGAGATAAATGAAGGATATCTTGGTAATTTTGTCTGTGTTTTTTTTTTTTTTTTTTTGTTTTAAGGACAGAGTTAAAAAACCTTTTGGGTGCAGCTCCTTCCTCAGCCCCCCTTATACTTATCTGAGCCCCAATTCAATCTGCATGAGAGCAGTGGCTCTCCCAAATCTTTTTTTCATTGGCTCACGCAGCAGTGGGTACCGTTGGCTTCTGTGGCTATAAATCGCAGCCAATGAGGGGGCAGGGCCGAGCTACGCTCTGTGTGACTCAAATGTATATTCACAGGAGCGCAGCTCAAGAATGAACTAAACGTATACTGAACTGGTGTAGGTGGAGGTTGATAATTATTCAATTAGGAGCTGCTAAAAACGGGCTCATAGGGAAGGTGGGCATTTACAATTGGCCTGGACAGAGTGCAAAGCAAGAGGGGACACCAGGATAAGGTTAAATGTTTGATCTTGTCCAAGGCAGCATAATACAAAAGTGTCATTTCCAAAAAACAAACAAACGCACAAGTATAGACAGCCATTTCAAAGTCTTACAAGGCCGAGGTGGATTTCAGTCAGAGAAAAGTGGAGTCTATGCAGTTACCAGTGGTTATGGAGAGGCAGGAGTAAAATTGCAGACGGGTAGTGGATTTGTGTTGCAGAGAAGGTCTATGCAGTTACCTGAAAGAACAGAAGTGATGGTGAGGTGGTCCTGTTGAAAGTGGCACTTTGCACAAGGAATGGCCAGCCATACCCTATTCATCCAATCAAGAATTGACTTGTGCAGCTGTCAGAAAAACGAATTTACCGTATAGTTAATAAACCAAATGCTTGTTCACATGGTTTGTACAGCCAACAGATAACCTTTACTTATCAAAACCAAGTGCTTGCTGCTCAGATTTCTTCAATGGGTTTACTCATTCACCCAGTTTGTGCAGCAAACTGGGATGTCTAAGTTGTCTCTCATTCAGAGACAGCCCATTCATGCAGCTCTGGCCTATTTGAACTCATTAAAACTCATCCTGCTGGGTCTGCAGCCGCGCTCCTAAATTTTTCGGACAGCGAGGATGATTTTTCTGTCCCGGTGGCTGAGCACAAGAAAGCGCTGGTGGACACACTGATTGCTTTGGAGGTGACGGTCCCCTTTGGCACTCACAAGCCGTCTCGTGCGGCAAGTGTTTTCCCTTATCACTCCTTTTTGGACAAGTTTGTCTATAATGAGTGCTTCACTGTGCGTTTTTATCCTTTTTGGAGGAGAGTCTTCTCATGAAGTGGACGACTCCACTCCAACACCGGTCTCTCGATTTGAACAAAGCCACCATGATTCCGGTTGAAGACTGTCCGGCTGACAGGAAGGCACAGTCTGAGCCACACTATGTTCACTGTTACAGGTTCTGCTCTTTGGCCGGTCCTGGCAAATGCCCTGGTGTCTCAAACACTGACAGTAGAGGCTGTTGCGCCGTGTCCTGGAGGGTGAGCAGTTTCCTCCTGCGTTCACTGAATTGATGGACCAATTTTGTCTGCGATGCCTCTTTGAACGCAGGGCCCTTGCTTTCTAAACTGTCTGTTTCAGCGGTAGTGCTTCTGCGGTTATTGTGGCTGAAGTGTTGGCCTGCGGACCAGGCCTCTAAAAAAGCTCTAGCTGATCTGCCTTTTCAAGGCGATCGTTTTGGGCCACTCTGGATGATATCATTAAGAGTGTCGCAGGGGTGAATGAGTACTTTTCTTCCACAGTCAAAAAAGGGGAAGGAGCCACTTCGCAAGCGTGGTCCTTCTCAGCACACATTTTTTTTTTTTTTTTTTTTTTTTTTTTTTTTTTTTTTTTTTTTGTTTTCATCCCTCAGGGTCCACTGATAAAGGCTCAGTCTTTCAAGCCCCCATTGGGAGGTTCCAAGTGACCCTAATCGGGCAAATCAAGAGTGGTGTTCTCCAGTTAAGGTACATTCGGCATAAAGGGGTGCCCTCACCCGCAGTCTGGATGGGGGGGGGGGGGCATCTTCACTGGTTTCCAGGCCCGTGCACCTCTCTGATATAAAAAATGTGGGTCCACAAAGTGATTCTGTCTGCTCACAAGATCGAGTTCCAATCTTGTCTCCCCAAGCAGATTTTTTTCTGTCCAATCTGCGTCTGTCTCCGGACCGCTTGTTAGCCCTCCGGGGTGCAGTGCAAGGCCTGTTGCTTCAAGGGATGATGGTTCCAGTGTTTTATTCAAACCTGGTTATGACCCCCAAAAAAGGGGTTACAGTACGTCCGATTTTGGACCTCAAGGCCCTGAACTACTTTGTGCGGGTGTTCAGAATGGAGTCCATTCGCTCCGTGGTGGCATCTCTTCATCAGGGGGACCTTCTTGCCTCCAACATCAAGGATGCCTATCTGCACATTCTGATATGTGCACAACACCAGCGGTTCCTTCGCTTTGCTGTGGGAGAGAGCATTTATCAGTTTGCGACGTTACCCTTTGGTCCTGCCTCCCGCTCCTCGGGTCTTTACCAAGGTGTTGGTTCTGCCACTGCTGAGAGGTTCGATGTGGAAATCGCTATTCAGAAATTGGTTTATCTGACTCTGACTCTGGATTCTGCTCTGGTCAGAGTGTTCCTTCCTCAGACTCCAAACTCCAGAAGTTACAGGCGGCAACCTACTTACTGCTCTCCAGCAGGTGGCTCTCCCTTCGGATTTGCTTGCAGATGCTAGGCCTGATGGTGTCTATGTTCGAGGCGGTCCCGTTGGCTCAGTTCCATAAGAGACCCCTGCAAAAGGAGATCTTGTTAAAATGGGACAGTCAGATTCGGCTGAGCCAAGGAACCAAAGGGTCCCTGATCTGGTGGCTTCCTTTCCTGGCTCTTCGGCAGGGGAAGCCTTTCTCCCTCTGTACTGGATGGTGGGTACCACCGATGCCAGTCTGTCCATGTCGGGAGGCGTCCTGGGCCTGAGTTCGGCTCAGGCTACCTCACGTCTTGGAACTCCGAGCGATCAGACAGTCTGGAACAAGGAGTGTGTTAGTGGGCCTGGAAGTAGCAGGCATTCTCAGATGGGCAGAGCATTTCATCCCGGCCATCTCAGTCATCCACTTTTCTGGGGGTGGACAACTGGCAGGGGGATTACCTCAGTCGACAAATGTTGGCCCAAGGGGAGTGGGCCCTTCAGCAGGAGGTATTTCAATAGATATGTCTGCGTTTTGGGGCTCTCCAGAGGTAGATCTGATGGCATCCCGTGTCAACGGGAAGGTGCAGGCGTTTGTAGCCAGGTCTCGGGACCTTCTGGCAGATGCCTCAGACGCTCTGGTTGCTCTGTGGGACCTGTATCGTCTGATCTGCGCCTTTCCTCTTAAGCTTCTGCTTCGGCTGTTATGCAGGGTCAGGGCTGAAGGAATTGGGGTCATTCTAGTGGCCCCGGACTGGCCTCGTCAGTCCTGGTATGCCGACTTGGTTTGTCTGGTCGCAGACACTCCTTGGCTGCCTCTCCAGGGAGAATATGCTATCCCAAGGGCCGATCTTCCACCTTGCTTTACCGTCGCTGGTTTTAACGGCCTGGCTGAATCTGGTGCTTTCGGTTCTACAGAAGCCTCCGTTTGAACATATATGGAGAAATTCCCCTTCTCACTCTGTCACATAAGGTGGCCTTCTTGGTGGCTATCACCTCTGCTCACAGGGTGTCGGAATTGGCGGCACTATCCTGTCGCACGCCCTACCTGGCGATTCATAAAGACAAGGTGGTTCTTCATCCTTGTCCTTCCTTCCTTCCAAAAGTTGTTTCTTATTTCTATCAGACACAGATGGTGACTCAGGCCTATTCTGTCAGGGGTCAGGTTCCTCCCTTCCTGGTGCTGGTGCACTCTACTTGGGCACCATGTGCCTCCTGGGCTGTCCGTCATCAGTGACGCAAGTGTGCAAGGCGGCCACCTGGTTGCCGGTGCACACTTTCACAGAATTTTACAAAGTGAACGCGCTGGCATCTGCGAATGCCTCTTTTGGTTGCAGGGTTCTGCGGTCTAGAGGGTTTTTCCCCTCACGAATGGTGTTTTCTTGCTGTTCAGGTTGGGCACCAGTTCTTGTTGAGCTCCAGATTTTCAGGTTGGCCTGTGTGTTTTTTTTTTTTTTTTTTTTTTTGTTGTTGGCTGCCCCTCATGTTTGGCACTGCTTTGGGACATCCCTATGGTTCAGAATAAGGAAGCACTGTCAATGAACGAATGAGTGTATGTATTTATTTATTTTCCTGCCTAGTCTCCTACTCTTGTAGAGGGTGATATATAACCCTATTGTTTTGAATAAAGAATCGCTGTGTCTGTTACTGTAAAATCCGTTTCGGAGTTCATCAAGTCAAAAATCCTATTTTTAATTTTTTTTTGGCCAAAAAGCAAGACCCTATGTATGGCGGAAAACTAACACTGCACATCACCCTGAACACCCTATCCCCACTGTGAAACATGATGGTGGCAGCATCATGTTGTGGGGATGCTGTTCTTCAGCAGGGACAGGGAAGCTGGCCAGAGTTGATGGGAAGATGGATGGAGCCAAAGGAGCAATCTTAGAAGAAAACCTGGCAGAGTCTGCAAAAAACTTGAGACTGGGGCGGAGGTTCAACTTCCAGTAGGGCAACGACCCTAAACATATAGCCAGAGTTACAATTACATGGTTTAGGTTAAAGCATATGTGTGTTTTTATAATGGCCCAGTCAAAATCCAGGTTTAGGGAAAGTTTGACCATTCTTCCAGAAGTGCGTTTGTGATGTCAGGCACTGATGTGGACAAGAAGGCCTGGTTCGCAGTCTCCACTTTACTTCATCCCAAAGATGTTCTATCAGGTTGAGGTCAGTCAGGCCAGTCAAGTTCCTCTACCCCTAAACTTGTTTATCCACACTATATTGCTAAAAGTCTTGGGCCACCTCTTCAAATCATTTGGTGGAGGGGGAATTATGGTGTGGGATTATTCAGGGGTTGGACCTGGCCCCTTTGTTCCATTAAAGGGAATTCTTAAGGTGTCAGCATACCAAGAAATTTTGGACAATTTTCAGGCTCCTAAATTTGTAGGAACAGTTTGGGGCTTACCCTTTCCTGGTACAACATGACAGTGTGCACAAAGCAAGGTCAATAGACATGGATGAGTGCGTTTGGGGAGGAGGAACTTGACTGGCCCGTAGAGTCCTGACCTCCAACCTGATAGAACATCTTTGGGATGAATTAGAGTGAAGTCTGCGAGCCAGTCCTTTTTTGTCCACATCAGTGCCTGGCCTGACAAATGCGCTCCTGGAAGAATGGTCAAATGTTCCCATAGACACACTCCTAAAACCTTGTGAACAGCCTTCCCAGAAGACTTGAAGCTGTTATAGCTTCAAAGGATGGGCTAACACTATATTGAACCCAACGGACTAAGACTTGGGTGCCATTAAAGTTCATGTGTGGGGGCGTGGCTTGATGGTGGAGTGAGCGGACGTGTAGACCCTGCTCCGACTCACGAACAGCATCCTGGGTCCCTTCTCCTCTGGACTGGCACCAAACTCTTTCCCACAGTCGTGGTCACACTTCAGGCTGGAGTCCATGGTGAAATACAGGCCACCTGCACAGACATCCATGGCGGGACAACTTGCCTGTTTCAGATGGCAAGATGGCACCGAGACACAGGCAGAGCTGCCCGACATGCTACAGCCCCCCCCAGATAATGAGGACTGTGAGGCCCTAGATTTCCTGTTTAACGGACTTCCTGCTCTTAGCCTTGCTGGCTCCCGGACTGATACCTGTGTTTGACCCTCAGCCTGCCTCTGGATTATCCTTGCTGGCTCCTGGACTGATTACTTGTGTTTTGACCCTCGGCCTGTTTCTGCACTTTTATTACCTGTTTTACAGATTGGCTTGCTACTTGCCTTCTGGTCCGGTCCATCCTGCACAAGCCCTCTTCCAGACCTTCACACAAATCAGGTGTTAGAACCCCTGCCGGGCGTTCTCCAAGTATTTCCCAAGGCCATCTGCACAGGCATCTCTTCCTTCAGAAGACTTCCTGCATACCAGTCACCTGCTGGCAACCCGTGCCCTGTACCCGCTGTTCCATCCTTAGGGGTACTGTGCACCCAGTTGCAAGGGAAGCCGCTCTCAGCACTTCGGCCCCTGGTGAGTACCTGACACCAGTGGTCCTTGGAATTTTTTCGTTATTGCCGATCACAGGAGCCAAAAAAACAGCCATGCTGGGTGACAGGCTGGATAATATAGATCCCCCCCCCCCCCCCCAGCCTGGCCATCGTGTGTGCAGACTTTAGCTACGAGCTACGTCTGCCATGACATGCCCGGTTCTGGTCCAGGGGCGGCCGGCCAGTAAGCTATATGCTCCAGGGCACACATGACCAGGCTACTGCTGTCCGAGTCAATGTGCCATGGCCGACAGTCACTCTGTACTGCTTGGGTGATGGGTCTGTCTATGGAATGCGTCCAGCACTCCCTGCAGGAGCGGTAAGTATGGTTCCAACTCTCTTGGCAGGATAGAGCAGCTTGGCATTCCCTGAGGTTGACTAGGGGGTCTCTCTCCCTTTCTTCTCTTCCTGCATTTTAACCTCCCTATTCTAGGGGCTGGTGTGTGACTAGGCATAAGGGGGTGCGGAGCACATACCTGTCAGGAGGGGGGGGGGTCCCCTGGGTCCTGGCAGGGGGCTGCGCTGGGCAGTTGGTGGTCCGCTCCTCTTTTTTTTTTTTTTTCTTTCTGTTTAGGCTGCTATTTTGAGTGTCTGCGTGCTGCCATGTGGGGACTGGCTGTTGCGGGAGCAGCGGCCATTTTCCTGTAGCAGCGGCTATTTTCTTGTACTGTGGCCATTTTTCCGGAGTCTGGCAGCTATTTTTCCAGTGTTTTCAGACGTTTTACGCTGAGGCTGCCATTTTCTGCTAGCCTCAAGTCGGTCATGCCCTGTGGGGGGGGGCCCCTCAGTCTGTGGCATCTAGGAGGGTAGACATTTGTGTTTGCTTGTCTTAAGTCCCTAAGGGTGACAGGCGAGTGTGAGTTCGGCATGGCGTCAGGCTGTCACTTCTCCAGACACTCCTGTTTTTAGCAACTGGTTCCCCTGCACCTGCGGTGCCTATGGACGCTCTGTCGGCGGTCCTGGAATAATTTGTTGCCAGGGTAGAAGCGGCCTGGATCTCAAAGCTCTCAATTGCTTTGTGATGGTTCAGGTTGGAATCAGTTCGTTCCGTGGTCGCTGCGCTTTATCAAGGGGCTTCTTGACGTCTTTGGACATTAAGGACGCATACTTGCATGTCCCCATATGCATCAGACACCAGACGTTTCTGCAACTTGTGGTCGGGAGCTAGCACTACCAATTTGTAGCTCCTCCCTTTTGGCCTAGCAACTGCGCCAATGGTCTTCACCAAGGCGCTGGCCCCAATTCTGGCTTTGCTGAGACAACGAGGGATCGCAGTCATGGGTTACCCTGACAACCTCCTCCTGAGAGCAGCTTCTGCCTCAGAATTGAGGGAAGATGTTGCTATCGCCATACAGACTCTCGGGGAGTTTGGGTGTTGAAGCTGCAGAAGTTAGTGTTGGTGCCGACTCAACGCCTGGAGTACCTGGGGTTGATTCTGGACTCTTCAGAGGCGAGAGTCTTTCTCCCTTCAGACAAGCTGCAGACACTTTGCACCGCAGACTAGTTATTGATGTCCCACAGATGGTCGTCGCTGCGTTTTTTTGCATGCGAGTTCTGGGTCTCATGGTAGCCACTTTCGAGTCGGTACCGCATGCTCAAAACCACACAAGTCTTGCAGAAAGAGATCCTGTCAAAATGGGACAAATCTGACAGCTCTGGATTGTCACGTTCGGTGAGCCAGCCAGTCAGGGATTTGCTTCTCTGCTGGCCGAGGTCTCCGGCCCTTCAGTCCAGTCCAGGAAGTCGTTCCGGCCTCTTCATTGGACGGTGATCACGACGGACGTAAGCCTAACCGGCTGGGGAGGTGTTTGGGGCATCCAGGTGGCCCAGGGTTGCTGGACGAAGGAAGTATCCCTTCTGCCGATGTGCTGGAGCTTCTGATGATCAGGCGGTGCCTCTCCACATGGTCGCAGGGGCGTCTGGTCAGGATCCAGTCAGACAATGCCGTGGCGTATGTCAATCAAGGAGCTCAGCTGGAGGTCTCACATCCTACAGTGGACAGAGCGGCGCGTGTCAGCTCTGTCAGCTGTATACATTCCGGGCGTAGTCTGCATGCAGTTTTCTATCTTAGTCGTCAGTTGCTGGACCAGGGGGCATTGTCCCTGCATCCGTAAGTGTTTTGGCTCATTTGCCTAAGGTGGGGCATGCCGGATGTGGCTTCCTTAGCCACTCGGCTCAATCGGAAGGTACAAAGGTTTGTGGCCAGGTCAAAAGATCCCTGGGTGGATGCGTCGCACGCATTGATGGCTCCATGGGGGCATTATCGGCTGATTTATGCCTTTGACCTGTTTAGACTCCACCCCTCATCAGCTACAGAGTGGAGGTCGAGGGGATTCTGATTGGCCTCGACGTCCTTTGTACGACGACATAGTACGCATGGTGGCAGATGTTCCTTGGCGTCTGCCGATGTGGGAGGACCTACTGTCGCAAGGTCCAATACTTCACCCTGCTTTACCGTTGCTGGTTTTCACGGCATGGCTGTTGAAAGCCAGGTGCTGAGGGACTGAGGACTGTTGGCTTTGGTGATTTCCACTATGCTGAGGGCACAGATGTCTTCTTCCCGGAAGATTTATCATCGCACGTGGAAGGCCTACATCTCCGCGTACATATTCAGTTTCCAGGATCCTGCTGTTTTTTTGCAGTGAGCAGGAGCTCAGAAACTTGCATTGAGCACCATTAAGGGGCAGGTATCGGCTTTGGCGACCGTTGGCAACTCGCTCATTGGTGCGTATGTTTGTTCAGGGGGTTTAGCATGTGGCTCCTTCTGTACGACCGCCACTGCCCCCACGGGATTTGAATCTGGTGCTTTCGGTGCTTCAGAAACCGCAGTTTGAAAACATTAGGGAGATCCTGTTGACACTCTCTCTCTCTCTCTCTCAGTAAGTAGTCTTTCTAGTGGCTATTACATCTGCAAGGTGGGTTTCTGAGTTGGCGGCCTTGTTATGCAAGTCTCCTTACTTTATTTCCCAAGGATAAGGTGGTGCTGTCCGCAGCCTGCTTTTCATCCAAATGAAGACATTTGTGCTCCCGTCTTTATGTCCTCGACTGTGGCATCCCAAGGAGGTTGCTTTACATTCTTTGGATGTGGTCCGGGCTCTGCGGGTATATCTGTCTGCTATGGCTCCTCCTTTCCAGGGGTCAGACTCTCTGTATCGGTGGCTGGTCTGAAGGGCCTGGCTGTCTCATCGGCCACCATTTCTTGGTGGATCAGACAGATTGTGCTTCAGGCTTATGCCATAGGGGAGCGGGTGCCTCTTTCCTGTCATGGCACATTCTACCAGGGCAATTGGTGCCTCTTGGGCTTTCCGACATCAAGCGTCCATATCCCAGGTGTGTAAGACAGCGACCTGGTTGTCCGTTCACATTTTCACAAAATTTTACAAAGTTGATGTGGGCACATCTTTGGATGCGTGCTTCGGCTGCAAGGTTTTGCAGGCGGCTGTTTGAGGTTGCAACTCTGAGGAGGAGTTTTTTGTTATGAGTGGAGTTTATTTTCTTGCTGTTCCCACCCCTCATTTTTGACACTGCTTGGGGATGTCCCTAAGGTCCAAATTAAAGTGCTGTGTCAACAAACGACAGAAAATAGGATTTTTGTACTCACCACAAAATCCTTTTCTCTGTTCATTGACGGACACAGCACCCACCTCTCCTGTTTGTACTGATTTTTGATGAACTGAGCTGCTGAAAGCGGAGTGAGGGGGTTATAGCCAGTAGGACCGCCCCTGTGCGGTGCTGTGGTGTTTTTTTTTTTTTTTTTTTTTTTTTGTGTTCTGCCTAGTTCTCTCCTAAAGGTGACGCTATAACCCTAAGGTCTAGATTAAAGCGCTGTGTCCGACAATGAACATCAAAGAAAATGATTTGACGGTGAGTACAAAAATCCAATATTTTTTTTTTTTTTTTTTTTTTTTTTGGTACAGACGCATCCTCTTTCTCCTATGTTATCGAGCTGGCGCACCATAGACTACAGGTAGTGTCCTCTTTTGTGGATACCTAAGGGTAACTGCACTATAACCCTCATCCTCCTATATTGAAAATAACCTGTGTCCCATATTGACCCAATTACAACTACAAACTAAGCAGTGGATGGACCTACCTTTTTTAGACCTTATGGGAAGCGCCAATACCCTTAAAATGTATCTACCTAAGCTGTTATATTCTAGCCAGCTCCCCATGTAAAATCCTTAAGTCTATCTTCAGGTAGATACAATCTTTATGACGTTCTTGTGAAATAGTAGGCCCCCAGGGTGGCGATGGAGATGTTGAGGCTGCCAACGCATATGGCGGGCTTGGCGTTCCCTAACTTCTATTTATACTGTTTGGCCTCCCAATTGGTCCACATTCATGACTGGCTGCACCCATTTGCGGAAAATGCCTGTACATCCACTGAAGGAGCTATCGCCTCCTCTCTAGAGACCCTCAACAACATTATGTACATGGGGTGAGTTCCGGCCCACCCAGGCACTTCTATGCTAAGTACCTCACTCTCCCTGTGTAAAATAATTGTCTCTCAAACTTCTACAGTGTCTTGGTCGGCCTCCCCAAACAACCCTGTGGTTCAATCCAAACTTGAAAGGACTGTGCTCTATACCAGACCCACAGCGTTGTTACTCTAAGGAAGTTAAATACTTGTGTCATCTTTATGATACGTGTATATGCAGGGTACCAGCGCAAAGAGTTAAAAAAAAAACATTCAAATGTATGAATTGTGTCTGCTGCAGTCAAAACAAGCCAAGGTGTGTGTGTGTGTGTGTGTGTTTTTTTTTTTTTCCCCCTAAGTTTATATAACGCCACTTTTATTGTAAACCGTGATGCTGTATACGTGCCACGGTATATATTTATGTATTGTTTAGTAGCAGTGTTCAACATGTCCTCACCTTAATATTGGGTATAAGGTTTTAAATCTCAGTAGGGACACAGACAACAATAAAAAGCGGGCTGAGGTTCTAGCATTCCCCTACCTAACTTCAAGAAGCATTTTTACTTCTGTCAGTGTTGCTGTTGGAGGGCTTTTCCCATACTTCCTGTCCTGACCACCACCTAGTTCTACAAAAGGAGATGACAGAATTTCTCCAACAGAGCCTCCGAATGCAGTAAAACTTTATGGGGGAGAAAAAATTGTGTAGGTACACTTTTTAAAAATGGAGCTCTAAGGCTAATGGTACAGAAATAATAAAAAAACAAAAAACATACTAATTGGTGGGGGTGTTTGCATATATTTTTATAATTGTCTAGTAATATCTGTTCTGCTCTGCCCTATGAATGCCTGTTGAATATATTTTAAAGTACATATTCTAAATTTTATTCATAAATTTGTCACTGCAAGAAATTGGTTACTCCTTGAGACTATGTTGTTACATAATATAGGAACTGGTTATTTTGTTTAGCAATTAAATCTTGTGCTGTTTTTTTTATAGGGAACTGTGGTGCACCTCCGAGGTTGGACTTTGCCATTGTGGGAGATCAGTTTATTGGCCTAAACAATTTTTCTGTTGGTGCTAATGTAACTTATACCTGCATACCCGGATACATCCGTGTTCCTGGAAGCAAAAATATTATATACTGCTTGAGTAACTCAACATGGTCAACTTCTGAAACATTCTGCCAGAGTAAGTACTTTGTCCTAATTTTTTTTTTTTTTTTTTTTTATTTATCTACAGCCTCATTTTATTGAGGGGGGGGGGATGCAGAGGGGACAGAGGACACTACATTGGGGGCTGCGTTGCTGGCCACTGGTGAGCCCTGCATTCTTTATGGAACCCTGATATATAAGGAAGGTGCTCTCTGTGGACCCTGATGTAAGTGAGGATCCACACTCAGATATGTAGCTATATTTTATACACAATATACAGTACACACGTATATTTATATACATGTGTATGCCCGCCCAAGTGTATGACTTTCTTTACTTTGCTGCTATGGGCTCTAGCCTCAGATCTTTTGTAGACCTAGTAACGCTGCTGAATGTATGGCTTTGTGTTTGGATTCAATAAAAGCTTTTCATTGAAAAGAAAAAAACAAAAAAAAATGTAATATACATTACTTTAGCAGATGTAGTTTACAGCTTTGAGTTCATGGGGAAAGGTTTCTATAAGCTTTTCACATCTGAACACTGTCATATTTCCCTATTCATGGCAAAACTCTTCAAGCTCTGTGACATTGTGTGTGTGTGTGTGTGTGTGTGTGTGTGTGTGTACAGTCTTTACAAGTTCAGCCACAAAATCTCTATAAGGATGAAATTTGAACTTAGACCAATTTCAAACTAAGGCGTTTTTCAGGTGCTTTTGGGCTAAACAATATCTCCTGTAAAGCGTCTTCCCCTGCAGTCTCAGTGTGAAAGTCCGAGGGCTTTCACACTGAGGCGGTGTGCTGGCAGGACATTAAAAAAAAAACTCCTGCAAGCAGCATCTTTGGCGCGGTGAAGGAGCATTGTATACACTACTCCTAAACCACATCTACCTATTGAAATAAATGGGAAGCGCCGCTGAACCGCCGGCTTCAGCAGCGTTTTGCAGGTCCTTTTTAACCCTTTTTTGGCTGCTAGCAGGGGTTAAAAGCTCCCCGCTATCTATCGAAAACCTCAGCTAAAATGACGGTAAACACTTTACTGCCGACACCCCAATCTGAAAGCATCCTAACACAAACATTTGTAAACCTTTCTATTTCAAAAGAATACTTGTATCATTCTGCCTTGGGTTTCTTTGTGTTACTAGATGACTGTTTTTCTCCCAGCGTTCATATTTTCTTGCTGCCTGTTTTAGGCCTCATTCGCTTCCACGGAGTCCGCCAGCTCAGCGGGAGATCTTTCTGTTGATCTCCGCCAAGCTGGCAGATGACTGGTCTCGCTCATTGAGTGGGGAGGGGCTTGTTCGGCGCTGCTGGTTTCTATGGAGAGATCGGATGAAAACTGACAGCGTGTCTGTTTTTTTTTATTTATTTTTTTTCTCTCCATCCGATCCGCCAGCGACTAATCCGGACGTAGGGCCATCCGTCTGCTTTTGGCGGATCAGACCATGTCGGATGTCAGCGGACATGTCACCGCTGACATCCATTGCACCATAGACCAGCATGGAGCACCCGTTCAGGTCCACCGTCAAAACTAACAGGCGGACCTGAACGGTCCGACAGTGTAAAAGGGGCCTTACTCCAGAATTATCCTGTATTTGCTACATTTCTTCTGTGTGTTTTTAGAACTATTTGCAGATCAGAAGATTAGGCCATGAGTTACCAGCTGGAGGGGGCAGGCTTGCTCCCTCTTGGCTGTTGTGTTGGGAAAATTGTCAGAAGTGACTCGTGCAGAGAGGGGAGAGACCAGAGAGGAGCCACATTTAGTACTTTGGGTTCAGGTCAGCACACACTGTAGTGAGACGTGCTTTGCTCATTTTTTCATACTTGAGGTTTACAACTACTTTAATCATTACTTAAAGAGGAAGTAAACCCTGATGAGTTTACTTCCTCTTTCATTCCCTGCAAAGGTAAAGCATAATGGACTACTATGCATCGCATAGTAATCCATTGTGTCACTTACCTGACACAGGAGCCAGCAAAGTCACCGCTGTCCCCTGTAGTCCGGTGCATCCATCTTCTCGGTGGGTCTCTCTGCTCCGCCGCTGTCATTCGGCGAAGTCCGATGACGTCACTCCCACGCATGCGCACGGGAGCCGCCACGCGCGGCATCTTCGTCGTTGACGGTGCCGCGCTCAGTGTGCCTGCGCGCCGATGTCTACGGCGCATGCGCCGTAGACAGCGGTGCCTGTCTTTCGGTAAATATCTCCTAAACCGTGTAGGCTTGGGAGATATTTCTTGGACCTACAAGTAAGCCTTAATCTAGGCTTACCTGTAGGTCACAGTGTAATGTAAGGGTCTACAACCACTTTAATAATCTAGATCTTTTACGTGTGTGTGTGTGTGTGTGTGTGTGTGTGTGTGTGTGTGGTGTTGTTGTTCTCCATTAAGGAGACTCGCTTCTGTTTTTGTCCTGTTTACCATTATCATATCATTATCAAGTGAAATTGAGAAAATGACAACTTTTTTGGGTTGTCTCCAGAAAAGTAAGAGGGGAAATCTTCTTCTAAGGACACTAGTTCTGGGGGGGGGGGGGGGGTTCCGAAGTAATTCCCTTACTTTGCAAAGATTTCCTTTAATTTCCTGTTTGGCTATGGGACAGGAAGCTCCGCAATGAGACACAGATGGGCAAAAAAAAAAAAAAAAAATCTGACAGGTGTTTTATATCCCTTCCTTGCTCTATCCTAAATGGAGAAAATGTTTTTTGCCTCCTTTTCTATTTTAACTCCAGACATATATTAAAACACTATCTTATACAGCGTTCAAACATCATGAATTGTATTTTTTTATATACAAACAGAGAAGGTACCTGAATTTGAGTTGACATCAGCGTCTTTCAATCCTTGTATAGCAGAGCTCAGACTAGGAAAGGGAAAGGCAGCACAAGGAGCAAGTCAGCTGTACTTCAGTGCTCATGTGCTAATACAGAACATGCTGGCAGGTCAGTGCAGAATGAAAGCCAGGTGAACTCGTCAGTCTGTTGTTGAGTAACAGGCTTGGGGAAGGACCCTCTGAGTGTTAACTGCAGTAGAGAAAAATCAGGTCTACTATCCTGCCAGACAGGACTGTGTTGTGTGGCCGAGTTTGTGTGAATCTTGGGACCGAATAGACAGAATATAAATTCTTTGACCTGTATTAAAAGCCATCAATTGGTAAATGGACACGATTACATAATCTACTTTAATACCTTTTTCTCCTTACAACATTTTGTTAAACATTTATGTTGACGTTTTGGTCTTTTGAATCTGTTACAACATTTTTATATGTTCCTTATAATATGGCTTGTTCTCCATGTATAAAAAAATAAAAAAAACTTTAGCATGTATTCTTTGTCTTGCTAACAGATTTAATATCCTTGTTTTTCTCTGTAATTAACCGACCGACACAGCTCCTCTCTGTAACTAAATGGGTTGTATAGCCTGCCATTAGGAGAACTAGGCAAAATTGTTACACAATACACAGAACTTTAAATCCCGCCCCGGGGGGGCGGACCTTGTGCGATCAACCCTCCTCGCTGCTCCCAGCAGCTTCAGTATGTCAATCAATAAGCAGTATAACTTAGAAAAAAGGAGGGCTGGGTGCTCCTGGTCCCGGTCTAGGGGGTCCCAAAAGTGTTTGTGGAGGTTGTTTGGGCTGTAGGCAGGCAGCACATTTCTAGTTTTGTTCTGTCACCGCATGGCGCTGTCCGGCGGCCATCCTCGATGTGGGAAAGCCTGTATTCCCCTGGTGAGCTTCAGCAGCCATCATCTTTTAGGATCTCCTATTTAGTTTCATTGGCGGCCATTTTCTTGAAGCCTGAGCACTCTTTTTTTTTGCAACTAGTGAGTCTAGCGCTAAGTACCCCCCCCCGCCCATGCGGTGGCGGCAGCAGGAGGGTGGGACCTTCCCTGTCCTAAGTCGCCTTGCAGGTGGCAGAAGGGCTAGGGTCAGCAAGGCTTCAGAAACTGGTGTTTCTTCCCCCGAAATCCAGGCTATTGCAACCAGGTCACCTGCGGTTAGAGTGGTGCGCATGGACACCCTGACAGCGGACCTTAACTCCTATGTTGCTAAGAGGCGGCACGTGGAAGGAAAGCCTTGCCCCGATTTTTTTCCCCCCTGTCCTCTGGGGAAAGCTCTGATGCAGACTCAGGCCCTGCTGCGGCTGGTGACCCCTGCTCTGACCTATCTGACATGGCTGACCAGGACCATTCGGACAGTGAGGATGATTCCCCGACCGGGTCCGGGCGTGACGAAGCGTTTGTTGGAGCACTCATCACAGCTGTGCGTGATACCCTGAAGATTCAGGGGCCAGCAGATCCCTCTGCTGATGTACCGGTCCCTTTTGGGTCCCGCAAGCCAGCACGTTCACCTAAGGTGTTCCCGTATTTGACTTATTTTGACAAATTCATCTACAGGGAATGGGGTCGCTCGCAACAGACCTCTTCGGTCCCCAAAAATTTGGCAGTGCGTTACCCCTTTGAGGACAGCCTTCTCAAAAAGTGGCCGGCTCCTCCTGTCGTGGACCCACCAGCATCTAGGTTAAATAAAGTAACCACCATCCCGGTTGAGGGGACTCCTGCATTCAGGGATCCCGCGGCTAGGAAGGCCGAGGCGGTGGCTCGTTTCTTAGCGGTTGTGGGGTCAGCCGTGCGACCTGTACTGGTGTCGCAGACACAAACTGAGTGGGCAAAACTTTTGCCCTGCGAATTGGGAGAGCAGAATGCCTCCCCTGTCTGCATGGAGCTGGCAGACCAACTAGTGCAAGGCCTTAAGTACGTTTTGTGACACGGCCCTGGATACTCTCCCTCTGTTATCCAAGGCTTCAGTGTCAGCTGTGGTGCTGAGGCGCCTAATTTGTCTGAAATGCTGGTCTGCTGACCAGGCATCCAAGAAAGCCCTGACGAATCTTCCCTTCCTTGGCGAGTTGCTCTTTGGAGCCTCGTTGGTTGACATTATTAAGAATGCCACTGGGGGTAAGGGTACACTACTCCCACAGGCCAGGAAGGCCAAGGAGCCTCGCTGCAGGCAAGGGCCTACTTTTTCCACTCACAAGCAGCTTTTTCGTCCGTCCCGGTGCTTTGGCAAAACGACCCCAGCCCGACAGGACGCCCACAGATGGTCAGAAGCGTCCCTGGAACCGCAAGCCTGCGACCAAAAGTGCTTCCGCATGAAGGTTTGCCCCCACCCACTTATCGGGTGGGGGGGTCGTCTTTGGGAGTTTGCAGCCCGGTGAACCTCCCGGTTATCCGACCAATGGGTCTGCGATCTGATTTCCACAGGCTACAAGATAGTTTCTCTCTTGGCCACCAAACAGATTCTTCCCCTCCAGCATACCCGGTTCGCCAGGAGGCTCTGTTGGGAGCATTAAGGGACTTGCTGAATCAGGGGTTGATTGTACCGGTTCTGAATCGGAACGCTTCCAGGGGTTCTACTCAAATCTGTTTGGACGTACCCCTTCCTTCTTGGGAAACACAGTCTTGGACTTGAAAGCCCTCAACCACTTTGTAAAGGTGCAGAGGCTCAGAATGAAATCGGTTCGCTCAGTTGTCGCTGCACTTCATCAAGGGGAATTCCTGGTGTCCTTGGACATCCAGGAGGCTTACCTGTACATACCCATTTGCCTTCGGCATCAAACATTTCTGCGTTTGGCAGTAGGGGAAGCCCATTAACAGTTTGTGGCTCTTCCTTTTGGCCTGACATCAGCCCCCCCGAGTCTTTACCAAGGTACTGGCTCCAGTATTGGCGTTGCTGAGGCAGCGCGGGATCGCGATCGTGGGTTACCTAGATTTCCTCCTGAGAGTATCTTCCACCTCAGAATTGAGGAGGATGTGGTGATCACCATGCAGACCCTGCAAGAATTTGGTGGCTGTTGAACCTAAAGAATTTGGTTGTACCAACTCAGTGTCTGGAGTACCTGGGGTTTCTGTTGGACTCCAGGAAAGCAAGGGTTTTTCTCCCCCTCGGACAAATTGACTGCAGACCCTAGAGTCAGCAATCTACTGATGAACCGCAAATGGTCATCGCTCCTTTTTTGCATGCGAGTGCTGGGACCCATGGTGGCCTCCTTCGAGGCAGTACCTTATGCCCAGTTCCACACCAGAGTCCTGCAGAAGGAGATATTGACAAAATGGGACAAATCTCCGTTGTCCCTGGATCGGCAGATCAGGGTGAGCCAACCAGTCAGGGATTACCTGATCTGGTGGTTGAGGTCCCCGGTGATTCAGTCCGGAAAATCGTTTCTTCCTCTGAACTGTACAGTGATCACAAGGGACGCCAGTCTGTCTGGCTGGGGTGGAGTGATGGGGATTTAGTCGACTCAGGGCCTCTGGTCGATGGAAGAATCCAAGTTGCCGATCAATCTGCTCGAATTGAGAGCGATCAGGCTGTGCCGCCACACGTGGTCGACGTGTCTTCAAGGGCGTCTGACCAGGATACAGTCAGACAAGGCCACGGCTGTAGCGTACATAAATCACCAAGGGGGAACAAGAAGCTCAGCCGCTGCTCGGGAGGTCGCTAACGTACTTCGGTGGGCAGAGCGACACGTTCCGGCCCTGTCAGCCATTTACATCCAGGGGGTGGAAAATTGGCAGGCGGACTATCTGAGCCGACAGATGCTGGACCCAGGAGAAAGAGGACGTTGCATCCGGTGATATTTCAGCTGCTGTGCCTGAAATGGGGCATGCCAGATGTGGATCTCTTGGCCTCCCGTCTCAATCGGAAGGTGCCGAGATTTGTGCCCAGGACGAGAGATCCATGGGCAGACGCGTCAGACGCGCTGGTGGCTCCATGGGATCAGTACCAGCTGATCTACGCCTTTCCTCCACTAAAACTGTTGCCACGTCTACTTCGCAGAGTGGAAGCCGAGGGGATTCCCATAATCCTGGTTGCCCCAGATTGGCCTCAGCGGCCCTGGTACGCAGACCTGGTGCGTCTGGTGGCAGACGCTCCCTGGCGACTGCCACTGAGGGAGGACCTCCATCTCGAGGTCCAATCTTTTCACCCTGCTTTACAATCGCTGGCTTTAAAGGCATGGCTATTGAGAGCCAGGTGCTGAGGAACCGGGGTCTGTCTGACTTGGTAAATCCAACTATGCTGAGGGCGTGGAAATCTTCTTCATGGAAGATATACCATCGTACCTGGAAGGCCTACATCTCCATGTGTGAGGAGAAAGGGTGGCATCCGCACTCCTTTTCTATATCGAGGATCCTGCTGTTTCTTCAGCATGGGGTGGACCAGAAATTGGTGTTGAGCACCATTGAGGGGCAAATTTCAGCCCTGGCTGTTTTTTCTTTTCTTTATTTTTTTTCAGTGACCCCTGGCGTCTCACTCATTAGTGAGTACCTTTTTTGTTCAGGGGGTACGACATGTAGTCCCTCCGTTACCCCCATGGGATTTGAACCTGGTGTTGTCGGCGCTGCAGAAGCCGCCGTTTGAGAATATCAGGGAGATTGTTGACCCTTTACCAGAAGGTGGTCTTTCTAGTGGCCATCACATCGGCCAGGAGGGTTTCGGAATTGGCGGCCTTATTCTGCAAGTCACCTTATCTGATCATCCACAGGGATAAGTTGGTGTTGCGTCCGCGATCGTCCTTTCTACCAAAGGTGGTTTCGGCTTTTCATATCAATGGGGTCATTATATTAACATTGTTGTGTCCTAAGCCGAAGCACCCCAAGGAGGTTGCTCTTCACGCTCTCGATGTGGTTAGGGCTCTGAAGGTGTACTTGTCTGCCACAGCCCCCTTTCGGAAGTCAGACTCACTGTTTGTTTCGGTGGCTGGTCCCAAGAAAGGCATGGCGGTCTCGTCGGCCACCATTTCCAGGTGGATCAGACAGTTTGTAGTCCAAGCCTACGCCTTAAAGGGGCAGGTGCCCCCCTTTCCAGTGACGGCCCACTCTACAAAAGCAATCGGAACGTCTTGGGCCTTCCGACACCAAGCGTCTGTCGCTCAGGTGTGTAAGGCGGCGACCTGGTCATCTGTCCATACGTTCACCAAGTTCTACAAGGTAGACGTCGGTGCATTGGCGGCTGCTTGTTTTGGTTGCAAAGTTTTGCAGGCGGCCGTGCAGTTGCAATTGAGTTTCTTTCCTGGTTTTTCGATATATAAAGCGCAGTACTGTTAATGCACTGTTGCATTACTTGCGCAATGTTGCGGTCTTGGATCACTCCTGTTGAGGATACCCGGTTATATGGTGGAATTTTTCCACACCCTGTTTTTTTGTGGGTTTAGTTTCACTAGTTCCCACTTGCCATGGTGGATGAAGTTTTTATGCTGGTGTGGGGTTTTTATTTTATTTATTTTTTTTCCCCACTGCTTGGGGACATCCCATTTAGTTAGAGAGGAGCTGTGTCGGTCGGTGAATATAACAGAAAATAGGATCTTTGTACTCGCCGTAAAATCCTTTTCTCTGTAATTCAGACCGACACAGCACCCACCCCTCCTTTTTCTAAGTTTATACTGCTTGTTGACGTACTGAAGCTGCTGGAAGCAGTGAGGAGTGTTTATAGCACAGGGTCCGCCACCTGGGGCGGGATTTAAAGTTCTGTGTATTGTCTAACAATTTTGCTTAGTTCTCCTAATGGCAGGCTATACAACCCATTTAGTTAGGCGCTGTGTTGGTCAGTGAATTGCAGAGAGAGGATTTTACGGTGAGTACAAAAATCCTATTTTTTATTTTTTGCAGAGAGACCTTGTGGATTCCCTGGAGAGATGGAAAACGGAGAGGTTTACATTGACGATATAGTCTTTGGATCTAGAGCAAATTATACGTGTCATACTGGGTGAGTGGCTTTTTTTTTTTTTTTTTTTTTTTTTGTGTGGGGTCTGTTTGTGGGTTTTCAGATCGGACGACGACTCGGCAGAGCCTTGGTGGGGCGGAAGGCTGTTCTGGAACCCGGCCTGTGGTTAATTCCCTGTTTTTTACCTTGCTAATGATGTGGTTAGTACAGTGCAGAAGACCAGGTTTATATTGTCCAGATTTCTCCTTTGGGTACGTTGGAACTGCGCAGCCCCAGACCCTTCTCCAGAATGGCAACATCTGGTTATTTCTCTGAGGGCATATTACTAGAGGATATTCTCACAACACCTGGGTTACTATGTCCTAAAAGTGTGTGGCGCTGAGGCATATGCCCCCCTGCTCCATTGCTATGGAGGATAGGAGTACATTTCTGGGGACACATTTTACAGGCCTGGCAGTGTAGAAGCGCAGAGAAGAGGCCAGGTGAGTGTCCTAGTGCTGGCTTAGCTTTTAGCTAATTTGGGTGTAGTGGTGCACCACTTGAGGGGCCTCCTTTCCATCTACTACCCTAACCTAAATTCCTGCCCTTCCTCTAGCCATTTGGCTGACCATTTGGCCTTGCCAGAATCCTCTCCTCCCCCAACCCCCCCCCCCCCCCCCTTTTTTTTTTTTTTTTTTTTTTTTTTTTTCTACATAATGTCAGGTTTCATGGGCAGAATTTTATTTTATTTTAATGAGGCCATAGCTAACAGGGTTCACAGCTATGCCCCTTCGACCTCCACTCTTGAATTTGTCTTTGATTTAACCCTTTAGCCAGACACAATGCCAGAGGAGGAGGTGACAGCAGAGGAGGACCCTTCGCCTCCTGAAGCATCAGATGAGGATGACATTCCTGCTATAGAGATGTCTCCTAACCTGAAAGAGGACATTGCTACGTTTTTACTGTTTGCTGTACGCTCTTGTTAACCATTGGAGCATCCAGAGTCTTCTCGCCTTAAGGCATATTCAGTATGGGGTCTCTCGTATTCCCAAAACCAGTAAGCCCTTGTACACATGGTTGGAGAATCTGTCGGAATGAGTCTTATCGGACCGTGTCGTCGGATAATCCGACTGTGTGTGGTATGCATCGGACTGATTCCGTCCGACCCAATTTTCTAACGTGTTGGAAATATTTCCCGACCAACTGGGCCGGACGGACCTAATCCGATCATGTGTAGAGCATTTTCATCGGACCAAGTGCCACGCATGCTCAGATCAAATTCCTACATCAAAGCTATTGGCTACTAGCCTGAATGTAGTCCCATCGTAACGAAATTACGTCATCACGTTCTGAAAGATCGGATTTTTCGCTAACTTGGCCCGACTGTGTGTATGCAACAGTTTCGGACACAATCCGTCGGACTAAATCCGACGGATTTGGTTGGCAAAATCTCCGACCGTGTGTACGTGGGCTAAGACCTCCAGTCTCTGGTGGAGCCTCTCTTTTTATATGGAAAATGTCCTCAACCTGGGAAGATTTTTTTATTTATTTATTTATTTTTTTTCTCTCCTAAATGTCTTGCCACAGTATCCTATTGAGGAAAATGTTAGCAAATTAGTACTTCCTGTGGTAAAATTCTGCCATTTCTGCCTACACAAGACCCTTGTGGGGGATAACCTAGTGCAGGGCTTGACAAATTTGCTTGGAATCTAGGAGCCAGGTCCGTAACGGCAATCCGGACCTGTCCCTGGCCTGACATGGGGATGAGTGAGGGGAAGATAGCTCCCAGCCCCCCACCTGTCTCCAAGTCAGTGCCCATAGCTCTTAGAGGGACATTTTTATTTATTTTTTCAAATGACAATTTTTCTCCCTTCGTCTTTCAGGACAGCACCTGGAGAGAGCGCAGCTCCACCCATTTTCCCAGGAAACACTGCAGATCACTTTAAAAGACCGGACACTTCCACCATGGCCTCAGTTGTAGTGTTTCCTCCGGCCATGGTGGAAGCGCTGCAGGGAACCAAGGGGTGCTGCGCTCTCTCCAGGTGGGGAGGGTTTGAGGCATGCCACTGTTGCGCGGTTGGTACAGACCTGGCCAAGCTTCCTCCCTTCACGCGCGGGGGTCGCTTCGGTGCCCGCTCTCCTTCATACCCAGGGGGGTCAGGCTGTGGAGGTTCCTCCTTCCTTAGACCGGCGGCTGGGTCTGGTACGCGGCCGAGATTCATATCTCGCGCCGTTCGTCAGGCTCATGCCTTCCGGGTCCGGATGGCGAGTGCGTCATTTCCGGCCGGGGGCAGAACTTTCGACGACGCGGCTTCCGGTTCCGGCCGCTGGAACGCAGGGAGAGGGGGCCGGTCTCCTCGGCTGACATCACTTCCGGGAGAAATTCAAACAGATAAAGCGCCCAGACGCCATTCGATCCTCACTGACTATGGAGGAGGATCAATCGGCGGTGGCAGGAGCAGGAGCCACAATTGTCAGCCAGGCTCAGGTAAGCAGAGACAGCGGTCTCTGTCATTACTGTTAGAGCTTGTTTGTTTTTTCTCCCTTCCTGACTTGGGGAAGCCTGCAGCATTGTTTTCCTAGAAATGTTATGTAGGAATAATGCTTTCAATGTTTGTTTAGTGAGTCTGTGGGGGGATTCACTGGCTGAAGAGCAAATGGAATGGGAAATCAGTTAAAATCTGTTCTATTTGGCAGCATATCTTCCTGTGTCTACTTTGTGTTTTGTAACTCAGGTTTGGCATCTTTTTTCTTGGTATATTTCAGAAAACAAAAGAAAAGACCAAACATGTGTCCCCTCCTAGCAAGAGGAGGTGCCCATCATGTAGAAATGTTCTAAAAGATTCTTGGACTAAGGTGCTATGCAGGTCCTGCATAAGCGACTTAGTCAAGGAAGAAGCAGCCTCCAGTACCCCTGCGTCTCAGAAGGGAGAGCTACTAAGTTCTTTCAGGAAAGAATTATCAGACACTTTTGAATCTTTCCGGTCTTATTTAGACAGACTCCCAGCTGCGGGCGGTAGCTCAGCGCCCCGTTCTCACTCCTCAGCATCTGCACCCAGGGGGGGCAGTGACTCGGAGGAGGAGGAACACGCTACGTCCTCTGTTTCAGAGGAGGAGGCAGAGGAAGCAAAGGAGGCTTCCGCTTCTTCATCCCGGTATAAGTTATCCTTGGAGGAGGTGGATGACTTACTGAAAAATATCCACACGACTCTAAATATCACAGAGGATAAGGCCCAACTGTCACTACATGACAAGATGTTTCAGGGTTTGGGCGAGGTGAAACGCAGAGTTTTCTCTGTGCATAAGTTTCTATCCGAAACTGTCAAGAAGGAATGGAGAGACCCTGAGAGGCCTCCTTTCTTTTCTAGGTCTCTCAAACGCAGGTTCCCCTTTGAGGAGGATAGCTCACAGGTGTGGAACAAGAAACCTAAGTTCGACGCAGCCTTTTCCCAGGTCTCAAGGAATACAGATCTTGCGTTCGAGGACATGGGTATCCTCAAGGATCCCATGGACAAAAGAGCTGATTCCCTGCTAAGGAAGGCCTGGGACTCAACATTAGCAAACCTCAAGCCAGCAATGGCTTCAACTGTAACAGCCAGAAATTTGGAGCACTGGCTAGAACAGCTAAAAGATCATATTGAGGCAGGAACACCTAGAAAGGACCTGTTAGATACTTTGCCTGTTCTCTTAAAGGCAGTAGGGTATATGGCGGATGCCTCGGCAGAGTCAATTAAAATGTCAGCCAGGTCCTCAGCCCTTATAATCTCAGCCCGTAGGGCCTTATGGGTTAAGACATGGGCAGGAGATACTGCCTCAAAAGCCAAGTTATGTGGTCTTCCGTTCGAGGGAGACTTGGTGTTCGGCCCTGACCTCGAAGCCATTCTGGATAGAACGGCTGACAAAAAGGGTTTTCCTCCTAAAAAAGGTGATTCCCCAGAGCACAAAATTTTTTCGTGCTTTTCGAAAAACCTCTGAGACCAAAGAGACAGGATATAGGAGGCCCTGGAAGCCTCAGAGGGGAAGGGGCAAGTCGGGAGTGTTATTCCGTCCCCCCTTCCCCGAACCCAAAAAAACAGTGACAGTCTTCCAGCTGTGGGAGGGAGGTTACAGGCCTTCCTTCCGCAGTGGAAGTCAGTGACGGACAGTCTGTTTATCCTCAGTATAATAGAAAGGGGTTACAGACTGGAATTCGATCACTCCCCTCCCGCATGGTTTTACGTAACCCAGGCTCCTCAGGACTCAGAAAAGTCCGTAGCCATGATCTCTATTCTGGGGGAACTGATGCAGCAAAAAGTGATCATGGACGTACCCCCCCCCCCCCGAGGAGATGGGGTTGGGCTGTTACTCACACATTTTTCTTGTAAAAAAACCATCGGGCAAATTCAGACTGATCCTGAATCTGAAGATTTTAAACAAATCAATCAAATACAAAAGATTCAGGATGGACACAATCTTCTCGGTAAAGAGTCTTTTGATGCCAAACTGTTTTATGGCGTCCATAGACTTAAGAGATGCATATCTCCATGTGCCCATGGCCATAGCTTCACAGAAGTATCTGAGGTTTGCACTCAGGACGGGAGGCTCGGTGATACATCTCCAGTTCAGAGCTCTCCCGTTCGGTCTATCCTCATCCCCAAGGATATTTACTAAGATCGTAGCAGAGGCCCTAGCCCCCCTCAGGGTAGAAGGTATATCAATCGTTCCATACTTGGACGACCTTCTAATCTTTGCCAATACAAAACGTCTATTGGAGAGGGACCTGGGGAGAACAGTAAGACACTTAGAGGGCCTCGGATGGCTAATAAACAGGGAAAAATCAAGCATGATTGCATCCCAGTCGATAAAATTCCTGGGGTACACCATCGACTCCAGGCAGGAAAGGATTTTTCTACCAGTAGAGAAAAGGTCCAGAGTGCTGTGAAGAGGACCCAGACAAACCTGCCTATCTCTGTCAGGGCAGCCATGTCTGTGTTGGGCCTCCTCACATCATCCATTCCCGCTGTACAGTGGGCACGCTTGCATGCAAGGGAGCTCCAACAGGCAATTCTGCCAAATTGGTCCTACGGGGACTCCCTGGAGAAACAATTCAAGATGCCCCCTCAGGTCCAGAGAAAGCTCTGGTGGTGGAGGGATCACTCAAATCTGGACAAGGGTCTACTTTAGTGTTTTCCGGTAGACCTGAGGCTGACTACAGATGCAAGCTCCTGGGGGTGGGGTGCCCACCTAGAAGGGCAGATGGCCCAGGGGAGCTGGACAGTCAGGGAGTCCAGGAGATCCTCCAACTGGAGGGAACTCAGGGCCATTCTGCTCGGGCTATGGGCCTTCGAGGGAGTGGTTCAGGGACTCCATGTCCAGATCCTTTCCGACAACGCCACAGCTGTATCCTATATAACAAGGCAGGGGGGCACAAGGAGCAAGGTGCTGCTATCCTTGGCCAGCCAGATTCTGTCATGGGCAGAGGGCAACCTGAGGTCCATATCAGCAGTGCACCTCAAAGGGGACATGAATGTGGTAGCGGATTTTCTGAGCAGGGAAAAAGTTCGGGAATCAGAATGGAGTCTGAACCACGAAGTTTTTCAAGATCTGACTGTGAGATGGGGCCTACCTCAGATAGACCTATTTGCGTCACGAAGCAACAACAAGGTGAGGGCCTTCTTCTCTTTAAACAGACAAGATCAGGCAAGCGGACTCGATGCCCTAGCACACCCGTGGGATTTCCACCTGTGCTACGCTTTTCCCCCCTTTCAATTGATCCCTCTGGTTCTAAAGAAATTGCAGGGGGAATCCACGAGTCTAATCCTAGTGGCCCCCTTCTGGCCCAAAAGGTCATGGTTTGCTACCATACAGAGGATGGCGGTGGGACCCCACTGGGTTCTTCCGCTTCGAAAGGATCTCCTAACCCAGGGACCTCTTCAGCATCCGAACATCGGGCAACTCAATTTTGACCGGGTGGTTACTGAGGAGCAAATTTTGAAGAGAAAAGGGTTATCTGATAAGTTAGTCACAACCCTCCTAGGAAGTAGAAAAGATACTACTAGGGCAATTTATTTTAAAACGTGGAAACGTTTTAACTCCTGGTGCCTATCAAAGGAATTTCCTCCCCAGGAGATTTTTTCAGTTCTTGAATTTCTCCATGAGGGCATGGAACTAGGGTTGGCAGCCAGTACCCTTAAGACACAGGTGGCTGCTATATCGGTTTTCCTTGAGAGACGATTATCTCAGGAACAGCTTATTAGATTTTTTTAAAGCTCTGGCCAGAGCTAGGCCCGTACCATTTACGTTTTTCCCTAAATGGGACCTGTCCTTGGTTCTACGGGCATTGACAAAGGAACCTTTTGAACCCCCAGTAGCAGCGACTCTCAGGTTGTGGTCGCTTAAGTTGGTCCTTTTAGTGGCCATTACATCTGCTAGAAGAGTAAGCGAACTACAGGCCTTATCAATAGTGGAGCCTTTCTGTTGCATATTCCCGGACCGGGTTGTTCTTAAAACTGACCCGGGCTTCCTTCCAAAGGTCTCAACAGCCTTCCATAGGACGCAAGAAATAGTTCTACCCACCTTTTTGTCCTTCACCTGCAAACGCTACAGAGAAATCTTTCCATACCCTAGATGTTAGAAGGTGTCTATTACACCATCTAGAGATCACAAGTGAGTTTAGGAAGTCAAACTCCCTTTTCATAGCATTCTCAGGACCATGGAAGGGCTTTAGTGCGTCCAAAAATAGTATAGCTAGGTGGCTACGAATGGCTATTAGGGAGACTTATAGTGCATCAGGGGTTGTCGCCCATTCTACTCGGGCAGTAGCAACTTCCTGGGCGGAAAGAGCAGGAGCCTCTCCGAATCGAATCTGTAAATCTGCTACGTGGACAAGCTTCGCCACCTTCACCCGCCACTACAGGTTGGACCTGCTCTCAGCTTCAGACCAGGCGTTTGGCAGAAAGGTTCTGTAGGCGGTGGTCCCTCCCTAGAGTAAGTACTCTTATCATCTCCAGGTGCTGTCCTGAAAGACGAAGGGAGAAAAACCCTAGTTGGACTTACCGGTAACGGTATTTCTACGAGTCTTTCAGGACAGCGCCGATGACCCACCCTATATTGTGTTTGATAAATGTGGTGTTATTGCTATGTTTCTGCTTATTTAATTTCAGCATGGCAGAGGTACTCTATGAACAACTGAGGCCATGGTGGAAGTGTCCGGTCTTTTAAAGTGATCTGCAGTGTTTCCTGGGAAAATGGGTGGAGCTGCGCTCTCTCCAGGTGCTGTCCTGAAAGACTCGTAGAAATACCGTTACCGGTAAGTCTAACTAGGGTTTTTTATTGCATTTTAGTGTAAATGTGAGATGTGAGGTCTCTGACCCCAGATCTCATATTTAAGAGGACCTGTCATGCTTTTTTTTTTCTATTACAAGGGATTTTTACATTCCTTGTAATAGGAATAAAAGTGACACCTTTTTTTTTTTTTTTTTTTTTTTTTTTTTTTTTTAGAACAGTGAAAAAATTAAAAGTTAAAATAAGAATTTTTTATTTTTTTTTTAAATGCGCCCTGTCCCGCCAAGCTTGCATGCAGAAGCGAACGCATACGTGAGTAGCGCCCGCATAGGAAAGCGGTGTTCAAACCACACATGTGAGGTATCACCGCGATCGGTAGAGCGAGAGCAATAATTCTAGACCTCCTTTGCAACTCAAAACATGCAACCTGTAGAATTTTTTTAAACGTCGCCTATGGAGATTTTAAAGGGTAAAAGTTTGTCGCCATTCCATGAGCGGACGCAATTTTGAAGCGTGACATGTTGGGTATCAATTTACTCGGCGTAACATTATTTTTCACAATATAAAAAAAATTGGGCTAACTTTACTGTTGTCTTATTTTTTTAATTAAATAATTTTTCCCCAAAAAAGTGCGCTTGTAAGTTCGCTGCACAAATACGGTGTGACAGACAGTATTGCAACTACCGACATTTTATTCTCTAGGTTGTTAGAATAAAAAATATATATAATATTTAGGGGTTCTAAGTAAAGGGGAGGAGATGGGCGGGCAGTGAAAGCTCCATAAGCATTGCTGGCTGTCATACCAACAGCCACCACTAGAGGGCGCCAGATTCCAGAGGGAAACAGGACCGCAGAAGGCCTCAAAGCCACGGCCTCAATTGGCGGCGTGGCCTGACGCGATCACGCCGGGGGGTGCACGGAGACAGGATACCCCCAGCTGTGCTGCCTCTGGCGCCAGGTCACTAATTCTAGTCGCAAATGCGACCTGGCGCCCGGGGTTTGTCGAGCCCTGACCTAGTGTTCAAAGACCTTGTAGATAAATGGTTAGAGGCTTTTTAAAGCTGTCTCTTCTTTGGTGGGCCCTGCTATGCAACTTGCACTTGTGTATATGTCAGTCTGTCCAACCATTCCCGTCTGGATTAAGCATTTTTCATTCTATGCATTAAGGTGAAAAACCTTTTGTAGTGCAGCAGCCCCCCTTTTTACTTGAACCCGATTGTTCCACTGACTGGAATGAGCAGAGCAGCTCCAGCCTCTGTCTCTGGTCATTATTGGCTGGATTAATAGCGGGAGCAGGACATAGAATCGTCCCAGCACGAGTGTCCCCTGGGAATGCGGGTCTGTGTTGGAGCACTCGCAGAGGAGCGCTGCTGGGGGACCCCAGAAGTGGAGGATTGGGTCCCTTCTGTGCAAAACCCTTGCACAGAGGAGGTAAATATAACATGTTTGTTAATATTCTTGTTGATCATATCCCACCTTAATCTCCTTCTCAAGATAATAACTTCAGTTCCTCTAATCTTTCTTCATAGCTGAGATCCTCCTTGCCTCTTATCAGTTTGGTTGCTCTTCCCTGCACTTTTTCCAGTGCCCTGATTTTTATCCTTTTTTATGAACTGGTGCCCAAAACTGAACTGCATTTTCCAGATCGAGTCTTGCTAATGATTTGTACAGGGGCAAAATTATTATCTCTAGAGTCTGTACCTCTCAATACAACAGAGGATTTTGCTTGCTTTGGAAAATGCAGCTAGACATTGCATGCCATTTATTAAAGGGGTTGTAAAGGTTAGTTTTTTTTTTTTTTTTCTTTTCTAAATGGGTTCCTTTAAACTAGTGCATTGTTGGTTCACTTACCTTTTTTTTTTTTTTTTTCCTTCGATTTCCCTTCTAAATGTTTTTGTTTTCTTTGTTTTCTTTGTCTGAATTTCTCACTTCCTGTTCCTCCTCAGTAAGCTGTTCTGGCTGACTAACCACCGCTCGGATGGTGGTGTGAAGTTTACTGAGGAGAAACGGGAAGTGAGAAATTCAGACAAAGGGGAAAAAAAAACATTTAGAAGGGAAATCGAAGGAAAAGGTAAGTGAACCAACAATGCACTAGCTTAAAAGAACCTATTTAGAAAATAAAAAAACGAACCTTTACAACCCCTTTAAGCTTTTATGATCTACCAGATCCTTCACCACCATTGATTCCCCCAGTTGTACCTCCCCAGTATGTAATATGCATGCATATTCTTAGCCCCCAAGTGCATATCTTTACATTTATTAACTTAAAAGTGGTTGTAAAGTCAGTGTTTTTTTATTTTTATTTTTTTTATCTTAACCGATTCAGCCCCGGAAGATTTTACCCCCTTCCTGAGCAAAGCACTTTTTGTGATTCGGCACTGCCTCGCTTTAACTGAAAATTGCGCGGTCATGCAGCGTTGCACCCAAACAAAATTGACGTCCTTTTTTTTTTTTCAGCCCACAAATAGAGCTTTCTTTGGTATTTGATCACCTCTTCGGGTTTTATTTTATGTGCTATAAACAAAAAAAGCAACAATTTTGAAAACACTTTTTTTTTTTTTTTTAATTTTTTTACTTTTTGCTATAATATCCCCCAAAAATATAAACTTTTTTTACCTCAGTTAAGGCTGATATGTATTCTACATATTTTTGGTAAAAATCACAATAAGCGTATTTTGATTGGTTTGTGCAAAAGTTATAGCGTCTACAAAATAGGGGATAGTTTTTATGGCATTTTATTAAATTTTTTTTTTTTTTACTAGTAATGGCAGCGAACTGCGATTTTTATCAGGACTGCGACATTATGGTGAACACTTCGGACAATTTTGACACATTTTTGGGACCATTGGCATTTTCTTTATCATACATCATAGGACACAGAGTCTCAAGTAATTACTTGGTGGGTTATAGGCCTGCCTTCAGGTGTTGACACTGGTATAACCAATACAGAAAGTTGACTCCCCTATATAACCCCTCCTCCTTCCAGGAGTACCTCAGTTTTTTCGCCAGTGTCTAAAAGTGTTGGTCACGAGTGAAGATGTGCTCTAAGGAGCTCCAGGAGGGATCCATGCTGGATTTAAAGAAACCTCCACAATCAGATCCATCCTCGCCACTGAGGCCATAGGATGGTACCTGGACCTTGATGCAAAAACAAGGTTTTTCCTGTAATGCTTCTCTTTGAGAGCTGGACCCTAGGAACCAGGACTTTTATTTTTTTTATTTTTTTTATTTTTTTATTTTTTTTTGGGTCTTGCTACATTTCCTGTCCTGAGGGGTGCTATACAAGGCCCAAAGGAGCGGAACCCCTTTTAAAAGGGCCCCAGTCTTTGAGCGTGTTTAAACGCAGCCCGTCGTGATGGGTGAAAGTTGGATCTGTCTGTCAAATCGGCAGTATCCTGCAGCGAGGACAAGGTAAGGGAAGAAGCTTTGCTTTTTCCTTCAATATACCTTATATGCCTTATAAATGTCTCCTCTTTTATAAGGAGTAACTTACACTACCTATGTATGTGTCTTAGTGCAGCTAAAACATGTGTGGTCCCAGTGGCAGAGGGGGTTCTTACTTAAATAGATCTTGTGAGATTTGCTAAATACAGCAGTTGCTAAATACAGAGATGTGTCTAAACTTCTATATGGGCGGTGGCTGATTGGTTGACGCAGCTGCTTTAGCCACATGGTTTAATTGCAACCCAGCACTTCCACCTAGTAACATTGGGGAAACTCCCTATGCTTCTGTGGGTTTAAAAAAAAACTATAAATCTGCTGACAGAACCCCCCCCCCCCCCCCTCTTCCCCCTCCCCCTTGTAGAGGTGTATAGTACGTTCACCTTACTCTGTGTTGCCCATTCGGGTCCCTAGCAGGGCCTGAGAACGCAGAGGGGCATGTCTGCAAGGTCACGTGGCGCTGTGTATGGATGTAACGTCCACACACAGCACTCGCCGCATAGCTGAGGGGAAGTGCTGAGGATGCCAATCAGGTTCCACCTGAGGCTTTATATCACACACACTCATTTCAGAGACTTTTTAACTGAAGAGAGGCAGTCTGTCACACTAAGACACCAGAGCGCTTGGCACGTAAGGGTATAAACAGGCATTTCCAGACAGGAAAAACTATTGTTACTTAGAAGCAAAAGAACTGTTATGTTTTTGTGTACCTCTGCTTGTGCTTTGCACTATGTCTTCCAGACCTACCGTAAAGGTACCTAAGGTGTTACCCCCCCCAGGCACTGGGAATCCCAGTTATGCCTCCATACTGTCTTCCTCTTCGGAGAGATCAGACATGGCAAGCCAGGGTGAGTCATTGGAAGCTAGTGGTGGTGCAACTGCTTCACACACTTCAGCCCCTGTAGAGGTGACTGAAGATGCATTTTCCTCTGCCTTGCAAGGCTTAGAAGGAAGATTAGCGGCTTTAATCGCATCCTCCATCCAGTGTATAGGAAGCGTCCTAGATCCCCCCCCCCCCCCCCACCTTAGACTCTTTTTCAGTCAGTAGAGGGCCCAAGAGAATTATGGGGACAGGATGGGGTATTCCCCCTTAGATGATCAGGAGGAAAGACATCCGATTATTTCTCTGCGGAGGAAACAATACTTGAAGTTCCCAAGGATCCCTACTTCACAATCTGAAGTACAGAGGCTTGCAAAGATGGTTCGCTCTACTTGCATGCTACCCCTAACAGAGTTAGCTGAAGGGCCGGTCTCTTCCTTGGGTTCTTTGAAGCCTTTACATGCGTTTCCCGTCCACGCATTACTAAAAAAGCTTATTTTATACCGAATGGGATCATCCGGATAAGCATTTTTTTTCCCTTCCAAAGACTCGCAAAGCTCTATCCTGTGGAAGAAAGATTCACTAAAAGATGGAAAGTTCCAGCAGTTGATGATGCGATTTCCAATGTGGGGGGAATTTTTTTTTTTTTTTTTTTACCCAGTGGACAATGCGCTTATGCTTAAAGATCCAACAGGTAAGAAGTTGGAAGGTCTGTTAAAATCCTTTTTTTCTTAGCAGGTACTGTTGCTCAGCCTGCAATTGCAGCTATAGGCATCTGTCAGTCCTTAAAGGACCAGTTCACAGATGCTCTCAGATGAACTCCCTGCACAACAAGCGCAGGAACTAGCCAAGCTACCTAAAGCAGTATGCTTTGCTGTAGACGCTATGAAGGATTCTATTCACCAGGCATCACGCCTTGCATTTTTGTACTTGTACATATGCGAAGGACCCTTTGGTTAAAGGGTTGGTCAGCTGAGACGCCTTGTAAGAACCTTCTAACTAGTTTCCCCTTTAAGGGAGAACGATTATTTGACAATAGTTTGGATAAATTCAAACAATTTCCAGTGGAAATATTACTCTTTTGCCAGTCCAAAAAAAATATAAGCGTCTTTCATTTAAACTGTTCGGCCTCTGCCATCAGACAGGCATAAAGGAAGACCTTGGGCTACAAGTCTGAAAGCAGAATACAAGACCCCCTTATGAAGAGGCATCTCCCCTCACCAAGGTGGGGGGAAGACTTTTGATGTTCTCAGAAGTCTGGCAAAGGGAGATTGAGGACAAATGGACTCTCTCCACAGTGGCTCTAGGATACAAGCTAGAGCTTTGAGAGTTTCCACCATCTCGTTTTCTGAGATCAAACATTCCCAGGAATCCAGGGAAAATGCAATCACTGTTGCAAGCATTAGACCAATTATTGTCTCAAGGGGTGATCGCACAGATTCCCAAACAAGAGCAAGGTTTGAGGTTTTACTCAAACCTAATTACAGTGCCAAAGCCAAATGGGAATATCAGACCAAGTTTAGATCTATGTAATCTAAATCGGTTCCTGAAAATCCGCTCCATTTGCATGGAGTCAATCAAGTCAGTCGTTTCCATCCTGCAAGGAGAAAAACTTCTGGTGTCCATAGACATCAGAGATGCATAGCTGCTTGTCCATATATTTCCTCCTCACCAGAGGTTTCTGCGGTTCAAAGAACAGAAGCATTTACAGTTAATAGCCTTACCCTTAGGGCTTGCTACAGCATCCCGGGTATTCACTAAGGTATTAACCCCACCTCTAGTCAGGTTAAGGGCACAGGGCATAACTGTCTTGGCTTACTTAGATGATCTATTGTTAATAGACCAGTCAGTGGCTTGCTTGAAGCAAGGCGTAGCCATCACAAGCAGTTGCCTGGAAGGTTTGGTTTGGGTTGGATTCTCAACCTAAAGAAATCCTCCTTAAAGCCACTAAGAAGGCTGGAGTATCTGACCCTGATCATAGACACAGCCCAGAAAAGGGGTGTTCTTACCTCCCGCAAGGATCAGCTCCATACAGGAGCTGGTGAGGATGATCAGGTCGAAGAGAAATCTTTCAATTCGCCTTTGCATGAGGTTGTTAGGCAAGATGGTAGCTTCATTCGAAGCGGTTCTCTATGCTCAATTCCATTCGAAACTGAAAGCAGTATTCTGTCTGCTTGGAACAAAACTATTCAAGCTTTGTAAAGTGAAAAATCAACCAGCACTAAAAACACAACAAATACAGTGAGAAAATATATAAAAATGCAGCTAGAATACTGTAGGTCAAATTACCAAATCCCACATTTCAAAATCAAAAAATATCAGTACAGCGCAAATACAAAATAATACAAAAAAATTCATAAAGTGAAAAATAAAAAGTCCATATAGTGAATAATAAAATATAAGGGAAATTCAGAAAGAGTCCACTTGTGCAATGTGTCTTCAATCAATATATCAAGTGACGATGTGATCCCTTCACCATTGAGCAAGTTGAACTCTCACCTCAACAAGTGGACCCCTGATATATCAGATAGGTCAAAAACGCATGTTCCCATCAAGGGTAGATCATAAGGTTACAGCAGACCAAGCAGAAGCATTTCCAGGTAAGGTTCTCCTCCGTATCATCAGATCAATGTGATATCATATATGAAAAAGAACAGACAAATCTAGTGCTCTCCGTTGATGCCAATTTATTAAAACAAATAAATAAAAGACAAATACCACTCACATTTGTAAGCACTGATCTCCAGTGCTGAGTGCTAAGACAAAAAGTACCATGTATGGATCAGTGTGTCAGCTGGCGGATGACGTCACGACGCAGGTCACGTGGTCCGTACGCGTTGCGTCCCAGAGAGTAGGCGGGACTTCATCAGCGGTCAATGTGGCTGTCCCCATCAGTGTCCCAAAGCCTCAGTTGGTGGTTACTATCTTCGAACCTGCTGAAGGGAAAGTCCTTCAGATCAATTATCTGTAAGGTAGTAACGACAGATGCCAGCCTTTCAGGCTAGGGAGTAGGAGCCTTGCCCATCGACATCCTAGAGATTCTGGCTCTAGAAACCTGGACCTCCAGGTTAAAGAATTGTCCTGCCAGGATCCAGTCTGACAATACCACGGCTGTGGCATATATCAATCACAAGGGGTCACCAAGAGTCTCTCAGCTCAGAGAGGGGGTTAACCAGATTCTAACTTGGACAGAAGAGAATGTCCCATGCCTATCTGCAGTTTTCATTCCGGGAGTAGAGAATTGGCAGGTGGACTATCTAAGTCGCCGGCAGTTATTCCCAGGAGAATGGTCTCTTCACCCCAAGGTGTTTCAGGCTGTTTGCCGAAGATGGGGGACTCTGGACATAGACCTTCTAGCGTCCAGATTCAACACTAAGCTAGTCAACTTTGCATCCAGGACCGGGGACCCACTCGCATACAGAACAGATCCGTTGGCGACCCAGTGGGATCAGTTTTTACTGATCTATGCACTTTTCCCCGATTCAGTTGCTACCTCAAGTTCTTTGCAGGATCAAGCTGGAAAGAAAATCGGTAATACTGGTAGCACCAGCATGGCCCAGAAGGTCATGGTACGCAGAGATCGTAAGGATGGCAGTGGAGGGTCCAGGGCTCTTCCCACTAAGGCCAGACCTGCTATCTCGGGGGCCGATATTCCATCCTACTTTACGAGCGCTAAATTTAACGGCTTGGCTATTGAGACCCACATTCTGAATAAACGTGGGCTTTCCAGGTCAGTTATCTCTACTTTGATTAATGCTAGGAAGCCAGCTTCTAGAGCTATACATTATAGAGCCTGGAAAGCTTGTTTCCTGGTGAGTCCAAGGGTTGGTACCCTCGGAGATATATCATAGGCATAATTCTTACCTTTCTACAATTAAGCGTAGAGATGAAGTTGGCCCTGAGTACTATTAAGGGCCAAGTCTCAGCCTTATCAATTTTTATTTCAAAGACTGCTTGCTATGCATTCTTTAGTCCAGGGTTTCATGCAAGGAGTGCTGCGGATTAATCCGCCAGTTAAATCACTCTTAAGCCCTTGGGACTTCAATTTCGTTTTGTCAGTGTTACAAAAACAGCCTTTCGAACCGTTGCAGCATGTTCCCTTATTCCTTCTGACTAGGAAGCTGATATTTTCGTTTGCTGTATCCTCAGCAATGAGGATTTCAGAATTGGCTGCTCTTTCTTGTAAGGAGTCTTATTTGATTATTCATGAGGACAGAGTGGTGTTACGCCCTTGTCCAGGTTTTTTGCCAAAAGTGGTTTCAGGCTTTCATCTGAATGAAGATATTGTCCTGCCAGGGTTTTTTCCCCAAGTCCTTGTTCCAGGGAAGAAAGGTCACTACATTGTCTTGATGTAGTGAGAGCAGTGAAAATGTATTTAAGAAAACTGCTCCAATTCGTAAGACGGATGTATTATTTCTTCTGCCAGATGGTCCTAAGAAGGGACAGGCAGCGTCAAAATCCACTGTCGCTAAGTGCATTTGGCAAGTTATAATTCAAACTTAACTTGAAAAGGTGCAATCTTTCCCTTTAAATCATAAGGTGCACTCTACCAGAGCAGTTGGTGCTTCTTGGGCAGTGCGTCACCAGGCCTCCATGTCTCAAATATACAAGGCCACGACTTGGCCTTCAGTACATACATTTGCAAAATTTTATCAAGTGCATGTAAGATTGAATGAGGATATCGCCTTCGGGCGCAGTGTGCTGCAGGCAGCAGTATAAGGCCTCAGGTCTGGGGGTTACCCTATGGGTTGTCTCCCTCCCCTCAAGTAGCATTGCTATGGGACATCCCACCAAGTAATTACTTGACTCGGTGTCCTATGATGTACGATAAAGAAAATAGGATTTTTAAAACGGCTTACCTGTAAAATCCTTTTCTTGGAGTACAGGTAAGCCGTTTTAAAAATCCAATTTTTACTACTATCCATGCTATAAAAAATGCATTGATTACTGTAAAAAATTACACTGGCAGTGAAGAGGTTAACCACTAGGGGGCAATCAAGGGGTTAATGTGTTCTAACTGAGGGGGGGGGGAGACTGTGTAGGGGAGATGACAGCTAGCTCTTCATACTCTGTATGAACAGACTATCTGTCTGTTCTCCCCTCAGAACTGGGATCTCGGCTCTCCACGTTCCCCCGAGCGATCGCGGGAGCCCAGCGGTGATTGCGACTGCCAGGCGCTCGCATCGGCTTGGCGAGCGGGGGACGCACGCGCTCGGGACACACAGAGACCTGTGATCTGTGGCCAAATATAAATGCGGCGTAACATGATGGCGATTCGCGCAGCCAAGCCATGTTGCCGCAGTGCAACTGCGGCGGCTGCCCTGCAAGCAGTTAATGCTTATGCATTAAGATGTATAAAAAGCCTTCTGTGTGCAGCAGTCTGCCTAATACTTTGCGTGAGCCCCATCTTTCTCCAGCGATGTCCATGAGTTACTCAGCTGTCTGGGACTCTGCTCCTGATTGACTGAGACACAGCAGTGGCACCATTGGCTCCCACTGCTGTCAATCAGGAGAAAGGTGGAGGGGCCAAACGGGGGTTACCTGTCTGAATGGACACGGAGCCATGACTCGGCTCGGGTGCGCCCATAGCAAGCTGCTTGCAGGTGGAGACATTCAACAGGAGAGCCAAACAGGAGGATCTGGGCTGCCCTGTGCAAAACCACTGCATAGAGCAGGTAAGTGTTTGTTATTTAGAGAAAAAAAGACTTTACAGTCACTTTAAGCCTAAGTTGACATTGGAGCGATTTGATGTGTCACTTCACCCCCCAAGAATTTTTTTTTTTTTTTTTCTTTTATATGAACATTAGTAATCAGCTCTGCATGGTTTGAGATTAGATCATTCCTAGTCGGGGGGGGGGGGGCTTAGTGGACTAAACCATAAAATTGTCTTGTAATAGGTTTTTTAAAATCCCAGTCCTTGCAGCCCTTTCTATCTGTGCAAGGAGCCAAGTCTTCACCGCCTCATTAACAATGGGAGGTCTATAACAAACTCCAGTGATGTTTTTTTTTATTTTTATTTTTTTTGGTATGCACACCAATGTGCAGTTCCACCCATAATGCTTCAGACTCCTCACACACTCCAGCTAGGTCCCTTTTCACACTCGCCTTGAGATCACGTCTCGCATAGAGACAGATACCACCAACCCTACGTTTTACCCTGTATTTCCGAAAGAGCATAGCTAAGCATATGAATAGCCCAGTCATGTGAAGAATGAAGCCAAGATTCAGCAACACCAATTAAATTGTAGCTCTCCTCGTGTACCAGAAACTCGCTTATTTTGCTTGGCAGGCTTCTGGCATTGGTGAACAACGTTAATTCATTGTCACATTTTGCTCTCTTATTTTGCATATTTTTTTATTTAAGTGCAAATGGTACCATTTCCAATGGTTGTTTGTAACATGGGAACCTTCATGTCACCTGCTAGGTTGTACCCCAATAATTGAGCCCAGTGCTCTAGAAACCTAAATCCCTCCTTCGTACACCAGGTCTTTAGCCATGTATTCAGTTCTCTCATCTCCACTTGTCTTTCCTGTGTTGTCTTTCCTGTGTTGTCTTTCCTGTGTTGTCTTTCCTGTGTTGTCTTTCCTGTGTTGTCTTTCCTGTGTTGTCTTTCCTGTGTTGTGCATGGCACAAGCAATATTTCAGAGAATATCTTAAGGAGCCTCCACCTTCCATATATTCTGTCATTGGTTCCAGCGTGGATCAAGATAGCTGGACCATGCCCAGCCCTGCCCCCCCCCTCCCCCTTTATAATTTATCAACTCGGTCTCCCACATGCCAAACCCTTGCAGCAGGGAGACAAACCCTTTGGTTGAGGCGATCCTGGCGACAAATTATTCAGTTCTTCTGATTATAGAATCCCCTATTACACCAACTGTCTAGGGCTAGGCTTATCTGCTCTATCCTCATCACCCTGCTAGATGATGGTTTGCTCTCCCAGCTGTTAGGAGTAGCAGTGACATCTACATGAAAAGAGATCCTTGTAGTTTTGCCAGTTCATGTAAAAATGAATTTCATGAATGCATTACCCATATACTTTGCTGCCTATAGTGTTGTGTGTGTTTTTTTTTTTTTTTTTTTTTTTTTTTCCTTTAATATTGCTTTCTTCTATTTCTATCATAAGTACCTTTTCATTTAATATATTTCAGATACAATATGATATCCAAAAAGGATTACAGAGAGTGCCAAGCAGATGGAACTTGGAGTAATGAAGTCCCTGTATGTGAAGGTAAAAACAGACATTCTGGGATGTAAAAAGGTTTATAGAAAGAAAGCTAGAGGGTTTATAGCGGGGAAAAAACGTCCCTTTTTTATTCAAAGCAAGCTTGGCAAACCCTTGACACCCCCACCCCCCTTTCATTGAAAAGTCGATGGTAAGTAAAAATATCTACTGAGAGTAAATCTTTTGAATTTATTGGGGATTGATTCCCAATACCATATGTGCGTGTCTTCAATTATCCCTATGCCTGTACATTGCATCTCATTAAGATGCTCATCTATTATATTATTTATTTAAGGTACCGCTTTGCTTAAAATCCCCATGATTAAGCTCTGGGGGCAGAGCGGAACATGGTGTGGACTGGTTGGGGCCCTGGCTGAGACTGCCACATACTCCTTTTACAGTGGACTTGTAGTGATGTGGGGCTTACGGGATACTTTTCCTGCTATATGGTGACATCTGGAGCTGAGATGAGCTCCATTCCCAGACAGCAGTTGGCATTGGATGAGGACCCTCCAGAGCATGAGCGCCACCTACACTTTCCATTTGAGAGCTATAAAAACCCATCTTGCAGTAAACGCTATATCCATGAACATAAAACCAAGCACATTGCACTAAATGATAACCTTTTAGAGCTGCAATTCACAGTACGGACGGAAAGCCATAGGGATTGTCTGTAGGAGCCAGACATTGCACCTGTGATCAACTGATGCCTAACACTAGCAGGCAATGCTTTTGTAGTGATAATTCTCTATCCTTCTGTATTAAAACATATAGCTATTAATCCACAGAGCAAAAACCTACATAGATTAACCTATGTCACCACCCACAAAAAACTACCAGCTGAGACTTTTTGCAGTTCCTAGCTTTTAAATCTGGTGTCATTGACAGCTCTGGTCCCCACCAACAATTTGGAACCTATCGGAATGCTTTACCATGATTTGATCACGATACTAGGTATGCCATAGTGATCAAATGTAAGCTGGATAATTGGATCAGGTAAAAATAATTTCATCTTGCAGTTTAATCTATCCTGTGGATGGCAGTGTGCCTCAGTTTCACAATATAATTTGCTGATACTATTATAGCAAAATAAAAATAAAAAATACACCCGTTTGGAAATTGTTTAAAAAAAAAAAAAAAAAAAAAAAAGGGGGGGGGGGGGGGGGGCATGGCCTTGAGCTTCATGGTGTAGGACGTGCTGAGTGAGCGCTCAGTCTGAGACCTTATCCTTGTACCTCATCCTTCAGAGTTTCTTACCTATACTCACCGCAACGATATCCGTGAGTCCCGTGCTCGTTCTGCTCATCATGTCGCCACCTAAAAGAGCCTCCGAGGTGGTAGCCAAGCTGGCCAAATACCGCCACGAGGGTCAGGATGCGGAGGAGGAAGATGGCGCCAGCCCTTCCCGCACCGTGGAGGAGCTCCCCTCCAACGACACCGCCAAAATCCTGGAGGCCGTCTCCTCCTGCCAGACTGCTCTTACCACAAAGTTTGAGGAGGATTTACAGAAATTGAGGGACAGAGTGACCGAGGCCGAGCGGCGGTTCGATCACGTGGAGGCAGACATACCTCCATTACAGACCTCAGTGGAGCGCCTACAACACCAACAACACCAACTCAGTGTCGTCCTCCACAAACAGGACGACATGGAAAATAGGAAGATGCAACCTCCGGTTCGTGGGTCTCCCGGAGCGATCAGAGGGCTCCGACCGACCCCCCCCCCCCCCCCCCCCCCCACTTACCTGGAAAACCTCCTTATCAAGACCTTCGGCAGAGAATCCTTCTCCTCCACGTTTGTGATTGAGAGGGCACACCGCCTAGCGGCTCATCCTCTGCCGGCTGGCGCACCCCCACGGACATTTATAGCCAAGCTGCTCAACTACAGGGACCGGGATACAGTACTTCGCCTCACTCACGAGCGGGGAAATATACCGGTTGACAACGCCATGGTGGCGGTATTCCCAGATTTTTCCGCAGAGGTTCAAAGGAAGTGGGCGCAATTTACGGAGGCCAAGCGCCAGCCTGCATGTCTGCCATCTGCCATACGCGATGCTGTTCCCTGCTCGGCTCCAGGTGACCCGGGATGGCAAGACGCAATTCTTCGAGGACCCTGCCGCCGTCATGGCTGAGTGGGGAGAGGTATAGAGCCCTGCTCACTTATGATCGGTGCCACCTCCAGTGGGCCCGGAGGGTGCTTGCATGCATGTTTCTACAACCGTGAGTGTTCCTTGTTCCTGCTTGCCCCCCCAGTGTCCCCCTTTTCCCACCATCCCCCTGACCTGCCTCCCCTAACACTATGGGTACCCCCTGCCCCTGGAGAACGCTTTGCTGCTGACGCATGGGACCACCCACCCCCAGCGGCCATATCCCTTGTGCACTCCGGATCCACTGCAATTGTCGCCCCCCTGATAACTTCCTTTTCTATACGACTCTGCGGCCGGCCTGCTTCGATGTTCTGGCAGGGGGCGGTGGGCACAGCCTACTCCGATTTGCAAACCTTGAACACTTCCCTGCGGGTGCCGTGGGACACGCCGGGGGAACTGGACCGGGGACACTTTACTACTGGCGTTTTGGCCTTGCTTCTCCCTTTTCCTGCCCCCCCCTCCCCTGCCTTCCTCTGCCATTACCTGTGGGGTTCCCCCCGAGACTAAGCGGACCCCCTGCTTGTATGCCTGTCTGACAAACTCACCTGGATGATCCCCCCCCCCACCTGCCCTGTTGTGCCCCTTTTTCTCCTGAGAGCCCCCCACGATATTTACCCCTTTGGTCTCTCAGACGACTAGCAGACTCTTACTCCGGTTACTGCACACCCTACAACCCACTACACTGTGTGCTCTGCAGTTTTTTATAATTGCGCCCAATGATGTTGTGTTTCCCTGGCCAGCTGTCACTGCCGCGGCGAGTGACTGTTACGATGTTATGCCCTGGTGGTCCAGTGTAGGCACTGTTATAAATATTTTTAAGTTTATATGTTTTATATACTGTTTTATTTACAGCTGTTGCTATGCTTACAATGTGTTCTTGATTTTATGGGGGGCTGTTTGGGTGGGTTTTGAGGATACTTCCGTACCATGCTTGCCCGGGGCTCTCAGTGCAGGGGCCGACTGCGGGTCTACACCCATCTGGATGATTTATGGCTGCGCTTAAAATAGCCACCTGGAACATCAGGGGCCTCGGCACTAAACCTAAACTCCTCACTGTCCTCGCCCACCTTAAGCGCCTGCGAGTGGACATCTCGATCCTTGTCGAGACCCACCTTACAGGTCAATCCCAGCGAGCGCTTAAAAAACCTTGGGCCGGCTGGATGTACAACGCCCCTTACACCGCCCATTCGCGAGGTATTGCCATCCTAATTGCCAAAACTGTACAGTTCCAGCTACATAACCTGCAGTCGGAC